>NW_020884914.1:3658510-3788935 GCF_003945725.1 Corapipo altera
CCCAGGCATCCTGGTCCCTGGGCATCCCAATCCCAGGCATCCTGGTCGCTGGGTGTCCCCTGGAGCACTGGAGAGCAGAGAGGCCGTGGGAGCTCGGCGGGGCCGGCGGCAGGAGCGGCTCTGTCCAGGGTGCTGACGGGCGAGGAGCAGCAGCCCGGCCGTGCCCAGGACTGGGATCGTGCTGTGCCCCTTGGGAACCGTTACCTGTATCCCTGGTGCACACACAGTCAAGAACTTGTGTGGAGTTTTGGGTATAAAACTGTTCTTGGTTACAGAAATCAGTGGCCTTGGGGCTTTTAAGGGGTAGCAGAATATACAAGTTAACAGCAGGACTAGCACGGCAACGAGAAACCCGTCAGACCCTTTAAATTAGAGTGTCTTTTGAGCAGTACTTTGTCCTTGAGGTGGTTGCAAGGGCTTGTATGTTTTACAGTTTGATGATAAAACCCACTTTATCCAAGAATATACCCACTTCCCTGTAATCATGTTGAAACTATCCACTGGCTTTTGGTGCACAAGTGATGAAAGGAGGTGTTGTTCGGTTGTTGGATGCATCAGGAAGATGTTTGTTCATCAAATCAATGCATCTTTAAAATAGTGGCATTCAGTTCATCAAGTTGTCTCATATCTCTTGGTTTAGTGGCATTTACATATGTTTTAAATGGTCTTTGTAGCAAAACTTAATAGCAATGATGGCTAAAAGCTGGAAAATGTTGTATCTAAAATGTTCCTTAATCTTAAAGGATTTCCTTTCCAATTTTCCCCAAGATATAAATCTTACCATTACATTTGATGAAAGGTTTAGGTTTTTTCTTAAAAAAACAGTAACACTGAAGAAGTCTTAAAGTAAATTGTTAGTTTAGAAAGTCTGCTATTAGAAACTTGTATCTGTGTAAAAATGCAGAATGCCAGAAAAAATGATTTAAAAAGTTTTTAGTTAATGAGACTTGATTATGAGATGCTGACTGTGAGGCTGTTTGAAAACTTAGAAATCAGTTAATGGTATTTGTATTCCACATTAATGTGGACTTTCTTCTTCATCTATAAATATTCATCTATCTGAAGAATTGTAGTTAGACACATACCAGTACAATTGCTGTGCTATAATTAAGGTGGATACTGTTCTGTGCAAGTGTGCACCATTGGTGTGTCTTGTAAGTGCTACCTGAGACAAAAATGTTAATTTCTGATTATTAATCAGCTGGTTAATTTTTACATACTTTTTTTGTCTTAGCTGGAGATACAGACGATCCTCCAAGAATTACTCAAAATCCTGTCATTAATGGGAATGTAGCGATGGCTGATGGACATAACAACACTGAAGAAGACATGGAAGATGGTAAGTAAACTTGATAAAGACATGGTTTGTTTGGCTTCTTTATTGTTACGGTTTTGAGGAGAAAATGGTCCATATCTTACCTGTGTCCTCTCAACTGCAGCTCATTAAAAAAATGAAACCCTCTGTAGTTGTGGCTGCTGGTTTTCTGTACAGGCATCCTTTTAACACACTGTACAATAGGATTAGACTTCTGAGGGCTTGGGATTTTTTCCTCATACTCTTTCTAGGTACTCATTTTAAAATTGCCCAGAGTGATACTGTCCATTGTTATGTTTTGTGATCCATCCCTTTAAACTGCTGCAGCTGGGGCTTTGCTGAATAGTGACAGTTACACAATTCCTTCAGGATGTTTGGAATCCTTATCTGTCCTGCTCTCTTGTCAGGTGGCAGCTGTGCTCTGCTTTTGTCTTTGTATGGTAAGTCAGTGGTAACTATTCCATTGATGAACATCTTTTCCCCTCAATTCTGATGCCCTTTTACTTGCAGATGTAAAGGAAGAAATAAGTATTGATGTCCTGTTAATAAAAGGGGAGGTGTGTTTTTGGAGTCTTTTTGTTGGTCCATTAAATGAAAAAAAAAGGGTGTACAGTCTTTTTCTGTTACAAAAGATCAGAAAATTATAAGTAGATGTGTCTGGCTTTATTTAAAGAAAGGTAAAAAATTTTTAACTCACTGAAGTCTGTTAAGTTTAGTGAGGAAAATGTGCAGTGATACTTCTTTTCTTAGGAGTGGATATGGGCAGGGACTGCTCATTTTGAGGAACTAAATAAAATGGAGTTGGGAGAAGGGGGACAGGATATGAGTGGGATTTGTTCCACTCTAATTTCATGTTCCATGCTGTCTTGTGAGATACATTCAGGACTGGGCATAAGCATTTAGTTAGATTTGTGCAAAAATGTTGAGTGATCTTTTGAGAAAAATCAGTGTTTAAGGTTGAAGGTCAAAAAAGTGCTTCCTTTCTTGTACTGAAGAAACATAGAATACTGATAGAAGATAGTAATGTTCATGAAGAGAATAGGGTTTAAATTCAGGACAAAAGCATCTCATGGTTGAATCTCCTCTGTATCATTGGCAAAGATAAAGTTTCCTATAATCAGAGTCTCACAATAAAATAAAAATGAGGTCTGCTTTTAACCTGTGCATTTTATTTGTGTGATTACTTGATCTCATTCAGAGGGCTTTGATTTATTACTCAGAGTAACTAGCTGAGAGTGAAACAGGGAATTCTGTTCTTATCAAAAGCTTTTATAAAAGATGTTAAATGTCTTTGTCAGGCCATGGTATTTGGAGGGTGAATAGAGAAGATCATGTGAGTTAACACTGACTGGCAAGAACAGCTCTGTTTAGTTTATGTTTAGTAGTGGTGTTTATAGATAGAAAGCCTGATAATGTTTGCTCTTGATACAACCAGTACATAACACACTGGTCAGTTAGTAAAAGAATTTGTCCACTAGTTGGTCTGTGTATACTTGTACAAATTAGGCAAAGGGAACTTAGGCTGCACAAACAGCTGAGGAAACCCAGGCTATATCAAGGCTGACAGGTAATCAGACACACAGCTCTTCATTCAGAATAGTGTGGACTTTTTAACCAAAAAACTGCCGTCAAGCAGTTTCTGTCAGCTGCCAACTGACTCAGAACTGGCTATGAAGGTAGGGAGAAGTATCTGAAGGTATTTGACAAAAGGCTTGTGAAAGCTTCCCATGCCTTGGTGGAATTTCAGCCTGGTGAGGAGCTTTGGCCCACTCTGCTGGTTTCTGTGATCCAGCTGGAAGCACTGACACACATAGAAAGTAGAGCTGTTGAAAAAACATTCCTGAAGACTTGCATCACGTAAGTGGATGATGCCTCTTTTCCAAGTCCTGTAAATCAGATTAGTTGCTTGCTGTTGCATTATTTACACACCAGTGCAGTTGCTCTCTTGCTGTTTGTTCTCTTGCTAACCTGGTTTGCAGCATGATGTGTGTGTGTAATGGACAGCTCATTCAGAAGATAGGAAAAAATGAGAGACAGGGGCTTCTCTGATAAATATACAGTTTTCCTTTGCTGTTATTCCTAGCAAGGGGCATCAATCTGAGCTGATACAGAATGCATAAAGAGAATTTAGATACCTCTTGAGTGAAATTAGTGAATTTAATGGTTCCTGCGAAAGAGGTGAGCAGGAAGATGAAAGGTTGATGCTTCCAGCTGGATCATAGAAACCAGCTTTCTGATGATTTTCTGAGTTCAAGAAATGTGGAGGTGATTTTTGTTATTCCAGCTTAGCACATAAAGAAATGACTGATAAGACCAGGGGGAAAAAAAAGTGCAGCTCTCATCCCCTTTGCTTGGGAACCAGCCACAGGCATTGTGAGGCACAGGGAATGGGGCAGCACAGACCACCAGCAGGACTTTGAGATAAGGCTGTGTTCTCTCAAGCACTCTGACTAGTACCTGTTGTTGCTCTGTATGATGTCTTAGCAATTAAAAAGAACCAGCTGAAGGAGTGTAGTGTGCTTTGTACAGAGAATACCTTAATGAACCAGGCTTTGTGAGCTGGCATAGCGGCTCCTGCAACTAATGTAAAAAATATTAAAAACAAGGTTCTGATCGAATTTTGTTTGCAAGTGCATCAGTATTCAAAACAGCACACAGAATAAATTCTCTTAGAAGTTAAAGTTCAAACAGAAGGTCCCAAACTAAACATAAACTCAGAGCTTTGCAATTACCTCCTGAAGTCTCATTTC
This sequence comes from Corapipo altera, assembly GCF_003945725.1. Taxonomy (NCBI): domain Eukaryota; kingdom Metazoa; phylum Chordata; class Aves; order Passeriformes; family Pipridae; genus Corapipo; species Corapipo altera. The sequence continues at coordinate 3,662,576 of NW_020884914.1, forward strand.
TGTGAAGAATCACGGAGGCTAGGAGACTTTCAGAAGCATCAGTCTTAACCATGTGCTGGTATTGCATCCAGTATTTGGATCATTATTAAAATATTCATAGAATATTCAACCAGTTTCCTCATTAATAATTCAGGTTCAGAATATTTTAATAACCTCAGTGCACTTTAAATAAAGCAAAATTTACTAATAGAATAAAGAAATCTGCTTTTCTCAAATGTATAAACATTTAAATAGGTACTTCCACCTTAAAATGGATCATATTCAGTATTTGGCTCTCTGATTTGCAGGATCTTTGTTGTATCAAGGTGCTGATTGTGGCATTCATCTCATCAATGAAAAAATCTTTTCCATGTAGCAGATACAATCTGTTGCATGTAACTTCTCCAACACTGTCAGCTGAGTCTGTTCTATTTACCTTGTGTTCAGCATCATGTGTTGTATTTGTAGTTCAGGGATTTATAGGAGTCTTACTTGCCAGTCACTACTAAATTATCCTCCTGCCAATTGCAGTCTTTTACTGGAAGCTGGTGGACATGTTTGTGATGGTGAAAAAGGGTTTTATTTATTGATGTACTCAGAATAATTGTCACATTTGCTGTGTAAACTGCAGTTTTTAATATAATTCATGTTTTAATCGATTATACTTGCTAAAAAACTGGGCTTTCTGGAAGGAAAGGAAAGTTGTTATTTTTAAATAACAACTTGTTTTAGGGTTGACCTGTGTTTTTGTAGAGTAGTTACTAGTGATTGCTCAAATATTCTACAGAGAAGAGTGTTCTCATGCACAGGCTTTCCTGAAAAGAAATCAAGAAATAGAGGCAAACTTTCTCTGAAGCATCTGCAGATGCTGCGTGGGCTGTGTTTTTTAGCTGACACTGTAGCAGCACTGCTGCATCGTGTTGCTGAAGTGCTCTGAAAGCTGCATCAAAGGAGGCAGAAACCAAACTTGGCTCGTTGTTTGAAGGCTTAGACTGAGCCCAGAAGCACTGATCTGACTGTGAGTAGGGAGGAGGACTTGAGCTGGTTTGAGAGACGTGTGATGGAAGGCTGATTTTTAAATTGTTAAGCATGTTACAGATTTGTTTTATCCTGCCTGCAAATCAAGTTTTAGAGTGTACAGCTCCTCTGGCTGCAACTTGCCTGGCTTTTGGTTGTAAGCATCCAGCTCTCTACACTGTCAACAGGCAGTGAGTAGTGAAAATGGGTAGAGAACCGTTTTTAAGTGATAGACTAACAGTTAACTGCACTTACATGTAGGGGAAAAAGGACAAAGGAATCCTTTGAGCTCTTGTGTCACTGAGGAAGCTGACAGTGCAGGGTGACAAGGTCGTTGCAGGTGTGGAGGGGAGAGGAAGCTGGTTTGGGCTGTAGTATTGTCAAGAGACAGTTGGGAGTGCTTATGGCTGTCAGACCATACACAAATTAGATCAACGGGGAGGCTGTTCAGAAGTAGGACAACTGCTTGAAAACTGTTTAGCAAGGGAGAAGAACGAAATCTGTCAAAGTTCCCTGGCAGTTGTGGATAGAACTTGTTAATTTTCTGTATTGAAATGTATAATCTTTACCCTGTTGCATGTTGTAATGAAGAGTGTTTCATTTTTTAAGTAAGGTATCAACGAGGACTCACCTGTTTATTTAAAAATGGTTCAACACTGTCTCTGGTGCTGAGTGAACCGCTGCTGCCCGTGCACAGAAGGAACACATTTGTTGTCTAGTGTGTGCCTTGTCAGAATTTCCTGATCAGATTTCTGGCTGGTGTCGTTGTACCTCGGTGCTTTTTGATTTCAGGTGTCACTGCACATGTGACATCAGTTCTGCATCCCCGTGGGTGGTGTGAGAACAGCAGTGACCAGGGGTACTCCCTGGCCCTCTGTGCTGCTGGAGCCTCCTCACACCCAGTAACAAACCAAACCATGTCACACCAGTGTCAGGCTGGAGCCATGGAGAAGGAGTGTCTTGTGCATCCTTGAGCTGCAGAACTGTTGGGATAAGTTGCAGTTACTCCTTCCCTGTGTGCAGTATGAGGCTTGTCACAATAAGGAGAGCCCAGCCTTGCAGAGCCCAGCCTTGTGCCTTGTTGAAGCTGTCACAGTCTCCAGCACCCTGTTATAGCTGTGTACAACAGAAGCACAACAGATTGTGGTATATGAAGAACTGGCTATGTGGGAAGAAGGAGAAATTAATTGTGTGTGTCAAAATAAACTTTAAAAAAAAAAAAGTGTCTTGTTTAACTTTTAGACCGCTAAAAATCTCTAAGGCTTTGAATACCACAGAGAATACAGGACCCTACTCTTGAACTGTTCTTCAGCAAACTGGTATGAGATTTGAAAAAAAATCCAACAGCCAGGCTATGGGGTTCATCGTTTTGAAAATACACTGTTGCAAGCCAAAAACAACTAAATGATGACTTGGTATCAACAGGGCATTTGAACAGATTGTGAAAGTCCTTTGTGCATGTGGATTCATGCAGGGAGCTGACTTAAACTGTGCTGTGGAGATGCTACTCAAGAAGAGTTAAGAGTGGGCTGTGATTTAGTTGTAAAGCATTTGATGTCTCTGTCTTGCTGCACCCGCTGCTTTAGAAGAAACTTGAGTGGTAACAAATTGTAGTGCTGAAGAAGTATTTAAGGAAAGAGTGTACAAAAGGAATGTGTCTTTCAGGGCTCTGTGTGCCTGAATTGTGTCGCAGTGTTTTTCAAAATGAAAAAATTGAAACTTAAGTAATAAAGTAGTCCAGTCTCTCTCTGGGATGGGGATGTCTTTGTTGCTTCCAATATCCCACTACATGAAACATGCTTACATTGCATGATTTTTGAAAAAGGCATTTTTGAGTGAAAACATCAGGTTTTTTCCAATAATTTTGTGGATGTGTTACAGATACAAGTTGGCGATCAGAAGCAACATTTCAGTTTACAGTCGAACGCTTCAACAGATTGAGCGAGTCAGTTCTCAGTCCTCCCTGCTTTGTACGGAATTTGCCATGGAAAATCATGGTTATGCCACGACTCTACCCGGACAGACCACACCAAAAAAGTGTAGGATTCTTCCTTCAGTGCAATGCTGAATCCGATTCCACGTAAGACCCTTTTCATTACTGCACAAGTCCTCACTTGACACTGGTTAATCTATTGCAAGAAATACAGACATGCACAAAAAATATTTCACCTAGCTTTCTGCAACAGGAAAGAATACCTGCAAGGGTGTGAGTCCCCTTTCCTCCTCACCTTTCTGAATCTCAAAGCCTAAGAGTAATCCCCTCTTTAGGATGAGCTGAAAGTACCTTGTGTAACTAGAAGTTTGTGGTAGAATTTAGATACATTTCTGTTTAACTGCTGGGGGGAAGTCCTTGACTGACAGTTGTGTTGGCATAGGAAGTGTTCTGAGTTTGTTTCAATTGGAAGTGGTACTGGAGCTCCTCTAACCTTATATATAAATCCTGCCCTGTGAAGTGTGTGAGCAGGTAGCTGGTACCACTGGAGGCACAGCAGGGGATGAAAGTGGAGTTCATCCCTCATCAAGAGAGATATGAACACATATGTGTTCTTGGAGTCCTGCATGCAAATCAGAATTGGTTATCTTTGAACACTTTTGTAAGTAATACAAAAATTTTAAAAGATAATTACAAATTTCTGGGACATTCCTGCAGCTTCTCCTGCCAGAGTGCAGACTCCACAGGTGTCCTTTCCAACAGGGTAACTCCATTCTTGTACCAGATCTCACAAAGCTTGTTGTTCAATCTGAATAACAGGTTACTCTTCTTCATCAGTTTTGTCATTCAGAGGGTGAGTGGTTAGTGCAGGACGTAAAGAAAAAGGTTGGAAGTGTATTAACAAGTTGCAGGAGAAGTGATTCATGTGCAAGCAGTCACAGTAAAAGGATAATGTGATCTCTGAAAGTACCAACCAAGGTGCAGCTGGTGGAGCTAAACAAGCAGTAATGCCACTGCATGAGGCGGTGACAAGACCTTGTCTGAGCTGACATTCAGACTGATTGTCTTGCACAAGTAGGGTGGTTTTGAACAGGAGTGGTCATAAAGAAGTGCTGCTGAGACAATTGGTGTTGGGGAGTTTATCTTGTGGGAAGGAGGGTAGAACCACCCCCTCCCTTCCTTAGCCAGAGGCAGAGATACCACACTCTGTAGACACCAGGAGCACTTTGAGTTGGCTCATCCATCTGTGTTAAAGCAGATCAGAAGTAGCTCACCTCTGAGATCAGGCAGCTCTTCAGCCTCTCTTACCTGCAATTGCCTGACAGTACTTTATTAACAACGCTGTTGCCCTAAGAACAATTTCCATTCTGAGTTCACATTCATAATGTGGCTTCAGAAAGCCCCAGAGGTTCATGCCCTCAATAGCAATTAACCAAGTCTTAACATCTAAAAAGGAAAAAAAAATTACCGTGTGTGAAAGTAATGTACCAAAAATCCCTAACAAAAAAATTATGCTAATAACTATAATAAGCTTGGTTTGGAATGAGTTTCAAGTGTTTCTTCTGTATTTATAGGTCATGGTCCTGTCATGCACAAGCAGTTCTCAAGATAATAAACTACAAGGATGATGAAAAATCATTCAGTCGTCGTATTAGTCACTTGTTCTTTCATAAGGAGAATGACTGGGGCTTTTCCAACTTCATGGCCTGGAGTGTAAGTAATTGGACATGTATTAATCTATTGCTAGATAGGAGCAGTTTTGTACTTGTACTCCTGCATACTGAGATGCCAATTAGAAAAGGGTGTTTTTCCCAAACTGATATTTTTTCTATCACTGCTGTGGATTGCTTTTCAATTTCTTAAAAATTCCTGTACTAAATTTTTGTAGAGTGCTTTTACTTATGTTGTAATTTAAATACTCCCTCATTGTTTTCTGCATATCTGTGTTTGTTTCCACTATGTGATAGTCAGTGGCATTCTGAAGCAACATAAATTTGTTTGCATATCCAGGTGTTCTCTGTATGTGTGTATGGATATTTAATGCCCTGGTCATACTACTATGGTTTATCTTGAATTGTGACAGCTTTTTAAGCATTTGCAAAGGTTCTGGAGTATTATCCAGAAGCAGCAGAACATTTGATTACCAACTCTTGTACCATTGAAAACTGAAAAACTACTGCAAAGTCTTAAAAGGCAGGAACAAGTTTCCTGTATTGAGAGACTAAAAAAGAATTAAAATATATTAAGCTGAAAAACAGCTGCTTTGGTGTTTTCTTCAGTTTTTCTTCTTTAATTTATTATTTTCTTATTTAATTTATTATTACTGATAGCTCAGCCTTGGAAACTAGAAAGTGATGTCTTAACTGGATGCTTCACTACAGTCATGTTGCAAACTGCACTTTTCATGTTCCTGTGTCATTCCTGTTTTACAGGAAGTTACTGATCCTGAAAAAGGCTTTATAGAAGAGGACAAAGTTACTTTTGAAGTCTATGTTCAAGCAGATGCTCCACATGGAGTGGCGTAAGTATCTTTAATTAAAAACAAACAAGTAAAATTCTTAATTCTAATATTTTTATGTTACTTGAGATTGTTCAAGTATTTTGTGTTACTGCCATTTGCAGCTCTCGTCAGCCATTCTCACTTTATCACTTCTAATTGATGAATTCTCACACGGCAATATTTTTATAGTCACATGGAGATTTTTGTATAGCTTAAATTTGTTTGCGTGAGTCAGCATAATGTTGTGGAACCTCAACATCTGTGTGAGTTGATTTCTGGTTTAACACCTCTGCAGTTCTGACCTCAGCATTTGTCATCTTGGAGCTGATGCAGTGAAGTGGCTTTGCTGTCTAACTTGCCTTGGTTTACAGTTGCTGTAAAACTTCTCCATCTGAGTTGTTCTACTTTGTGGCACTTGGGATCAAAGTGGTTGTACTGAAGTGGAGACTTGCCCTTAAAAGTGCAGCTCTGGGTTCCAGTACACTTGCATAGTACATAATTTTTCTCCCATATAGGACACATTTAAAAAGAAAAGCTAGCAAAATCACAAAGCATTTGATTGCAAAGACTGTTGTGAAGGCAGTAGTGAAGTGTAGTTTATTTGAACCTTCAGTAACAGTGAAGAGTAGCTGAGATCTGCCAGCAGCACTGCTTGAGAACAAATGCCCTTTATTATAGTTAATATGGAACTGTCTTGTTTTAACCACTAACTGTTTCCCAGGTGGGATTCAAAGAAGCACACAGGATATGTTGGCTTAAAGAACCAGGGAGCAACTTGTTACATGAACAGTTTGTTACAGACTTTATTTTTCACCAATCAGCTACGAAAGGTAAGTAACCTGTGAAAGAACACGAGTTTGCTAATTGCAATAACCAATGTTAGAAGTGTTTTAGAACAGAGCAGTGTGTTCCTTTATCCTCTTAGAAGAGTTGGACTTACGTGGTGATGCACATCTTGCTGGAGGCTGAGTAGTTTGTGGAACATAAGATGTTGTCTTCTGCTGAAGACCTGAGCTCAGGGGGTGTTTCTTTGGCTGCATTGCATGTTAATGTTGGTAGGAATTGCTGGGGGGGAGGCAAAGGGGATGACTCTACATCTTGCAGATGAAAGTTGGAAGTAATTTCCGTTTTTGAAAGAGTTAAAAATAGGGCAGTCAATTATGGCTTCTGAGCCTGTAAACAAAGTAAAAAGATACACATGCACAACATTTGTTCTGTCTTGTAATTTATATTATGTGGCTGAATTTTCTGTTATTATGGTTAACTCTTTGTAGTGATGGGAAACATTGTAGCTTCAGTAGTTTAAACAACTTAATTTTATGTTTGCTGTATTGATATTTTTTATTTACAATAATTCCTTTGCAGGAAAGAACTTCTTTAAATATTGTTGTAATAAATATCCAAACCCAGGATAAAATATGGTAGATAATATGTCACTTTAAAACAGTGCAGTACCCTTAATGGGATTAAAAACAGAAGTGATGACTTGATATTGGAGATGGTTATCTAGAAGAGAGGATATACTTGGTAAAAAAAGTAACTCAGCACTATTTAGTTTAGTGGAATGTCCTATTGATCCTAATTCATTGTCTACCCATTTCTGCATTTACTGTATGTCTCTTAGCCTAAGCAGAACAGTTCATTTTCACTTTCTCTTGTGTAGAGTAGTTGTTACCTTTCAATTAAACTTTCTTTTCCCTTTTTAATGTACTTGTTTTCCATTGTCTTCAGTTTCCCACCATCTTATTACTTATATCACTGTGGCCTGTAAGTGTCCCAGTTGGCATTTCTTTTTTCTCTTTTGCAATGTACTCTTTGCTCTGAAAAAGCACATCAAACTCCAGTAGACTGTAGCTGAGATGTTACTAATGCCATGGACAAGAAATAAATACCTGACTTGTTTTACATGATACACCTGTTTCTTTTTTGCAGGAGGTATAATTCACTAGTTCAACTCTTCATTCATTATAATTCCTGTTCTTTTTGCTCAGCTCATAACTCATAATGTTTGTACATTTTATGTTTTTGGTTGGACAACTTCACTTTGCTATTGAGAGAAAAAAGTATTTTTGTAATGACTCTGTCGAATCCAATTGAGCAGTTTGTTTCAAGACTCTCTTGTAGTCAGTAAATCAATATGTACCATGAAATGATCTTGTTCTGTGAAGAAGAAATGCTTTTTGTGATACAGATTTGTTTCAACTGAACTAACCTTTTCAAGCATTGCCCTGCACTTCTCCCTCAGCCCCAAAATAAATAGCAGCTTTTAGGAGGTGTTAATATCTGGATAGTAGCCATATGAGAAAACTTGATTTACTAGCTGGTAGCTGCAGCTTCCTTTCTGGAAATGGTCCTGAACATCAGCTGGAATGCCACTGGTACAGGTCAGGAAGAATCAGTAGTTGTCTTGTCTGAAAAAAGTACTTTTCACAACACTTTTTTGTTTTCACTTTGAACAAACTTGTTCCTCTTAAAAACCGAGTAAAATAAAACATGTAGCATCCTTGATTTGCTTCTCACCATATCCATAATTTCTGTGAATCCTTCTTACTCAGAAGAGATAAGGATTTCTATTGCTGTTAGTTAGAGCTTTGTTCCCAGAGAAGCTGCTGTCAGGAGCAGAGCTGGGGAAGCAAAGAACAATAGCAAAGGCAAACAGGTACCTATGGAAAGGCAGACCCTGGGGAAGTGTGGGGGAGGATTGATGGAGAGGTCCTTTCTTCTTTGCTCTGCCTCCAGACAACAGATGGGAGGTTCTTGGGTATTTGAAGTGAGACCTCCCTTTTAAGCTACCAAGCAGCTTCAGAGGTAGAGAATAAAGCCAAGGAACTCTCTTCTGAGCATATCTTTGTCTGTGACCAGTGAATATGTGCTTAACTGTAGTCCAGGTAGGCAAGGAGCAGTAGTAATTTCCCAGATGGGTCCAGGTTTGATCTTGAGTTGTCCCAGAACTGTCATCAGTGCTTCCAGCCCATCAGTACTTGTGGCTGCTTCCAGTCCATTTTGAAACTTTTTGCTGGTTCCCTTGAAAAATTCCCTACAATTCATGAGAACATTACAGGATGTTCATATAACTACACTAAAATTATAAATCTTGGTCCAGTGCATTTCTCCCTGATCTGACTCTCCTCAAGTTACCCAGTATATTTCCCCTAACCTTGGAATTTCATGCACAGTATTTTCTTCCCTTCCTCAAGGAATTCTTGGCTTGAAGCAATGTGTTCAAGGTTATCTGTAGCATCCTTTCACTATGTAAATATCTAAAATTTTTCTCATATCTGTCTGTTGCATATAACCCCTGCCTATGCATGTCCCTATTCCTCTTTTGTGTTCGTTTCCTGAGGGAGCTTCTCAGATGTTAAATAGGAGAGTCTGCTTTTTTAAATGGATCAGAATGCCTCACTTCTTGATCTTGAGGTCAAGCTTTCAGAATTTGGAAGGATAAGGCATAAAAATAAGGGTTTGTAGAGGATCATATTTGAAAAGTGGTTTGTTTTAGTGTGGAGAAACTACTCTAAACTTAGAGAAATGAGCTTCAATACCACCTGTATGCACAAACAGGATGGAGAACCAAGGAAAACTGAGTTAAATGCCTGGTTTGGATTAACACACGTAGAATTTCAGAAGAAATAAAACCGATGTTTTTATTCAGTGGCAGCTGGAATATAAGTAAATTGTGAATGACTATTTTGATTATTACTTGAGAGATATAGGAAAGGAATTAATTGTCCAGATGGTATATGAGGAAAACAAACAAGAACTAAATGTAAAGGATTTGGTTAATTGTCAAGGTATTCTTAACTCCAATTTATGCTTTTTTGATGGAAGAGTCAAACACAGGTTTGACTTTTAGCCTACTGTAGGTTTAGCATTTTAATATTTATTTATTTAAAATGTGTCAGCACTGACTGTATTTGTAGTATATATTTAGTTTTTAAAAAGCATTTATAAGATGTTAAAAAAGTTAATAGGGGTTGATTATAGAGATTTGGAAGATTTAAGATGGTCATTCAAACTTCTGCTTCTACCTTTAGCCAATGACACCCACTCATAAAAGGGTTCATAAACTGGGGGCAGGAAGGGGTTTTAAGTTAACTCTGTTGAGATGCTGACTTGTTTTGATGTTCATATTTCAAAGCAAGAAATTAACTTTACTTGTAAAATCAAAGGTGTAATTCTAGCTATTCATATTTAGAGTTTGCCCAGATCACTGTGTTGAACTGCAACTCTGCATTTGGATGATAAAAATATAGCAATTGAAAATTATTTGCTTTTTTAGCTTCTTAGAATTGTTCTGAAATTCAGTGTTCTGACCTTAGGAAAGAAATTTTCATAATCAACGTGGTCCAGCCTTCCAGTAGGATGTGTGGAGAGGTTGTGGGATCTCCATTGCTGGAGATGCTCAGAATTCAGCTGGGTCTGATCCTGAGCAACTCGACCCAGCTTTGAGTTTGGCACCTCTATGGGCAGGAGCAGAGTTCAGAACCTGCAGAGTTCTCTTCCAGACTGGATCACTATAAACTCTTAAAGCAGTCTTAATTCATTAGAAAAGTTTAAGGATTATTGAGTTTTGACAGTTAAAACCCATTGCTGGTTATAAAATTGGAGTTTTCTTCAATTTATAAAATTTATAAAAGCAGGATAAGTTGGAGGTGCTGCACCCCTCTGGCATCCAGGCTAAGGCACAAACATAGGGAGAGCCACTGAGTTCCAGTTCAGCACTTCACTCACAGAAAGGGATCATTCCCTTCTGTTTCACAAGCAAAAATTCGGGTGGCAGTTTTTCTGTGTTTTAACAGGTTATTTTCTCATATGCTACTTAATACTGGAGTCCTTTTAGTTTCATTTATTGTTACCTAATCTCCTTCCAGGGTTGTCTGTTTTCTTTTTATGTCTATGCTTCTTAAATGAACATCTCCCTGTAAATACCTTTTGTTTGCCCTTCCTTTTCCCTACATATGTAGGGAACATACGATGTACACTTTTAAAAAAGTAAATCTCATTTCAGTGCCTGTTGAACTCTCCTAATCCTTGTTTGTTCTGTTTGTGTAATTTCTTTGTTCTCAATCCTTCCTAGATCATTATAATCAGTGAATTGAACTGTTAAGCTGTTTATTTGCTGGACAGTGATGACGTTAAGTAGAAATGAATGAATGTGTCAGGAAATCTCAAAGCTTCCTCTAACATCTTTCCCCATGTGGACCATTTCTGTTGTCATTCACTTGTTGCCCTTTATGGTTTCATGTGGTTGCTTTTTCACAAAACAAGTTATTTTCAAAAGCCTGTAGTATTGACCAGTATATCTGTTCCTACCGTGACGATTGCGTGGATAAACCAGGCGTGATAACTTGTTTGAAGGTGTTAAATGCTTTAGTGCATTTACTGTTCTAGGGTGGAATAAGGGAACCATTTAGATAAAATAACCATGAATGGAATCTGTTGTTCACATCTTTCTAACCACTGTGCTCTAAAAAGAGTCATTCCAGACAATTAACGTTTTTACACTACAGCACAAGATTTTTTTCATGCTGTTTTGAAGTGATGATTAAATTGAGTTCTGTGAAGGAAGTCACTGAAGAGGAAAGAATGCATTAAACAATATGAGCAATAAACTTTTCCTTAGATACTAATTGAACTAAATGCTTTTTCAGGCTGTGTACATGATGCCCACAGAAGGAGATGATTCATCCAAAAGTGTTCCTTTAGCATTGCAAAGAGTGTTTTATGAGCTGCAACATAGTGACAAACCAGTTGGAACTAAAAAGTTAACAAAATCGTTTGGGTAAGTTTCAGAAATTGTGGCTATTTATTGGATTTTTACAGGCTTTATAAAGCTTTTCTTTAAAAAGACTCTACTTAAATTAGGTTATTTTTAGAGAGGCACTGAGAAGTCTTAATATAACAATGTTAATTGTTAACTTTTCGTAGTTTACTTGGATAGGTTTTTATTTATAGTCAGTACTAAAGACAACTGATCCAAAAGTCAGATTTTTTGGAAAGGGGAATGGTACACAAACACAGCTGTTAGTAGCAGGGTTATCATTTACCTATTACCTGAAAATTTTGTGATGCATTTGGCTTAGGTAGAATTCAGAGCAAAATAGTTATTGAAATATTGCAGTTGATGTATTCTTAATGTCTTTTAAAAAATTAATTCTGTTTAAATGTAGGGAATAGCAGTAATTTTCATTTCCATGTGAGTTCTGCGTTGAGGGCTGCTGTAACATGATTTAGAACCGTGTAATGCTGTGTTCTGTTTGGTGATTTAAAGCTTAACAGGAGTATCAGCTGCATGAAGTAAAGGTGTTGGAGCACACAGAGAGTAATTCTTTGCATTTCCTTTTTCTAGCACCCTCTTTTTCCCCAGAGAACATCCACAAAAGGGCTTACTTCTTATTTTCTTTTTTGCCCAGTATCCAGTTGACTGCCTGGTATTTTTTTCCAGTCTGTTCATATTTCTTGTGAGATGGTGTTAGAGGGTGTAATTGTAAATCTGGAGTATCTAGACATAGGATTATACAATACAGCTACATTGAGGGTGGGTTTTTTGTGTGTTTTACGAGTATGATGTTTTAGTTGAGCACAAGTTAGGACAGAAAGATTATGATTAGCATAACCTTTACAAGCCTTCTCTTTGCATGTCCTGTAAGCGTGGAGTAGGATTTAATTAAAATCTGTTCTAAAATACTGTATTGTGCATTCCTTTGTTTCACTGTATCAGTAGACTAGTCCTGTTGTAATATTGACAAGGACTTTTTTATTTAAAAACACGTGAGGAAGTTTATATCCACACAGCTACTGTTCATCCTGCATCTACTGCTAACCCTTGTAGTGGTGGTCTGTCCTAATAAAACCTGTGTCTTTGCAGCCTCTACTTTTCACCTTTTGGGGGAAGTTTAAAATGAAATCAGTAACCTCAGTGTTTTATGTTTATCTGGCCATACTCTCTTCCTGCTAAGCACACTGTATATTTAGGTTATCAGTGCTCCTGCTGTTCTGTTACATGGAAAGGACTTGGTGAAAGTGTAAATATTTCATCTTGAATTAAGATCCCAGCTGTGTCATCTTTAGGAGCATGAAGAGACACCTTTCCCGAGGGTGTTTCAGATGCTTAATTTTGTATCTGAGAACAAGGTTTTAAAAATGTGTTCATGCCTGCTTTCATTTTTGGGAAGGAATTTTTGAATGTGTTTCAAGATCTGGGTTTCCCCCTTCCCTCACCATGGAATCAGGGAGGGGTGTCTGACCTTGTGAGCCCTACCTAGGTGCTGTTTAGAGCATTACTTTTTAGTGGGTGTTGTGAGTTTCTAACTGATTTTGGCTTCTTTCAGTAGAAACTGATGGCATGTCTGAAGGAGCCCTTTTAATCCTAATTTTAGTATGTAACCTTTTTTTTGTTTTGTCCTTTAAACTGGTTAGTATTTCAAGCCTAGGGAGTCAGGCCATTATTTTCCCTTTTTAATTATCTAACAGGTCACTTCATTCAGCTTTTTAAAGTGTGGACCCCCACACAGTTGTTGGCACAATTTTGAGATGAGTGTGCTGCCGTGTGACAATGGGGGTGAGTCACAGAGAGGAGAGTGGGAGGGAAGATAAAGTCAGTGGTGCTCCTGATCACCCCTGTGCTGGTGACTTCAGGGCTGGGGTGGAACATCAGGGTGAAGCTGGATACTTCAGTCAACAGGGCTTATTTCATATAGTTGGGAAAGGGGACCGCTGCAAAAAGAGTTGTCAGAGACTTAGAAAGCGTTCTGGAGTTGAAGAGCTCACAGGAGAAAGTATTTCATGCTGGAACTAGAAACATTTCATGTTTCTTGTTTCATTGAAGGCAGTGGTGCTGAGACGCTTTGTTGCACTGTGCCCCTTGGCTCTGAGGCATTTAGAGACTGCTGCTCTCACCCTTGCTTTTACATGTGTGTTTGCACATGGGCAGTTCAGAAAGCTGAAGGCCTCCCTGGAGTTACTGTGTGCCCAGGATTAACTGTTTAGATGAGCACAAAGGAGCCAGTCTTTCCTGTAAATCCATTTGCTTCCTTTCATGTGCTGAAATAATCCCAGAACGCTACTTGACTGCACCTGAAGGGCCCTCAGAAGAGAGGCAGCTAGAAACACGCTCTGCAAGCTATTCTGACAGCATTGAATTTGCTCCCAGGTTTTTTCTTCAAGAGTTTTTTTTGGCATGAACTGAGGCCAGGTTGGAGACTGGGTGAATTCTGCTACCTCTCCAGCTGGCTCTGTCTGCCCTCCCTGTCCCAGTCCCACAGAGGAGAAGGCAGGTGGGCACAGAACGGCTGCCAGAGCGTCTCACAAGTTCACTGCCCCTTCCTCCTGCCGAGGAAATCCCACAGAACCAAAGATCCTGTGCTTCAGCCAGTACCAAGTCTCAGTCTTTGCATCGTGCTGTGTGTTACATTCTTGATCTGCAGAGAAATCACAGAAATGTCTTTTGAGCTGTATAGTTTTCTTCACAATTAGTAATGTTGTATTTATTTGCCTTACAAAGGTGGGAAACTTTAGACAGCTTCATGCAACATGATGTCCAGGAATTATGTCGAGTGGTATGTTGAGACTATTTCTTGCTGATCTGTGATGCATAATGTTGTGTCTTGATACTGTGCATGTATTATAAAATTTACTAACAATCTGAGTAATAGTGGCCTTGATTAATTTAAATTAGGTTTTGAAGGCAGAGGTTTTGCCTTGGTTTATTTCTCTTTAAGAATGGGATTGCTTATGGCTTCTTCAGGGTGAGGAATTTGTAAAGAATAGGGAAACTTGAAAGTAACTGAACATGTGCTAGTGGTGCTTTTATAGCCATGGAGAGAAATGCAGTTTTGAAGCCACAAATACATTGTTACATCTGTGGGGTTTTCCAGACTCAAAGGAATGTAGCTGGAGTAGTCCTCAGTGGAGTTTTTAGGGGGAAAAGGAGGATTTAAAAGACTAGAAAGGAGATACCAGTACAGACTAACATTTCATTTTTATATAAGTGATGTAGAGTCTATTCAGTGAAGTAGTCATCTGTATGTGATGAATAAAGAAAAAAACTGCAAGATCATCTTATGTAAAAACTAATTTTTCTTTCAGCTGCTCGATAATGTGGAAAATAAAATGAAAGGCACATGTGTAGAAGGCACTATTCCTAAATTGTTCAGAGGGAAGATGGTGGTATGTATTTAATACTTCTTAAAAAGATAATTACATTTACTCTGTTACTTGTATACATTGAAATTCTTTGGTGTTTTGGTTTTGTTTACAGTCTTACATCCAATGCAAGCACGTAGACTATCGATCTGAACGAATAGAAGATTATTATGACATCCAGCTAAGTATAAAGGGAAAGAAAAATAGTAAGTGATACACTATGATATGCACCAGTTAAATACTTCAACATGTTGGACTTCAGTGCCTTAAGATTTCAAATGGTTTTGTTGGTGCACAGCAATTTGAAAATCTTTGCTTTAAGACACCTAATTGAAAATATTTTCTGCAGAAAATGTTTTTGCCTGTGTTACCTTTTTTTTTAACCTTATCCCATTTCCCTTTCCCGCTCTTTCCTCCCTAATTCTCTCACTAGTATTTTTTCAAAAAAGTCCAGAAACTTCAGGAGTTTTCCTGATGTCATAAAACTGCATACTGTGCCATGGTGACAACAGTGGTGTTGTCACAGTGAGTAATAATTTATATATAAAGATGAACTCGAAGGAAATAAATTCTTGTTTGGACCTGACCATAGTAATAAGCAAATAATGAACTCATCAGAACAGCATAACAGTGGTCCCTTATCATCTCTTTACTGAGTGCTTGGAGTACAAGGCATGAAAAGGGATGTTTAAGAGTCCAGCAAACAGAGTCATCTTGCTTGCTGCTCAGCAGCTGCAAAGTGAGGAGTTTTGGCAGACAGTTGTAACTCTGATTTTAAAATCTATTAATACCTTTATGTATGCTCCTACAATTTGGTGCATTTCTGGACACTCTTAAGCAATATAAAACTTTTAAAAGTAAAGACAGAAATATTCAAACACAAACTCTCATGTCCTAATATGTTTTTTGATAATACATTGCAGGCTGGAGTAAACTTACTTTTTTCCTCCTCCTTCTGTGCAATTCCCCTATTTTTTTCATTTAGTTTTTGAGTCCTTCATTGACTACGTTGCAGTGGAACAGTTGGATGGTGATAACAAATATGATGCAGGAGAACATGGCTTACAGGTATTTTTTTATCTACTTTTAAATGTTATTTCTTTATGCCTGATAAAATAGCAAATGAAAATAACTAGCAAAACAATGTTGCAAAACCCATTCTAGATTTTATCAACTGATTTTGGTGATGTTTCTTCTTAGACAAGCTTTGCATAATTCTTCTTAGTTGTTGTTATGTTTCTGAAAATGGAGCACAGATTTTATAGCAATCTAATTAGCAGTGAGTTTTGTAGGTCCAAGTCGTTCAGTTACTGGAATGTTTCACTTTTCTACCAATCTCAAGACTGAAAAGTTCTTCCTCTCAGTAGCCTGTTGTTCCATGTGTCAAGTAAAAAAAGAATCATAGCTCCAGAAGTAACTTTAGAGACTTGATGTTTGTATCATCAGCAAGAACACCAAATGAACCCTGGAATTTTAAACATTTATGTGTATGTACATGTTTCTGAGCTTTTCAGTTGCACTTTGCTGCACCCACTGGAGGAAGCTGAAGTTTCTTTATAATTAATGTTGTTTTACTAAAGCTTATTTCTACAGCTTTGATACACCAGATTTTGTCAGTAATGTCTTATATATTCTTTTGCTGTTCTTGGGAAAGTACAGCACAGTAGCCAATACTTGTTGGCAGGATACAATGAACATGAAATTCTTAATTGATCAAAAATGAGGGTTTTCCTCCATATTCTCTTCTAAATTGTATTTATACATGTGACTTGCTCTTAATGCTGTGAGGTGTCCAAGTGTGCTTGTATGAATGGCCTAAATTTAAATTAACTGAGTTCTTGTGTTACTGTAGTAGCTCATTAGAAGGTTGGTGCAGCATTGGGGTAGTTTACTTGCACCCAAGTTTTGAACCATTCTTTGGTACTGGTGCCCATTGTGTCATCAAGCCTATGAAAATCCCTAAGAAGAGTGTCTGCAGCAAACAAGTATTTTGAGTTGCTGAAAATCTTCCAATTTCAACCCTCTATTTCCTTTAAAATGTCTAGGAGGCAGAGAAAGGTGTGAAGTTCCTGACATTGCCACCAGTATTACACCTACAGCTCATGAGGTTTATGTATGATCCTCAGACTGACCAAAACATCAAGATAAATGATAGGTAAGTTGGTTGGTTGGTTTAGTTTGTGGGTTTTTTGGGTCGGTTGGTAATTTTTTTAATTGTAGAATTTGGACCTGTGAGTGTATTTTACCAGAAATAATTTGCCAGAATCCTGTTTGTGTGTGGATAGGCCACAAGAGTAAGTAGGATGAAACAGGAGTTATCTGCTTTCCCTCCATCTGTTCCCATAGATGGAGAGAGAGCCATTTGCCCCCTCACTGTAAGTAGAGGGTGATAATTTCTAAAGGACATGCATTGCTGGTTGTAAACTAAATCTGTACTGCAGTGGTTTCAGCCTCACCAAGGTGAGACTGCAGCAGCTGTGAGGCATTTCAAAATAATATTCCAGTCCAGTGGTAGCTGTGCTAGGAAAGCTGTATTTGTCAGAAAGTAGCATATTTTAAAGCTTTTATCTTGACACAGTGAATCCAAACCAGCCTTATTTCAGTTAAAATGCTCTTACCCTTGTTACTGAGGGCATACTTTTCCAGAGGTGCTTGCAAAGATTATTTTTATTCCATATTAAAACAATATAAATTCTGCCACTGTATGCAGTATGTCCTGGAGAGAAATAGCATTGTAACAGTAATGTGTTCAATTTTTGCAGCTTGCTTTAGGAGTACATACAATGCTCCATAGTAGTGCTTAATAATGTGTGTCTGTCTTAACTGCAAATACAATTCCCTTAATTCTTTTCAAAACTAGGTTTGAATTTCCTGAACAGTTGCCACTAGATGAATTTTTGCAAAAAACAGATCCTAAAGATCCTGCGAATTACATCCTCCACGCAGTCCTGGTCCACAGTGGAGACAACCATGGTGGACATTATGTTGTTTACTTAAATCCAAAAGGTGATGGCAAAGTGAGTATTGAAAAGCACCTTAAACACAAGTGTGTGTGTTGCAAATGTGTACGTGGAGTTTTCATAATGGGCAAAGCTTCTGGAATTTTTGCACCCTAAAAGAAAAGTCTGCTGACACACTTCACTTCTAGCAAAAGACATCTGACTAAGGGAATCCCTTCGTCAATGTGTGTATGTGTTAAAGTTCTACTTCAAACTGATTTTATCCAGCAATTTTTTTTTTAGGCTGACTTTGCTGAAGCAAATATGAACATTTCAAGTGTTTCTGTGACTCAGAAGTTCAGCATTTTTGCATATTCCACTGTTACAGGTTTAGGTGACTTGATTGGATCAGACATTTATAGGTCAAGTGCCTCTTCCCTTGAGTTGACTGGTTTTGTGTGTACCTGACTATTCACAGTAAAAGTAGAAGTCAGATTTTACTAATTTGTTGCTATTTGTCATTTGTTCTTAATTGACTTTATTGTTTGAATTTAAAATTTGATGTAAATTTCTCTAAATATACAAATAATTACCAGATGTCTTGTACATCTCTGCTTTTTATTGTATTCTAACACAAATAAGGTCAATTTTCTGTTTCATACAGAAATACTTGATATTTGAATAACAGTCTGAAGAAAAGCTTCTGATATTCGGTGTAAAATGTTCAAATACTTCAGCAAAGGTTTGGTATTTTTGGAATTCCTTTTGCTGAGCACAAGTAGCAGGTAGCACAAATTACACTGAACTAGATCTTTTTTTAAAAGTCACGCTGCTTGAAGAGTAATTTCAGTTACTTCAAAGAGCTGGAAGCCGTGCCAGAAATAGGATTAATTTATCATTCAAGAACACGATTTAATGTGTAAAATTACATTTATGTAAAATTTTCTCTCTAGTGGTGTAAATTCGACGATGATGTCGTATCAAGATGCACGAAGGAGGAAGCGATTGAACACAACTACGGGGGTCACGACGACGACCTGTCAGTGCGGCACTGCACCAACGCCTACATGCTGGTCTACATCAGGGAGTCCAAACTCAGTAGGTGTCCTCTGTCTGTGCTCAAAGGTGCATTTAAAAACAGGGATTTAGGGCTACAATTTAGCTCTGAAAATTCCCATGGGATCAACCAGCCTTCCTCTCACATTTGGAGAGAGTGTTCTAATCTAGCGCAGTAAGGCAGGACTGGGCGTCTGCAAAGTGCTTCAGACGTTGGTTTTTTTACAGGTTGGAAAACTTACTGTCCTAACTTCAGTAATGGAACCTAAATCGAACTGATTATAAATATGTAGATATATGTATGCTAAAAAGTGGAGCGGTAGTAAATATTTTTTTAATTCCGAATGTTTAATTCAGAAGTTCTGTGATACATTTTTCATGGAAGTAGTGCGTTTTGGCTTGGGATAGAAAAAGCTGCTTTTGCCAAAGTATGATGATTTCAAGCCATATTTTTAATTATACGATGAAGAAAGCTGGTTTTGACTTCAAGTCAGAGGAAAGTCAAACGTGTATGAAAAGAGGCACTGCTTGATGTAAATCTTGAAATGACATAATAAAATCTGCTTTGTAGGTGAAGTTTTGCAGCCTGTCACCGACCATGATATTCCTCAACAACTTGTAGAAAGGCTACAAGAGGAGAAAAGGATAGAAGCTCAGAAGAGGAAGGAGAGGCAGGAAGCTCACCTCTATATGCAAGTGCAGGTCAGCTTTTGAAACGGATTAAGTTGCAACTGCCTTACCATGAAAATTCAGAATGTTGAGCCACCTGAGACAAACCTTGATTTTTCTTTCCTTTTAACTTTTTTTTTTTTTAATTTGTGCTCTGAAGTAGTGTTTGAAGTGAAATTATTATTTTAGTGCTTGTAAGTATATTTACATATGCAAAGAATCCTAATGAATCACACAGTACTGTCTGTTATAGACATTTCTGTTTTCGGTAGGATATATGTGCTCTTCAGTAAAAATAGGAAGTTCAGGTGAAAGGAAAAGGACCAGGTTATTTCAAATGGCTGCCCTGCCACTGCACTTTTATCTCCTTCAGGAATTATTTTCTAAAATTAGAATGTATCTAGCCATAGGCTGCAAGCCTGGACTTCTGCCAAACTGAGCTCATCAAGTCGAAGCAGAAGGAGAGAGTGCTTATATTTGCAATTATCTTTTTGGAAAAGCCAGATGGACTAGATCGTTATGAATTGCCTTAAGGAACCCCGTTTATGGCTCTTTCCAGAGCCCATCTGGCACAGGAAAATAGAACCCATTTGCCATTTGCCTCCATGTTTCTTTGCATCTTCTTTCTGGTGTTCATAAGTAGAGGCACTGGTGAAGTTTGGCTCGTTCTGCACTGCGTTTGCACTGGAGCTGTTTCCTGTGGGGAGACTGGCAGCGTTTGTGTTTCTGTTAACAAAGAGTGCAGGAGGGCCCTGGGAAATACAGGAGAAGGTTTAGGCAGCCTCCTTGCCTTACACTATAAAATAATTATGTAGCTTTTTTTTTTTTTCCCCTCTAAGTGCCAGGATTGTTAGGGCACATGTTTCCAAGACTGGGATCTAAGCACAACTGGTTTTTAATTGTCCGGGATTTGTAAGAATTAGTATATTTTAATTACTCACACTGATGTGACTATCAATCACAATTTTTTAATTTAATTATAATCTGTGTGCTTGCAAATTGTCTTCATGCAAACACAGATAGTGTTAGCACTGGGCCACCACCCAGGCAGCCAGTGAGGTTGCATAGTAAAGCATCAGGAGAAGATATTACATGGTGCAGCTGAGCTAATATGAGTAGTAACCTTTAAATGTCATTTTTCAGATAGTGGCAGAGGATCAGTTCTGTGGTCACCAAGGCAATGATATGTATGATGAAGAAAAAGTGAAATACACTGTTTTCAAAGTATTAAAAAACTCCACACTCACAGAATTTGTTCAAAACCTCTCTCAAACGATGGTAAGTTTTCTGTAGCTGAATTACCTGTATGTATTTATTTTATGACATTATGGCTGCTTCATAGCCCTTACCTTCTCCAGCAGTCATAATTTAGACCTTTTAACACAGATCATCTGTTTGGGTTTAATAGAAGTATCTTAGCCTTTTTTCCTTGCTTTGTTTTAGTTTCCTGACATGTTTTTTATTTATTTTAGGGATTTCCCCAGGATCAAATCAGATTATGGCCAATGCAAGCAAGAAGTAATGGAACAAAAAGACCTGCAATGTTGGATAATGAAGCAGATGGCAATAAAACGGTAAATAGTCACTGACAGAGGACATTTTTTGTCTGTCCATCATTCATGATTTTTAGTTCTCGTTAAAAATATCTAAGTTTGGGACAACAGTTTTTTCAGGGTATTAACTTAAAATTAATTTCACTGTATCTGGTAAAGTTTGATACTTAATCAGATTTGAGATTTAGTGGATTAATTTGGATAGGAAGCAGGAATGTGGTGCATGATTTTTCTTCCATGAAAAAAAAGTATGATGATGATGATGATGATTTTCAATGTTAGGTTTAAAACAAATGTCCTCCGTTATTTGAGCAACAAGTCTGGATTTAATGAAATGTGTTGCTTAAAATATGAAACACTGTGTCTAAATAACACAGAAAACAGTGATTGGTTTCTGTCCTGTCACTGTTGTGTTACTTCTAACATGAAATAATGTTCTTGCCATAATATAGCTGTAGGTACATTTTTAAATGAAAAAGAGGTTTTATTTTAAATAAAACCAATCATTAGTACTTTGTTTAACTTTTTGTCATTTTATATCTGTATTTGTTTTTCTTAATAAACTTCATAAACTACCTTTAACACAACTTTAAAAACCCCAAAACTCTCCCACTCATACAATGTCATAAACTTCTTGTGTCTGATTAAAATGCAGATATCAGTTTGTATTATGTTCTCCAGAGACCTTTTTTTTTTTCTTCTTTCACATCTTTCTACACAGATGATTGAACTCAGTGACAATGAGAATCCTTGGACAATATTTTTGGAAACAGTAGATCCAGAGATGGCTGCTACTGGAGCAACATTACCCAAGTTTGATAAAGATCGTAAGCAGATGGGCTAAACCTTCCCTAAATACAAAATATTTCTATTTTGGGTATATCTCCAAAAACATTGTACACTCCTTTCTTCAAGGGTGTTGTTGATGTAACCATCAAACTACTACAGTGCTGAAATTAGTTTTTTCTCATGCAGTTTTTCCTTCATTTCTCTTGAAGTGTAAGACATACTTTGCATGTTTTTACACTCTCACTATACACTATATATATATATATATATATTTTAGGGGCATCAAACAATTACATCAAAGACACATACTTATTAGTGTGTAAAGAAAAATATCTAGGTGATCTCCTTCCCCCCTCCCTGCCCCAACCCTTTACTTAAAATTGAGTCTTGTTTCTTCCTTTGTAGATGATGTGATGTTGTTTCTGAAGATGTATGATCCGAAGACTCGGAGTTTGAATTATTGTGGACATATCTACACCCCTATATCCTGTAAAATACGTGAGTTCTGAAATTCAATTTCTTTGATATAACTGAAGGCTTTTAAAGACAGTAGGTTGCAGGTATTTTTTCTTTTAATAATGTTTCTGTCACAGAAACAGATTGTTATTTAACCCAGAAGCAGACAGTTTTCTTCCCCATGCTGTGTCAGTGACACTTTCTGCAGGACTGAGCATGTCACTGTTGGTGGTCAGTAATTGTTGGTTACAGGTTTGCTGTACTCACCAGATGTTGCTGAACATAAACAGCTCTTTCAGACTTGTTGTAAAGCTTTGTGATTTGATATTGCTCTCCAGTTTGGGATTTTCCCCTTCTGTTTCAAGGATCTGGGGAAATATACTCCTGCAATAGCTTTTAAAATAATTCCTCTACATTCTTTCACTATGGCAGCTTGAGCAGCTGCTTGGACTGGATTGGGTGTCAGCCTTGATTTCATATGGGTCCACTTAAGGAATTCAGCAACTGTCAACTGAGTAAAAATACTTCAGTTTTTCATTTTATTGGCTTGTACATATTTTCTAATTTTCTATTTTAAGATATTAAATTTTTCTCGGGGAAGGAGTGGTGTTATTTCATCTCTTGAATTTCCAACGGTCTTTCACATATCCTGTTGTTGTCCAAATGAAGTGGAAGGAAACCTCAAAATATCTCAACAAGGGAAGCTTCAACCTGGAAGGCTCTTTCTTAGACATTGTAAAACTATCTCTCCAGGGTAGCAAAATAGGTTCTCTCCTTTCTGTGGTTGGTCTCACCAGCAGTTACTGCAACGTGTTTCACATTCCTTCTTTTTTTTCCCAATAGGTGACTTGCTTCCAGTTATGTGTGAGAGAGCAGGATTTCCACAAGAAACTAACCTTATCCTCTATGAGGTTTGCATTGACAGACTTTCTCTAACTTCTTTGTCTTTTACATGCTATGACTAAAGAAAAAGAAGCTTTATTCATTAAAAAAGTTGCTTATGATGATTTATAAACCATCAGCACTGTGACCTGTAGCTTTGAAGTCTATAGTGCTCCAAGAGAGTAGCAGATAGTTAACTTCAAAACAGATTTAATATTAAACAGCTGGAAGTGTGAGGCTTTAAAAACCAAAAAAAATCTCTCCTTGCAGATCTACATGAATAGCTTGGTTGTGCTAAATCTCTGTTGCCATGTAAGAGCAGCTAATGTTGCTGATGTTATTGACCATTGTATTTTCAGTGCCCCCCTTAGGCAGTGCAGCTGAGAAAAAATGCTGCATCTTCTCCTTCCTTCCTAAGTCAGAAGTCTGCAAACAAAATCCTTACTCCACTAGCGTGTTTCTGCCCAAATACACAAATAGTAAATCTTCAGAACTGCTGCGTTTATTTAGTGCTGAAGATGCAGATCTTGCCAAGGCAAAGTCCTGGCTAGAGTGAGAACAAGGAACTGGGTTTTTTTTTGGAAGTTTGTTAGCAGTCCTGCTGCTCTCTCTGGTGGTTCCAGGGCAGCACACACTCTGCCATCCTAAAGAGCAAACTGTCAGGTGCTCCTGCTCTGGGCAGGGCAGGGTTACAGTTTGATTCCAGTTTGCTTTTATCCCACCCTACGAGTATAATTATGTAATATGCATATAGATATTTTATAATACATGCATTTTCATTATGGCTTTGTTGGGGTTCTCTTTTTTTTTTTTTGGTACTTATTTTAAAGACAAGTGAATTGGTGCACATAAATCCTGCACTATTAAAGTAAGTGAGCATAATCACTGCTCTCCAAGCTTCCTGGAAGCTGAATCAGTAGAAAATTAATTTTGGAAAAATTAATTAAAAAACATTATCAGCGTAATGATAAAATAGTTTTGAAAATTAGGACAATTTGAGTGAGATTCCAAAGGTAAAAATGAGCAACCAGTTTTATCAATAGCAACTAGATCTATCTGTACTCTAGCTAAGATTACATTTAATTTGTGTGTGTGTATATATATATATATATATATACACACACACACATATACACACACATTTTTTTCAGTTAAAAGGAGATACAAGTTATCTTACATGAAGATTTCTGCACTATTGTGACCTTTATTTTTGTCTTTTGTTTGTTCTGTGATCAATAATTGTTATTCTTTATTGCAGGAAGTTAAACCCAATTTAACAGAAAGGATTCAAGACTATGATGTATCTCTTGATAAAGCTCTGGATGAACTCATGGATGGTGACATCATAGTGTTTCAGAAGTATGTATTTTAAGGGGGCAGCTTATCATTGCAATTAAATCACCTGATTCATTTTGAAAGCAGAATTTCCTTTAACTAAGCATTTTTAACAAGAGCAAAGTATTATGTTCCAACAGTAGATGTGTTCTCAGCAGTTCTCATTTGTTTATTCAAAAGGGAAGTGAAAAAATATTGGTAGTTCTTTAATTATCACGTGCCATATTATTAAGGAAAAGAAGGTTTCATCCTAGTTTAGGAAACTAACAACCTGAAATAAGTCCTAATATTACAGATAATGGTTCAGAAATGCATTTGATTTGTGCAGCTTTTTAGTGCAGCCACTGCAACTCGGATACCAAAGAGCCTTCCAGCATTTCAGACCTCGGGCTCAATACCATGCCCACTGTACAAGGCTCTTGGCTTGGAGCTCCTTTCAGCCTAGAACTGAACTAAACTGCTTTCCCTTTCTCCCTTTTTACTGACACTCACAGTTAGTTCCTTACTGGTGTCCTGGTCTGTGGTGATGAGATGCTCCCAGTTTGCCTGAGCGTATCCAACTTGTAGGTGTACTGGTGTTTCAGCTGGAGTTTTCACCAAGGCAAAAGGGGAACTCCTGCATCTTGTACCCATTAAAGGGATCTTTCATAATCTTGTCAGGGCTATAAATCAGCATTTCTATGCTCTCACTGCTGATGGTCACACCCAACTGTGTTGCTGTGTTTCTCTCCATGGGCTGACAGTGGGTGGAAGCCAGCTAGTCTATCTTCAGCACTCTTATCCCAGATTATGTGAGATGAATGTATTTCTCATGTCATGCCATGGAACTCGCATTCCCAGTTGACCCAGTTGGTGTTATGCACCCTTGGCTGGCTGCTGACTCCTGGGTAAGTGCACAGCTTGTACCCTGGTGCTATTTCTCTGCTGAGAAGTTGGGGTACCAGTCAGGAGTGACCCAAACCAGCCTCTGTGCCCACTGCTCTGCTTCTGTGGGCCAAGGAATGCTGTCGTAGATCTGGCCTCTGTGCAAAGCAATTGATACAGGGATATGTGGAAAGCTGTGCAGCATCAATACAGACACACAGTGATGTGCCAGGGTGGGAGGGAGGGATGGCTCCTGCTGGAATGGTGCTGTGGAACCACAGGATCCAGGGTATGGCCAGGCTGCCAAGAGTGAGCGCAGCAGGTGAGGGCGATGGGCCTTGCACTGCACAGGGCTCTGGGTCACTGCTGACTGCATTAGTCCTACTGTGTACAAGTGGTGGCTCTCTAAAAAGGTTTCTAAACTTTAGTTCTGTACCTCTCAGCTGTTGCTGACTTACTGTAGAACATGTTTTTAAAAGCCCAAACTGTTTGTGTGTAACAATGTGATATGTAATGGTGTTATCATCTGTTTGCTCTTGTAGGGATGACCCAGAAAATGATAACAGTGAACTGCCAACAGCTAAGGAATACTTCAGAGATCTCTACCATCGTGTGGATGTCATTTTCTGTGATAAAACCATCCCCAACGACCCAGGCTTTGTTGTTACTTTATCCAATAGGATGAATTACTTTCAGGCACGTGCCCCGTTTCTCTGCTTTCGTTTCCTTGTTCTTTTGCAATCCTTCACAAGTGCATTATAAAGGTATTATATTACCTTTATATTCTATACATATATATATATATATATATATATATATATATACACACCTATATATATATACACCTATATATTCTAAAGGTATTATATTACCTTTAGAAAAGGGTAGATCTGTTCTTGTGCACCATTTGCATTGTGGTAATGAAAAATTTGAGGAAGCCATTAAGGCTTGTGAGAGGAAAATGCTCTGAACTCCCTGGTTTTGTTAATAATGAGTTATTTGATAATAGGATTCTTTCTTGGTAGGGCATTCTGCTCTGTCAGAGAAATGATATTCTAATGAATTTATGCATTTGCTTTCGAAGTGACATGTAAAATTTAGCTATTAGAAGGAAAATACTTTGGGAATCTACTGATACCTGTGTTGTGCTTGTAGTATCACCAACAATATTCATTTTATAGACCAAACTGTATTGCTTTCTTCACACAATGCAGTTTAATGCTCAGTGACACTGACAGATCAAACCTGTTGTGTTCATAAAGAGTGACATGGGGTGTTGAGATGAGGAAAACTGAACATTGAAACTTTAAAAAAAAAATGAAATAAAGTTGGTTTGATCTATTAAGAGCCTGAGTAGATTTGGCTCCCTACAGTTCTCCTTCAGCTGCATTTGTCAGTGTCAGAATTATCACTTAAAACCAGACAGTTTATTTGCTGTCACCAGAGGCAGAAACTTTGAGCACCTGCATATACAGGGAAAGTCAGAGATGACTTTTGCTATCCTGCTCTCATTGTCTGCTTTTTGGCCAGTTGTCCTCTCTTATTTTCTTTCCACTTGAAGTGTAAGGTCTTTATAGTTTGGTAAGGCAAAAATGGACAGAGAATGCCCATGCCTCTGTGAGGCAGTGCTAGGAAATATGGGAATTATGTGGTGTTATTACTTTAATTCACTGCAAGCAAGCTAACTTCCTTGGAGTGAATTAAAGGAGTGGGAATCTTCGAAGAGCAAGTCTTACTTATTCCCCTAATAATACTATAATTAAAAAATGAAAACCAAAACAAACCAACAGCAAAAAGCAACCAAACAACAAATTCAACCAAACAAGCAAAAGAGGAATAGAGGTATTGTTGTGGATTTTGTGGCATTTGGGTGACAGTGATTTATTGTAATAAAACAGTTTCCTCATTTTTTTTGTGGTATATCTTATTCTGTGTCAACCGTTCAGAAGCTGACAGTACTAGTTTATTTAGCCTTGGAGGGGTAGACAGTGGGTTTCTCTCAGAATGTCAGTAGCATAATGTTCTTGTCTTGGATTGAATTGAGTGTATGATTGTAGGGCAATGTCATAACTGTCTGAAATAATTCAGAACTTACCCCAAATTTATTTTCAGGTTGCAAAGACAGTCGCGCAAAGACTTAACACGGATCCAATGCTATTACAGTTTTTCAAGTCCCAAGGGTAAGATGAATTCCTTAGTGTTCTGGGTCTAAACTATTCCTTAAAAGATTTAGCCCCAAATACAGGTAGGTAGCAGTTACTTTGTAGCCTTTTCCAGATTGTTAACTAATTCTTTGCCGATAAAATGTCACCGTTCTGGAATGCACAGCAGGTTGCAGAGGCAGTTTGAATATTGCAGTGTCTGGCTCTAGAGCCTCAAAGAGTTGCATGTTTTAGAAGAGTTCCAGTAAGTATCATTGAAAAAAATCATTAATTCAAAGCCTTATGCTATGAGATAAATTACTGAGCTAATACAAGTGCTGTTTCAGTGAATGCAGACTTCTAGAATAGAACAGAGCAGAGCAGAAACAAATACACCTAAAAGTAATTTTGCTGATCTTAGGAGTTGAAGTGCAGGAGGTACTTCACTGATTTCCCCCCTCTTCCCTCAAAGTCTGTAAATGAGGTTTCATGAAGATGACAACAATTTAGCAAGTTCACAGGTGCTCAGAAGGATATTTCTGGTTCAAATGGTGTTCTTAGGCACTAGATTTGAGTCTGTGTAAAACTAGCACAAAACAGTGTATTGGTAGCTGTCTGTATGTGCTGCAGCAATAATGCACCCACAAAGCTTGCATATTTTTGTATTCATGTAAGTGTAGATT
Organism: Corapipo altera; assembly: GCF_003945725.1. Lineage (NCBI taxonomy): Eukaryota > Metazoa > Chordata > Aves > Passeriformes > Pipridae > Corapipo > Corapipo altera. Next base: position 3,690,516 of record NW_020884914.1, read on the forward strand.
GCTCTTTAGTTACCTGAGGGTATCTCCCTTCCTCATCAAGGAGACTTGGAATTTGAGTAGCTCTTTATAGTTTACAGTGCTGTGGTCACTGTGGAATTTGCTGTGTCATGTGGCTCTGCAAATTAACCTGCCACAATCTAAAGCATGTGCTGCCATACCAGTAATTCCAGAGGAATGCAGGTCTGCCACCCTGCAGCACTGAGGGTGAGCTTGTAAACATCCAAGAGAGTTGACACACACAGTGAATGGTTCTTCTGTTCCCACAGCTCAGCTGTGTTTAAAAATCACTAAAGCTCTGTATGTTGTGCTGCTTAGGCTGTGGTAGCAATTATGTGAAACTGGAAACCAGCAATAAAAGTGTTCTTGGTGCTTCCATTTACTGAGCAGTGATGGATTTTGGAGAGATGGACTGGGAAAACATACTCATGTTCTTCCTCTTTCCTTCTGTAGTTATAGGGATGGCCCTGGTAATCCTCTTAGACATAATTATGAAGGTACTTTAAGAGATCTTCTGCAGTTCTTCAAGCCTAGGCAACCGAAAAAACTCTACTATCAACAGGTAAGAGTCTTTGATTTTTAATGGTGTGAGTTAAAAAAAAAATCCTTCTGCCCTATTCAAAGTATGCCTAAAGTGTTTTTCTTTTCTTTCTTTAGCTCAAAATGAAAATAACTGATTTTGAAAACAGAAGAAGTTTTAAATGCATATGGCTAAATAGCCAGTTTAGGGAAGAGGTGAGTGAGGCATTTGCTGTTGTTTCTGTGTCAAAAGTGGTATGGCTGTGGTTATGGGTCACACACTGTCCCTGAATAACACAAAATTAGAACAAAGTCATACCTTACATGAAAAAACCCTAACCAAACAACAAGAAAAAAACCCACAAAGAAAAAAAAATTGTCTGTTAACAAAAATTTTTGAAGAAAACATAGGTGTTATTTTAGTAATTGTTTTCTTTTACAGATGAATTTTAGATGAAATGAAGAATCTAATGTGTTTTGTGTTTTAATGTGGTTTTTTTATATTTTCAGATTTTTTAATGATTTCTGTGTTTCAAATTCCCCAGGAAATAACAGTATATCCAGATAAGCATGGGTGTGTGCGGGACCTGTTAGAAGAATGTAAAAAAGTTGTAGAACTCTCTGAAAAAGGTTCAGGGAAATTAAGGTAAAGCTGGAGGATTTTGATTTCTTTTTATGTGATCATGTGGATTTTATGCAGAAAAGTATCCATAGAATTTAAAATATTGTAGAAACCATTATTAACAAATTAAGTCTGATACTATGTTAAAAATAAAAAGCTTCCAGATTCCCACTGTTAAAAAGCGTTCTTATTAACTATGAATATAAATTGTATACAATTATTTATTTTGTGTTTCGTAAAGTTATGTCCTTGAGATGCATAAGTTTCATCAATTGCATTTGTTAACTCACAATTTAATAATTGTTTCCAATTCAAGCATTTCGTGCTATTCATTTCTTGGGAGTTACAGGAGTTAAAAGTGAGGTCATGTAAAGAGAATTTTTAAAGCAATCTATATTAAAAAGCCTTGTTTTGTAATGGCATGTACTGGCTTTTTTGCCATGAGCGAGAAGTAATTTAACCTCTTGTAGCTTTACTGCTTAATTTTTACTAAAGGCTGAATTTAAAGTTTTACAAAGAAAGAAGTAGCATCACTTTACATCCTGACTACACTAATCATTCTCAAGATTTGAGGAAGAAATGTTGCACTGTTTTAGGGGTTTTAATTTATTTTTTGAAAATGCTTTTCCTGTTCGTTTCTTTTAAGGCTGCTAGAAATTGTAAGTTACAAAATAATTGGTGTCCATCAGGAAGATGAGCTGTTAGAGTGTTTGTCACCTGCCACAAGTCGAACGTTTCGAATAGAGGTAAATAAATTCTCTTAAAGAAACTTTGCAACTTGACTTTGAGAGAGGAAACCCTCTCAAGTGGTAATTCTCTTTTTCTGGATTTTGATTTTCAAATACCTGCAGCAAGTTAGATTACATGATTAATATATATGTATTGTTAAAGGTAGTCCTTGTTTGTTCTATCTGCTTCCCTAGAATTATTTCATCTTTAATTTTTTATACATACTTATTATATAACAATACATGAGGGCCTGGCAAGGGCCTGTCCATAGGACATTAAGTATCTTGGCAATAATTGCAAGGTTTGTTTGAGGGCTCGTGATATAAATGTTTATTCTTAGAACCCACTTCCATACTATAAACTTAAATACTCTAGAAGACTTTGTGTCCTTTTCTGTGAAGTTTGAGCTTCCTGGGGCAAATTTTGTTACTTAGTGTGATTTTTTTCTTTCATCATTTCTGAAAGATCAGAAATTTTAAAAAAAGTTTCCAATGTAAATTGTAATGAAGACTCTTGTAAAAAGACTGTCAAACAACATGGTTCCTTTAATTGTTTTTAAACAGAATTGTTTTATATCAGTAACAAGACATCAATAATGCTTTTAGTTACTTAATAAGGTACTTTTGGGGGAAGTTTAGCTGATTGCAATCCTAATTCTGTGTCTGGATCTAGGAAATTCCTCTGGACCAGGTAGATATAGATAAAGAAAATGAGATGCTAATCACAGTGGCACATTTCCACAAAGAGGTTTTTGGGACATTTGGAATTCCATTCTTGCTGAGGATACACCAGGTACAGTATGCCTCCCTTTTTCTCCCTGTGGGATTGTACTGATGATGTTTTGTTAAAGTACTGTCAAAGAAATGGATTAGTGTAACAAATGTATAGGAAAATTCCTGTATAGGAGGTTCTGCCCTGTTTCTGCCTTTTTGTGGTTAAATCATTCACCATCTCAGTTCCCTTTTGCATGTACAGATTGTTCAGTGTTTCAGTGAGCCTGTGCAATATCCAGAAAGCAGATATTTGGCCTCAGACAAGGACTTTTAATGCTGTCAAATCAGTACTACCCCATTCCCCAGCCCCCTACAGAACCCCCCAACAAACATAAAACCCTATTTCTAATACCACTTTAGTAACTGCAGTGTGAACTTGTTGGCAAAAGTTGGCCAGGCCGTGGTTGTTTGGCTTCTTACTGAGACAGGTGATTATGGAAAATGAGGTTATTTTCTTCAGCTCTTTCTGAGATGACTTTGCATTTCATAACTTCTCTAATTTGATATGCTTTATCTTCTAGGGCTGGAAGTTAATACAAAAGAGTGAAAGCTAATTTTGAAAGCTTAATTTAAATTGTCAGGTTTTTCTGTGGTGCTGCTCCAGTTGAATGTCACACTGATCCTTTTAATATCAAAGTGTATTTCTGGGGGCAGTGGACCATTTGCTTCTAAACTTTTTCTGGTTCGTGTATATTAGTTTGTATGAAAATTACCTACCTTTAAAGATTTGCCAATAAGGAACGTGTCCACATCTCTCTACCTCATAGAATTTTACTAATTTCTGTATTTTTCAGCACTGTAGAGTAAAACTTTTATAGTGATTTCTGGTGGAAACCATTTGCACTGCAGTTCTTTGTGTATGACAGTTGATACATATTATTCATCTTTAAGTTGATGGTATCCATTCATCACTGTTTTGGGCAGTTTACACAGTCAGTGAGCAGAAACATACTACAAAAAGTAGCAATATGCTTAGCAAGAGTATGTTGTGGGTTTGGGGTTTTTTTTCCCCCTCAAATTCCTATTTTGCTGCTTATTTTCTGACTTTGATTCTTAACTTTAACCTGACTTGCAAATATCACTGGCAATACCTGGTCACTTTATGGGGCAGTTTGCATTATGATGAATCAATAAGACTTTTAACTTAAGTTAAAAGTTAAAAAAACTTAAAAGTTAAGTTTTTGACTTAAAGTTGCTGAATTTATAGGAATTTGCCTGCTGTTGTTCCATATGTTACTGAATGATGTTGACATTTGTGTAATTTTGTAAATTAACAGAGAGATTAAGGCAAAATATTTCAATGAAACTCAAAGCAGGAAATATTAGCAGCTTCCCTTGTTTTTCCTAGATTTTTTTGACATTAAAAATCTTGTTGTAATTATTAGGGTGAACACTTCAGAGAGGTTATGAAGCGGATTCAGACAATGCTGGACATACAAGAAAAAGAATTTGAAAAGGTAATTTCGAGATAGGAAGGTTTTTACTGCTGACTGTAGACCCTAAATGAGTTTATTTTAATAAGTATGCAAACCACAGACTTGGGATAAGTGTAGGTTTTGATTGATAGAATGATTACTTGACTGAAATTGTGCTTTTTCTAAGAATAATTAGGTAGGATGGGTAGGGGTAGTGTTTCTGTACTGCATCAAGAGAGATACTCAGCAAAACACTGAAGTGACCCAGAAAAGTGTAGCTGGTGTGGGACCTCTAGAGGCCACCCCCACTTCACATCCCTGCTCAGAGCAGAACTTGGCTCAAAGTCAGGTTGTGTGCAGGGTTTTACCTCACTGCACTTTGTGAACTCCCAAGGATGGGAATTCTGCCACGTCCTGGACACTGTATTTTATAGCAGCACCACCATCATTGTGAAGACTTTTTTCTTTTCTTATACGTTGGCCTTTTACAACCCCTAAAGAATATGACTTATAGCCAGCTGCAAGTTATACTGTGAACTTAGATTTGAAGCTTTATTTTAATGTGGTGTCCTACCAGTTGGTTTTTTTTCCTTTCTTTTCATAGTTTAAATTTGCCATTGTAATGATGGGCCGACACCAGTATCTCAATGAAGATGAGTATGAAGTGAACTTGAAAGATTTTGAGACCCAGCCTGGTAAGTTTTTAGACACACCTAACTATTCTTTTGACTTGCTGAAGTTGCTCTGCCAGTTGTTAAAATGTGATTATCCTTAACTCAGGATGCAGAAACACTTTGTTCATGACCTAAGTTATATGTAGTAACCAATCAAATATTTATATACACTTGCATGCACAGTGAGCAGTGTTAATTGCATATGTTAGTCTGAGGATATGTACTTTATAGGCATATAAGTAACTAAATAATCTGTTTCCTTGAGAGTTAAAAGATTCCATCTGAGTGACTAAATGGGTCAAATATCAGTATATCACACTTTACAGAAGTGAATTACAGTGTCACTTACCCCTTATTGTTATTGTCCATCTGCTCCCTTGAACATTTGATCCTTATGGAAGGATACTTGTTCATTCTTGATATCTGCAATGAATCTGAAGGATCTTAACAAGAACATTACATATGTGAATAAGATGCTGTGTGATTTTCTTTTCCTAAGAGATGATTCCCCAAGCTACAAATGCAGCTCTGTTCTACATTTGTCTCTGGATGGTCTGCCATCTTGTTTATTTGACTGATATTTAAAGATCTGTTCTCTGAGGAATTTACACGTGGGAGAAACCAGGTTAATCCTTCAGGAGTTCCACCACAGTAGTCTTTTCATAAAATCATAGAATGGTTTTGCCTGGAAGGCACCTTAAAAGACCACCTCATTCCAACCCCCTCCATGGGCAGGGATGCCACCCACTAGACCAGGTTGCTCCAAGCCCTGTCCAACCTGGCCTTGAACACTTCCAAGGGTGGGACATCCACAGCTTCTCTGGCAACCTGTGCCAGTGTCTCACCACTCTCTTGAGTACAGAATTTCTTCCTAACATCTAATCTAAATCTCTCCTTTTCCTCTTTTAAGTGTTACAGTTGGGGATGGCCCCTTTGAATCCACAGTCAGGGATCCATTGAAAGCCTTTAATTCATGGGGGTTTTTTGACCTAGCTTAGCTGAGTGTTCCTCTTCGTGAGCTGCTCTGTCTAGTAGGAACAAGTTTGAGGACAACTTGCTCTCTGCAGTTCTATTTTTCTGACAATTAGGAACTCTGGTTTTTGTTAGTAGGTTTTGCTAGGGTCAGGCTTCCTCCTGTTTTTTCCAGCTGTGCTCTGGATTTATGTGACACTTGTAAAGAAATCCTGTAACTGTCCATTTATTTCAAAACCTGCAGAAGGTTAGACCTGTAGTATTATTGAGTACTTTGCAGGAACCCAGCATAAAGTCCTCTTGTTGTCTGTGTTGCACAGCTGGGTTTATGGCTGTGAGGGGATTTGCCAAAACTGTGAGTGCCTCCAGCTGCACAAGTTGTGTGAGCCCAGGAGTGTGTCACTGGAGGGGCCTCTCTCTCTGCACTACTTGTGAAGAGTCTCTGGAAGATGAACTTAAAAGTGGACATTTCTCCATGGACACATAAACTCTCTCTGGTGTGCCCAGAGCAAGCAGAGACCTGGTTGTTTTCTGGAGTCATCTCTTTTGGGTCTGGGAGGGAGAGGCAATTGTCTGAAACGAACTGTCAGACTTTGTGAGCAAGGCAGAGCCAGTTTTGCCAAAACAACACGAAAAACTAACCAGGTCAAAAGTACAGAACATGTCAGAAAGGAAAAAAAGGAAAACTTGAACCATTTGTAGGGAATTGTAGGGAATGTAAGAGTAAAAGGTTTTAGAGTTCACGGGAAGTTGCCCCTTTGATATAATACTCTTTGATAGAATTAATTTGTACAAATACCAAATTGTAACACATGGTGGACTGATGGAACCAAAGGTCTGGCATTTCTCAATCTGACATAGCTGTCAATGGTGTCCCTCTGCTTTTGCCAGGGTACACTATAGAAATGATTGTGCTGGCACTAGCCATGTAGGACTTAATTTTTTTCTCTAAAAACATTCAAGTAAGATTGGCAATTCTCTTTTTATTTGACATTGACCATTACATTAAGCAAAAAACCAAATAATTTTGACTGAGGAAAATCGGTCCCAAAATGCAGATGCAGGCAATGAACAAGGTCAAGGGTTTTATGCTTTAGTGGTTGCAGTTGATGGCTTTGAATGTAAGAGTGTGCTTTTCTTGCTGGGGGACTCTTTAGTTTCTGCCTTTATCATTTCACTTCAAAGAACATGTGATGCTCTGAATCGAGGACATCTTAGAAAAGTATTTCTTCCATTTGCAAAAAGGGTGTGGACTGTGGCTTTTCATGAAAATTAACAGTAGAAAAAATCATATTAGGTTGAACAAGTGAAACAATCTGTATGTTTTCTTTGCAATCTAAATATGACTACATTTATTTTCTCAGAAAATAAAGAGGAGGGTCAGTTACACGTTTTGTTCATTAACATTATTTGCATTTTACATGAATTTAACAAATATTCCCACTTTTACCAGGTGATAGGATTAGCTGAAAATAGCAGAGATAACTTACAATAGAGTGAATGCTGTAGGTTGCCACATTTTGATGATGGAAACCTCCCTGTTTGAAACAGGCTCAGCACTTGGGTGAAAGCTGATACTTGGTATACCTGTGGCCATAAGTTTTAACAGTAGTTTTCTTGCTTTAGCACACAGTTCACTGCTGTAAACTCCTGTAAGTGACTGAAGAAGGGACAAAACAGCTGCCTGATCCAGAAACAGCTGTAAAATGTATTGTTGGAAGGAAAGTGTGGTCAGGAAAGTGCCTTCTTGGCTGTGGACTGCAGGGCTGTTCTTGCAGCCTCCTTCCCTCCCCTGTGATTCCCAGCAAACTGTGAACAGGGCACACAGAAGTAGTTTGTGTAACAGAAATGTTCCAATGTAGTCTTAAAACTTCAATAATGTTTTTCTCTTTTCTTTTCTAGGCAACATGTCTCATCCAAGGCCATGGCTAGGGCTTGACCATTTCAATAAAGCCCCAAAGAGAAGTCGCTACACTTACCTTGAAAAAGCTATTAAAATCCATAACTGACTTACTTAACCAGATTGTCAAGGCAAGGGACAAAAATAAGTGTGTGTGTGCACCTTTTTAACAACTGTAGAACTTTGGTACACGTGCACTATATCTGAAGTCTTCAGCAAGAGGATTTGCTGCTGATGTTAATTTTATTTTGTTGAGGCTGTTCAGTTTGGCTTCTCTGTATCTATTGACTGCCCTTTTTGAGCAAAATGAAGGTGTTTTTATAAAAGCTTGGATGCCAATGAGAGTTATTTTATGGTAAACGTAATGCAAGGCAATTGTCAGCATAATGAGGGAAGAGTTTAGTAGAACAGTTGACATTGGCAAAATTATTTGTCTGTAGTACGTTTATAGATGGCATAAGCTGACTGGCTGCCCTTCCCAGTGTGGTGTTCACCATCACTGCAGCTAGTAAGTCTTATGTTTAGACTCACATCAGATTTATTTCCTTCAGTTATACTTTAAATGACATTTTTGTGCATTTGTAAATGCAAAAAAGAAAAAAAAACAAACTCACATCATCAATAAATAGCAATCTCTACTTCATTGTGTACATTGTTGGCACTTATTCGGGATTTTTGTCTCCTCCAGCTTCATAGAATCTTTTTTAATAAACTAGTTTTCATTTAATTTAGTCAATACTTTGCATCCCATTTTGCCAAGTGGATGCCCTGAGTCCTAAAAAAAAAAGAGATATTTGGGTCTTTTGATGAAATTTTCAAACCATTGATAAATACCGTTGCAATTTATTATGCCATCTTCTGGCAAACAGAATGACACTCAAAAGTTGGCAAAAGCAAGTGAAAAGATTATAAATATCATTAATTTAGTTACCATGGGAAGAGATGGGGAAAACACAAGAACTAGCCTTTTAGCACAGAGGGCATGCTCACTAGTGTTTAGTAAGCTGTTGACTTTGTATAAAAAAGGAGGGAAAAAAAAACAGAAAAAAGAAGAAAAAAAAAAGAAAAAAGAAATTGTATATTTAATGAATGAACATGTACAATTTAACACTTGGAGGTTAATTTTATTGGGTGAGTCTGCAAGTGAATTTCACTGATGTTGATATTCATTGTGTGTAGTTTTATTTCAGTCCCCAGACTGCTTCCTTTTCTTTTGGAGCTAATGCCAGCCGCGTGTCTAGTTTTGAGTGCAGTAAAGATAGAATCAGCAATTCACACTTAATTTTACATTCTTTTCCAGTATTTTATTTTGTTTCTGTAGCCGCAGTGTACAACTCCTCTTCCTGTATATTGCCTTTTTTTGCTGGAAAATGTTGTATGTTGAATAAAATTTTCTATAAAATTTTTTTCGATGAGTGATGACATGGACATTGAAGAAGATTTCTCCTCTCCTTGGAAATAGAGTTTTGGGAAACGTTTTCATTCGTGAGATTTTGCTAAAGGTGTGGTTTTTTCCTTAAGTGTTGACAATTGTATAATCCTCATTGGTTGTTTTGGGGAAACTTTGTGGGGTTTTCTGTCTAATAGTTTTTGGGTTTTGGAGGTTTTTTTGGTGTTTTGGTTTTTTTACCTCCTAACTAGTCACATTTGAGCTTAACAAATAAAAGGTTTTCCAGGAAGGAGCCATGTACAAATGACAAATGGAAAAATTATTTTACTAGTTCATTTGTAAAGCTTGTAGTAGAGTCTTCGTGGTAGACTGGACTCTGCCTGCCTGTACAAAATTTTGTGGTCCAGATTCTCAAGTCTAATATTATAAATGGTGTAAAGTGAAATCTGGAGTCTCTAAAGGTAAGATCTCTTCATAGAGTAATAGGTTCCCTCCGTTATGTGTTCCCTGTATTCATAACCAAAACAGAAAGTGCAAGTTTTAGCTATGTTTGGTTTTCTTTTTAGTTTGTATCTTGCAGTGCTTTTTAACTGTTTCTTATTTCCAGTCAAAGCAAACTAGTTGTTTACTTTTTTTTGTCTCTGAGTGTGTAGGTTAGCGGTAGAGGGAAGTGCTTGACTGGCATGCCTTAAGTGGAGGAAGTTTTCCTTTGGTTTGTATTTCCATCAAGCTGGTGAGAATTACACCATCCAAGTGGTGGTTTTACTGGTACTTGGATTGTCTCTACAGACTTTCAGTATATGTCAGGATTTGTTTTCAGACTATTTCTGTGAAATCAGAGGCTCTGGTCAGCAGTAGTAAGCCCTAATTATATTTTGTGAATTTAGTGTTATGGTAGACTGATATAAAATTGAGCTTGTATATGAATGTCACTACATTTTCACATTAATTTATGGGATGTTGGCAGCTTTTAGGGAATATCTTAAGAAACCACAATCCTTCCTGTTTCAGAAGAAAATGCCGCTAACAAAGTAGATTTTGGGTGCCTTTTGGTTTTTAGATGACTAGATTTTATGTGCTGCAGTATTTGTGCTACTCCCACACTAGTTTGAAGAAGTCCATACTTGGAGGCATTCCATATGCAGTTTTCAATAACTGAAGGATTTTATGAAACAAAAAAAAATTTTTTTTGGAGCACAAGTAAACTTGTTATTCAAATGTGGAAACACACCTATGAAGAGAAGAGGAAGACAGGAGGTTTTCTCAGGTGCAGTATGTTTGTTTAGTTCATTCTAAAAAATTTACAAGAACACAGTCTTCAAAATTGCCATGCTTTCCATTTTCTTATTCAGATTTTGGAACTATCTGGATAATAGACAGTGAATGCATTAAATTAAGTTAATGGTAATATAAGTGTTAAGCAATAAGGATGTAATTTCATGGTACAAAGCATCAGAGCAACACGATGTTAACGGCCCATCCGAATCCTCCCTCCGCCAATAGCGAGCGTTGTTCCTGTAGATTTACATAGTGCCTTTTATCCTAAAGGAGTCCAAAGCATTCTGTGAAATCTGAGCAAATCACACCAGTGACATAGTTGCTGACTAGAGAGTGACAGCCAGCTCGAGCACCCTTTGTACCACAAGGGACAAGTCAGTGCTGCCGCAGGAGGCGTCGGAGGGCCCGGCCGATGAGCAGAGCGCGAGTGCCTCCCGCATACTGGATCTACCTCAGCCGCTGCCCCTCCGGAGCTGACGTGCCAGCAATCCCACCCCAGCACCCTGCCCCAGCATCCTGGCCCAGCATCCTGGCCCAGCATCCCGCCCGGCATCCCACCCACCGGAGCTCGGAGCAGCCCGAGGCGCCGTGCTGGCTGCAGGCGGCCGTGCCCAGAGCTGAGCTACGCCGTGGTTTTGCTATTTAATATCCTCTGTGAGAAATCGTTTTCTGTAGGAACTTGTATATATTGTAAATAAAATAGCCCGGGGTAAAACGCTGCATTGGGTGTCTCGTGCCTTCGTTTTGGAAAAGGGTTGGGAGTGACAGTGGATGGGACGCTCAGAAGTCAAGGTGATTTTGGCTGGATCAAATAGATAAGTTTTGCAAAATTCAGTGTCAGGAATGACATTCATAGTGTAGGAAGAGCTGGCCAGAAGGTAAATGCTGATTTGCACATCAATTTCCAAGTTTTGAACCCTCCTTTTTTCTCAAAGGAATGAAAACATTTGGATTTTGAGGTGGAGAGTGTTGATGTTTGGTGTGTGAGCAGTGAGGTGTCATTTATTGTTGGCTTTTAAACCCACCTGGTCTTTAGGATCAGAAAAGGGGAAAGTGTTCACATGTGATATGTCCAAATCTGGCTTCAAATCTGTGTTCAACTTCATTTCTGTCCCAGGTAACGTTGAAGTTTGCTGTGTACCAAGCACAACAGCAAATTAAATTTGCTAACCTCCAGGCTGTGCCTGGAAGCCTTTATTTTTTATTAAATACTTCTGTAAGCTATTGTACCTGTAAATAGTGGTGTAAAAATGTCCTAACTGCTGTTAAATACCTCCTGCGCATCTTAAATCATATATATATATATCATATAATTTCTTTGTATATTCATGTAGGTTTGGGGTTTGCACCCTTCCTGGTAAATGTTACCAACTTGATGTGTTATATACCACTACTTAACAGCAAAGCTTGCTGTTCACAGCCAGATTTTAAAATGAAGAAGAATCTTAACATCTTGAAAAAATGTGTGAAATGGTACAAAACCTGTTGGGCTGACATCTGCGTGGCTGCCTGTGGGGGTGATGGTTGTGGTATTATTTTCCATCAGGTCAGAGGAGGTTGGGTGACCAGAGGAGGGAGAGTTACTGACCCTTGGTACAGAGTGAAGGCCTGGGTTGAGGAGGCTGGGAGGTGCTGGGTCTGGGTGTCATGTAGGAGAGGGAAAGTAGTTGTTTAACAGTTTTTACTTATATTGATACAAGTGTGCTTTTTTCATGTCTCACGGTCTGCAGACTGGAGTTCTGTACTTGTTGAAGCAAAAAGCAGTGCACATACCCCTTCTAGTTTAGCTAAAATGTGGGACCAGCTCAGTACAGGCGGTTTGCAGTGCAGACAGTGCTGGGTGGTTTAGGATGGGGCCGGTGGGCAGTGCCATTCCAGGAGCTCATTTCTATGGCCACCTTCACACCCACAGCATCCAACACCCCTGTTGAGACCTGCCCTCACTGCGTGGAAGTGCCAGATGATGGAGGAGACAGTGGTACCCCTACCCAGTGTCCCCTGTCCCTGCCCATTGCCACTGTCTCTGTCCCCTGTTCCTGCCCAATGTCCTCTGTCCCTCCCCGCTGTTCCTGTCCATGCCCTGGTATCCCTGACTCTGCCTGGTGTCCCCTGACCTTGCCCCCGTGTCCTTGTCCCTGCCCGGTGTCCCCTTACCCTGCCCGGTGTCCCCTTACCCTGCCTGATGTCCCCTTCCCCTCACCCAGTGTCCCTGTCTCTGTCCCCTGTTCCTGCCCAGTGTCCCTTGTCCCTCCCCACTGTCCCTGTCCCTGCCCTGGTATCCCTGATTCTACCTGGTGTCCTCTGACCTTGCCCCAGTGTCCCTGTCTCTGCCCAGTGTACCTGTCCCTGCCTGGTGTCCCCTGACACTGCCTGATGTCCCTGACCCTCCCCATTGTCCCCTGTCTCTACCTGATGTTCCCTGACCCTGTCCAGTGTCCCTGACCCTGCCCAGCTTTCCTGTCTCTGCCCGGTGTTCCCTGACCCTGCCCGTTCTCCCCTTTCTCTGCCCCAGTCCCTGACCTTTCCCGGTGCCCCTGACCCTCTCCAGTGTCCCTGACCCTGTTTGGTGTCCCCTGTCCTCCCTGCCCTTGCTGGCCAGGGGTTGGTGTCGGGGGTGCCCCCAGCCCCCTGCGTGGAGGGGCTGCTGAAGGACTGACCTCTGGAACAGCTGCTGAGGGACGTGCCTGGTTCGTGGCTGAAGCTGAAAAAACAGCCAAAACACGGCGTTTGATCCAACACTGCCCTGTTAAGTTTTGGCTGAGGAAGTTTGGAGGCTAAAAAGTGCCCATTATTGCAGGCCCTGTGCCCTGAGCAGGGTAGGGGAGCAGCCCAGTGACGCTGCCACTCATCCCGCCAACATAAAAGCATTTTTGATGTTAAAACATTGAAATATGTGGGCATTTCTTCTCTTCTGTTTGTTTTTCCAGCAAGCAATAAGCAGCTGCTGCTGCTGTCAGTGTTGAGCAGGGTCTGGGCACCTCTTGTGTGTGTAGTTGGAGATATTTAATTTCACAAGAGAAGTGACTTTAGATGAGAACTGTAAAAGTTCTCTGTAAAGTCTAAAGCCTATTAAGTCCTGGTTTGGGAGATGATGCACTGCAGTGGGAACGCAGAGAGGTAGAATGAGGGCCCTGTGTTGTGGTTGTGGTGATTCTTTTCAAGCTGTGCTTGCTGATTTTTCTTCTTTATGTGTTTGCCTTTTGTATCTTGATTTGTTAATGTAAAAGGGGTGTCCCAGTGTGACCTGCTCTGGGTGCAGCAGGTCATGGAAGCAATGCAGACAGGAGATGTTTTGCCAGCATTGTTAACAATAACAGGTTTATTTTCTTACCTCGTCTATAACAGAGCAAAGACAGTCTCATAACTTAGCATTTTGTTAATAAATAATCAGCTACACTGTACCACCCACAGCCCTGCAGGAGTGGGTCCCGTAGGAAGAAGAGCAGAGAGAAATGAAATCCTGACCAGTCAGTTCCAGTGCACAGAAGGTGAGTGCTTCTCTAAAAGGTGCATGTCCAAACCTCTCGGGTACTGGTGGGTTGGCAGGTCCAGAGAAGTCTGTGTCCAGCTGAGTTGGAAGTCTGAGAGAAGGAGAGTAGTGCTGAAGTACTCAAGAGCTGGTAACTTCACAGCTCAGGGCAGCGATTCAAGTAGAGCATGAGTTCAAGAGTGACACTGTAAATTAGTCTTCAAGGCTTTTTGTTTTAAAGTCAGTCCCACCATGTGATGATAAACTGGAGTTTACCAGGTGGATTCACCAGCAGGGGAGCTGCAGAACCTAAACATACCCCTCTGTATGTTTTCTAGCAGTAGTTTTATGAGTAGAATCTTATACCATTGGGAAATGGACACTTTGCATCATCTGGTTGCATAAACTTTGTTTCTACAGTCTTTTGTATCTATAAATGTGAAACTGGCAGTAAGGGCAGTAATGGTCTGCGTCCTTGAAGATCTTCACAAAGAGAGGTACGAAGCAGCATCCAAAACAGCACCTACAGCCAAAGGGGAGATGGACAGAGATGATTCACTGGCTTTTCTTCCTGCTGCCCACAGCTGTGCTTTTTCTCTGCCTTATTCTGTCTGTCTTTTCACTGCACAAATCCACTTCTCTCCCAAGTCTATTAATGTTTAAAGTATCTTCCAAAAATTAATCTTCTTCGCCGCTGACATCTTATGCATTAATCTGATTCTGAGCCCGATTCTAAATTGCAGTAGGGAAGTAGGCAACGTTGTAATAATTTTTGCTTGTCTTTTGAAAAGTAATAACACACTGGGTTAAATTTAGCAGGTTTGCATCCTCTGTAGCCATGATGATTGTATCTAGAATGGACAGAATGTCTTCTTATCAAGTAGAGGAGGGCAAACTGTCTATATAAGCACTAGCTAGAACTTTTATTTTTAATTACTCTTTTTTTAGCCTTCTGCTAGTCTGCAAAATGTACATGAAAGCTTACCCAACCATGCACAGGCTGGTGCACAGGAGGAAGGACAGCTTGCCCAGTCTGTAGGTGACCTGGGTGGTGATGTGCTGGCGGCAGGAAGGACATATTGTGGATGTTGGATGGCTTGAGAAGATCCCTGCTACGATGATCGGGGGCTGAGACACCAAGTAAACTTGAGTTCAGGAGGAAATGGGAAGCAGCAAAATTAGAAGCACAAGAAATACTTTCCAAGATACAGAATCTCAGCTGGAGGATGTAGGTTCTTAATATGGCTTAATGCAGCACCCGTGTTACCATTAATTTCAGGTATATTTATAAGAACCACTGTACTGCTTGTTCTGTGTATCCCAATATGTTGCTTCTAAAAGCAGCCAGTATTTACTTGGATAAGGACATATCCAGGGAATGGCCTATGGGATAATCCCCACAGTCAGGCAGCCTCCACCCCCACCCACTGGTGGATGTGCTCTGACACTGGCAGTTTATCTTCTGATATTTAAAATAACAGGAAAACACATGTTTTCTCTGAAGAAGAGATTTGAAGGATATAGAGGAACTTTCTGGATCAACTTTTCAGTAATTACAAGAAATTCATCAAAGCAGCTTCTAACATACAAATACCATCAGGCATTGGTGCTGTCCCCAGTTAATAAAGTCTCTGGCTCATGTTTTCTCAGTTTGAACCTGACTGTTGGACTCCCTGAAGGGCATGGCACTTGTAGGTACATGAAGGATACTTTTTCAGAAATGTTTTCAGTAAAAAAATACTGTTTTAATGATCCTAAACAAGTTTAGGGTACAACTTCACACTGTAGCCTGAGGCAAAACTTGAGGAGTGGGAAGGTATCATCTGTTGGATAGATAGGATATAGCATGTCTGAGTTTAATTGCCTTCTGATCTTAGGGATTTTTAAAAATGTATTATGTCTTCTTTCCTCCTGTATGAGATGTTATTGACTATTCTTTGAAGCCTTTCCTAAGCACCTCCTTTGAGCTTCTCCACTTCCATAAAGGTGAGTAGAGCAGGAACACTGGACTTAAAATTATTTATTCTGAAAGATCTGGCTTCTAGCTGGTTTTAAAAAAAAAATGGGTACTTCTATAGATGGGCTAATGCTGGAAAACCAAGTTCGAGTCTCTCATCTTAGTTTATCTTCCAACATTTCTAGGGAAATTTTCAGGCTTCTTAGATTGTGATTGGCTCAGAAAACTCCCATCTTCTCTGTTGACTTTAAAACTGGAACTATTTCCCTTCTGTTAACATGTAGAATCACAGGCATTGTCAGAAACACAATCCCCTGGTACTTACCTGGCTGCTCGATGGTGGTGGTTTCTCGGTAGGAGTAAGGTGGGGGAGAAGGGTACTCGTAACCCCCTGTGCAAAGAAAAGCAGGGCAATATGTGAGTGCAAACAGCTGCTGGCTGCACCTGCTCCAGGGTAACACTGGAATGATACTTGGCCTTAATTTAAGATTGATAAATGATCCACGCTACCTTTAACTTCAGGGATAACTACCCTTGCTATTAGTATTTAGAACCTTTTTCTAGTTTGAGCTTTATCTGCCCTCAGCTTCCAGCCAAGTAATTGCACTGTACTCTTTTTTCTAGGAAAAAGTCCTTTTGTTTTTTAGGAAGAGGGAAGCTGGTGAGTAAGAGACCTCGATTTTTTTTAGGTCTTTTACTAATCTTACAAATAAAGAATGCAGTCAGCCTACCTGAGGTGGAATAAATGAAATTCAAAATAAATTAATGTAAAAAGGTTTGCAGCCAGATAGCATGGAGGTGGTATCAAACTATCTGGTATCAAACTAAGCAGGGCTGGAGCAAGAGGACAGTCTGATGAGAAGTCTTGTTTGGTCAAGCCCACAGAGACACAAAGTGAGATACAAAAAAACTGGAATTTTCCAGACCGAGACAAAATGCAATGGCAAACTTGAAAAAAAGTTAACAATGTTTTCTTGAATGCCTTTCCAGAATTGGTAGAGATTTTACAGTGGCATTTGGGTTTCATGGTGGTGGTGGGTTATTTAGTTTTTGGCTTTGAGGGAGGGGTTTTTTGCGTTTTTTTTAAAGGGAGTGTTATTTGGGAAGAAAAAAAGTTGTAAAAAACTAAAAAGTAAATAATTTCCTTCTGATCTAGGAAAGGAATGTGCTTAGTACGAGTGAGTTACCACTCAGTGTGTTTTTGTGAAGGACCTGCTTCCTGCACAAGGACAGGACACTGCAGCTCAGCATCAGATGTGTGAGGTGCCTGTCCCTTGCTTGAGTAGCTCACAAGTGAGACTTTTTCTCCCCAACTTCTCATCTCTTCTGAGTTTAGAAAGAGGCCAGTCAAAAATATTTACAGAGAGCTGGTCAGAGTAAAATTCTCTGAAAATTAGTCCCCTCTAGAGGTCCAGTACTGACACATCCAGCCTTATTAGTCACCACCTGACCTCCCACTCTGGTTTTTTTCTCCAGTCCTGCCCAGTAAATGGCAATTCCCTCAATAGCAGGAAGGTAACAAAGGTACAATCACAATATATCTGTGCGTCTTTCAATGAGGCAGCAGACAAAGGAGCGTTGTGAGATACTTGTGTAGGTGTGAAAGCGCTGCCTGGTTTCAGAGAGAAAAGCCAGCCCAGCAGAGCAGCAGCACCCACTCGCAGCCTTTGAGCTGAATTGTCAGCACTTCAGTCATGGGGAGGGGTTGTTCCCCCCTACAGAGCCTGGGGCAGAACTGGCTCAACCAGGGAGGGCAGCTCTGGTCAAGCAGGAGTGCTCGGGAAAAGGCCAGTCCTCTGGAAAACTAGGTGACAATTTAAGCAAGACACAGCCCCTCCACGTACCAAGTTTGAAAAATTATTAACTAAATGGACAAAAATATTTATTGCCATTTTAAATGATGCTTTTACGAGGAGATCCCACCAGCTTGCCTACCCCAACCCTGGGGTTTATATTCTGGCACAGAAGCTTTCTAAACCCATCATGACCTGGCAAGGCTGGGTCCTGTATGATCCAGCTCAGGATCCAACCATCAGTTTGCCACAAAACCTCCATCAGGTGCTCTTTCCAACCCCCTGGTGAAGCCTCCTTACCCTCCTGGCTGCAGAACTCTGGTGCAGAGGGTTCTTGCCTGTAGGAATCCTGGTGAGGTTCATACATAATCATAGGAATTTCCACACGTCCCTTCTCACTGGGCATGTCTGCAGTTCACCTGCCAAAAGTAGGGCAAAATAAAATCTACAGTATGTGACTCTCAGTACCCTGTGTTTGACAATGCCTGCCTCTGTAGTTCCTAGTTCTCACACTCAGGTTTTACTTGGAGGCAAATTAGCAGTTCTCATATTCTGGCTTTTTTTGTAGGCTGAAGTGCAGTCAGTTCCTGTTACACTTCACGATGAGGAAGATGTAAAGGAAGAGCAGAAAATAGCATCTTTACATATTTCTTTGTGTTGGAAAGCTAGAAATGTTCCCCCAGAAAACACACTATTCACAGTGTGTAAACTTGTGACTGAAAGTGTTACCTTTGCAGAAAAGTTAACCCTTTTTTTTTTTTTCCTGTGGATTATCAATCTAATCAAGGAGGGGAAGAGCACACTTAGGAGTGAGTACCTGTGAAAAACCTTCACGTGTCACTAAGTCAGTGGCAATTCGGATCAGTCGTTCTTTGGGTTATTGTGCAACCTTATCACCATCGTTATCATGCCCAGTTTTGTTCTGTGAAACTATTGTCTCATCGGTAGGTGACAGGCTTTTGTTGGGAAATGTCATTGTTACCTATGACTGCGCTGCCTGAGGCTCTGAACAAGATCAGGCCACAAAATGTGTGTTTTGCAGGAGCTGTTCCTCACAGGAAAGAAGAGTGGGAAGAAGAGGACACAGATGTGTGTTTGTATTACTGTGTCACTGTAAATAGAAAGGTGTTAATTATTCCTAGCTGATTTCCTACTAACAGTAACTGCAAGAGCTCTTTGCAGAAGAAAGTTTCAGCCTCTTGCACAGGTCAGCAAGAAAGGGCAGTTTCAGGGGGAAATATGTATGGGAAGGACAAAAGACCAGAGATCAGTAGTGCTGAAATAAAACATCAGTCCTTTAGGGAGGTAGAAAATGAGGAATTTGAAAATATTAGTAGGGAAGAAGTGCTGTAATTTTCACAAATCTGGATGAATGGGAAGTGATATGGAAAATGGCAGCAGAATGGATAATAAAGGGAATAGGTAGGATGGTGTGGAGAAAAAATCAGAAATACAGCATTGGCCATGTTAAGGCAAAAAATGCTGGCAAAAGTGCTAATACATGGATTGGAGAGGAGGGATGGAGAAAGGTGCATCTCACTATGCTTGTTATAAAGGAGCTGAAACAGGTGATTGGGAATGTCAGAAGTATTAACAGGCCTTTGTTGAAGCTTCATGAGGATCCCACTGAGAAGAAAAAAAGAGTCAAGAGAACTTGGGTAGGATGAAGCTGTGAGATCCAAGGGGGAGTAATCACATACAGAGGAGAAAGGCAGTGTATCAGTAGTAACTGGGTTCAGGAGTGTGATGATAGACAATGTTGCATTAGCCAGTGTTGACCAAGAGCTGTTCCCCTGGGACAAGGATTAGAGGATAAAATTACAGGGAGTCTCCAAGTTTTTGTCTTATTGCTGTCTTGGTACTGAAACACCACACACTAAATACTGGGTGGTGTCAGTTTGGGTGACACTTCTGCAGAATTCATCTCCCTCACTGTGAAACAGGAAGAAGAGGAAAGGGCTTTTGAATTCCATCCAGGCCCAGGCAGAAGGGCTGCATGAGGCACAGAGTAGGAGGGAATAACACAGTGAGAGCATGTCAAGTTAACTGCTGAGTGCAAGCAAACACTGAGTAATCCTGGCTCCACCCAGTGAGGTATGAGGATAATATCACCAGCTAAATGTGTAGGACAAGAGATGCAGAAGTGAATCAGCAGCAGAGCCGGGAATAGTGTGGGAGTCCCACTGGGTGCCAGGTTTGTGTTTGATCTATCGGAGCCACCAAGCACAGAAGCTCTGGGCCATGGGCTGTGGACAGAGTTGGTGCCCTGAATTTGCTCACTTTCAGTGTCTTGTTAAGTGCTTCTTATAGTGCTGCCAGAAGCTCTGTGTGTTGGGCTGGAGGACCTGCCCCAGACCATGTGAGCTGGGAGAGCTGGATGGGCAGCTGGACCTCAGATTCTGCAGGAGCATCTTCAACCTGCTTGGGGAAAAGTACCAGGGGGTTAGACACCCTCTGGGCCTGATTGCTGGAAGTCCAGAGGTCCAGGAAAAGGATTTTCTAGGGTGTGTTGTGCAACTCAGTAGACCCTTTAATTTGGCACATAAGTGGTTACTCTCAGTTCTTGGTTGCAACCATGTCTGTGATGCCTGAGAGCTCTTTGGGGCTGTGACCTCCAAACCTGTAAGTGTTGTTGCCATAGATTAGAGACTTTCCTCTCTTTCAGATGTGATCATCTGCTGGAGAGGAAGATATGAGAGACAACCCTGTTGGTAGCTCTGGAGGAAAAAGTCAAAAGGAGAAATACCAGGCAGCAGTTCTTGAAGAGTAGGAAGATGCCCTATAAACTTCCCTACAGAAACCAGTAACATCTAGAAGGCTCACATTTAATTGCTTGAGACAATGTGAGTTGTCTTCTCTGCAGTCACACTGAGCAAACAGAGCTCTCTGCAGGGCAGACCTTGTGTTCTCCTGAAGTGGGACCTTGGTTTATCTGAAGCTGATTGACTCAAACTACTGCAAACTGCTTGATTTGCAGGCAGAAATGTATAGTACCAAGAACACCAAAACAATTCAGTGCCTGCCTTCTCTCCTCTGAAGTTTTAGTCTCTTCTACACATGGATATAACTGGTTTGCACTGGAAAATAAAACTCACTTTAAGTCCTGTGGAAATTAGTATTTTAAAAAAAGAAGCAAATCGCACCCCAAGGCGTGTACACAAAGAGCCAGTTCAGGGAAAGTAAGGTGGAAATGACAAAGCCTTTATGTTCCAGGAAGGACAAATCCTAGGGAAGAATGGACAAGCAGTTTCCATCACCTTTCTCTGGGTTTGCTCCAGAGTCTTGTGTTCTGGTGTGAAGGGCAGCCTCATGCAGGCAAGCAAAGCTGATGAGCTGCGAAATTCCACGGCAGAGCCTCACTCTCCAGCTCTCACCAACACCTCTGCATTTCCCTCCTCGACGTCCCTGGTGGCTAAATAATCCCACTGATGGGATTAGCTCCTAGTGCCTGCAGAGAGGCACAGGCACTGTCATCTCTGCTTGTAAAGGGGGTTCAGTTGAAAAATCAAAATTCTGAGCAGTGCTAATTCTTCTCCTTTCAGATTCGTATCTTGCTATCAAGGATGGCATCCAGGACCTTAGGCAGGACAGCAAGCAGTGACTTTGTAAGAAAAGTGTTTACTCTCCATTCCAGCTCCAGCTGAGATCAGTGTGGGATTTGCCATTCAGTAAGAGTGGGTTCAGAGACAGAAAAAAGGGAACATGGCATTTGGGAGGAAACATTAATTGATTCAGGTATTTGAAGAAAGTAGCATAATATGTTCAAAAGTTTTGTATTTTGGAAGATTAACATTAAAACATTATAGTAAGGGATCTTTACATTTTATGGAGGTATAGCAGTTTTCACCAGTGACCTCTTGGCTTGTAGGATGCTGGTCCAAAGTCTTTCAGTTTGCTGTAATGTGTTCTTGTTTTCCTGTCACCACTAGTTTAATGTTTTCCTGGGCATTTAGCCCTTCCAGCTTGGTTTATGAGACAATTTAAGTTTCTGATGTTTTAAAGAGTGGCCATAAAATGCCACTGCTGGCATACAATTGCGTCTGTGGCTTGAATAATATCAAATGCCTGTTTTACTTGGTTGAAGCAGTTAATTCTAGTTTTTGGCTAGCAATGAAACCCTGAATTCCTCAGAGGAGAGATCTTTTCCCTTTGGTCCTGAGTTGGTCATTTAAGGTAACACTGACAATGTGCCAAGGCTTTTTAGATGTTCAAGAAGGAATAGCTCCAGCTCTAATACTGACAAGCATAGTTGGGTAGCAGCATTCAGGTATTTGTCTATTCTTATTTTTAAAATAGAAGCTAAAAGAGATGACTGCTGGCAGCAAATTAGAAATTGGACATTAAAAACTTTTCAGCATGCCTGAAGTAGACAACCTTTTCAAGGAGATGAAGGATGCTCTGCCAATTTCCCATTCCTTACTCCTGAATTTAATTTTCAATGCTACAGTTATTCTGGATTTTAAATCTAGATCAGCCTCTTCAAGTGGAGAGGATGCAGCTGTGTGAGATTCAATGGAATAGGCACCATATTTTTCATTGCAAACTCTTCACCTGGTTCCCTTGGCTTGTCTGTTGACTGCATGGGCTCACTGCCCAACAGGTAAGGTCAATGCTGGAAGTGGTCAGTGAAAGAAGGGGGTTGTTAATCTGTTGAAGTCATCAGAATGCTTTTGTCATTGAGCCAGGGAGCAGGGCAGAACACATCAAGTCACTGGGTAGCCACTGCTTCTCCTGCTTTCGTGTAGAAAGGGAGATATTTATTTTTAATTTATGTATAATCCAAGTCTTTATGGCTTACATGGAAATTTAGAGTAAAATAAGTTCAACCATTGTTCACAAAATCCTGAGGAAGCATATACTGAAGAGTGAAATATTAGTGAACTAAGCTCTACTGAGAAAGAAAGAGCTCTTTGCTTTCTCCTTCTTGGAGACAACCTTCTCTCCTTCATGCATGCATATCAGCAGCCTGGCCCTGCCTCCCTGGGCTCACAAGGCTGCTGGACAGGCAGGGTCTCCCCGGATTTTCCAGTCCTGTCCCACATCAGGTGTTTGTGTTGGGTTAATCCTTCATGAAGGGAGCTCTGGTCTATAATTCAGTACATTTACTGCTCCTGTTGCTCTCACCTGAAAGCAATTCAAAGTACTGTAAACTCTCACAAACCTCCTAGTCTAAAATTATTGATGGTAGTTTATTCCTATGTGTTACTGTGCCAGCATCAAGCTTTTACAGAACAACCTTCTCCCCTCAAGAGAGCCCAGAGAGCATTCCTGTCCCTCTG
Source organism: Corapipo altera (assembly GCF_003945725.1). Taxonomy (NCBI): domain Eukaryota; kingdom Metazoa; phylum Chordata; class Aves; order Passeriformes; family Pipridae; genus Corapipo; species Corapipo altera. Next base: position 3,713,283 of record NW_020884914.1, read on the forward strand.
CAACCTTTCCTTCACAGGGCTAAGCAAGGTTTTGAGTCCTTCTCATATCTGTGCAGTGAATTCATCCTCCTTTTCTCTGAGTGGCCAAGGAGCTCTGTCCTCAGCCTACAGAGTGGTATGAATGTCATCTTGTGTTTAGTGGAAATGCTGCCTGTAGAATAATCCAGCAGCACTGCTTCCTTTTCCACAGGCACATCGCGCTGAGGTTTGTATTATGCTGTCATTAACCAGCAGTGGGTCTTTCTCCTCCAATGTCATTCTGTACTAATGAACTCCCAGCTTGGATCTGAAATTCCTGATATGCTTTTCTAAGTGCACTGCTTTGTAACTTTATAATACATACAAATACCGTCACAGCAGGTCTCTAACATTTCTCATTCTGAATAATAGATTTTCCACTTCCATAATTTGTTTTTTCAGTCATATATTTTATTAGCCACTCCTACATTTCTGTCAACGTTATTAGTTAAAATACCAAACAAGATCCACCACTGATTTCTGTGCTAACCTTTGATGCAAACCAGCTGTATTGCTTAAATCTTGTTCCTTAATTTACCGTTTGAGGTATAATCTCTTGTTCCCTTCAGATGACCAACTTCACTTGCATTTAAAGGGCACTTACTCTGAGGGGTGAGCACAGCTGAGCCCTGGGATTGCATTAGAACTTGTCCCTCCCTAATTGCCATTCCAAAAATAGAGTACTAGCCACTAAAGGGAAGTATTGTCCAGTGGTTTGTGCATTAACCTGGACTGGGGGGAAAAAAAAGGTGGGCTCAGTTCCTGTTCTGCAACAGTGACGATGAGCAAACTAATTAGTCTTGGTTTTACTCAGCTTTGTTGTGTATGGAAATCCTGTGTCAGGGAGGCACCGTGTCCATCCTGCACTGACATGGTCACATTTGGTTGTGCCTTAAAACTTGAGCACAGCAGGTGGGAAATGCCGAGTTTAGATTCAGCCTTTTTCCTCTATTGACACAATTTTGTCTTTCACATTCCCTCTTAGCTGCCAGAATTGAGGGCAGCCCTACACAATTGTTTCCAGCACTTCATTATTACCTTAAAATTTGGTGTTTGATATCTTTTCATATGATTCCTGTATAGATAAACATTCCTGTACAAACAGCATTGAATCATGGGTTGCCAGCATTTCATTTATACCCTTTAAAAAATAATGTCCATAACTTGTCCTTCAATTGAAAACTGATGGAACAGCTCAAGTAACATCTCACACAGCATTTGGAGCTGGTTTAGCAACTCTTACAAAGTTATTATGAATAAATATCCATTTGAAGAGAGTAGGTGTCTGCCCTGCTTTTATGTGTGAGCTAAGCCCTTTCCTATAGTGAAAACAGTTTTATTAGTTTGACTTTCCATTCTCATTACTATTCTCATTTCCGCCTTATCAGAAAGCTCCTTTTCCTCTTTTCCACCTCTGAACTGTTCTAGGAGAAAGATAAAATACCCTGAGAAAAATCTTTGCCTCCAGATTTTAGGAACGTGAGAGAGGCTTGCAGATTTTGAGAGCCTGACAATTTAATCATAATAAGTTAACATTTACAACAGAAAGGCACAGCTGTCACACTCCTCGAGCTCACTGCCTGCTCTAGCCCTTGCCACCTCCCTTTCTTTACTTCCTAAGGAGTAAACACAATATTGACCCCAGGTGATTTGAAAGCTCTTACCTTTATGTAGCTCTGGTGAAACTGGGGAGGAAAAAAAGCTTCAAAAGTTGATCCCTTCCTCCATGTCTTTGCACTGTGGCTGTGTCTGGGGAAGGAACACACACCTGACCAGTGACATGACCTGCTGTCATGCCCCAGTGGCGTATCCAGCTGCAGATGGGAGTCAGTTGGTAGACACTGTATAATTACCCCAGTTCTGCCTCAGTCCCAGCCTACTGCTCACACCTGCTCTGCCACCAAAGGAATGCTGTGCAACAGGCTTGCACCAGAGGTTGTTTTTGTTGTTTTTTTTTTCTTTCTTTTCCCCTAATATCCCAGAAATTTTCCTTTGTGCTAACCTGGAAGCTGATGAAGACAATTAGAAGCAGCACAGGAATAACAGGGCAACAGAGAGAAGAGTGTATGTGCTCACCCACTGTGCTTCTCTGCCAACCATCACAGAGAATGATGAAAAGCCTTGGGTACAGTTGTATCTGGGGCTCTGTTATTTTATTATTGAGATCAGTGATCACATTAACTCTCTGATAAATTAAGTGTGCTTAGGTCAGCAAAGATTATCTGTGCAGGGTGGTAACCATTGATATTTTAGCTGAGATCTTCTTGGTTTGTGGCTGAATTGGACTTTTTGTTAAATAGATGCTTTGTCTCTGTGGTGGGCTGCCCTTGGCCAGCTGCCAGACACCCACCCAGGCACTCTTACTCTGCTCCTCAGCAGGATGGAGGGTGAAAATAATACGGGAATTTTCTTCAGATGAAATAAATACAGGGAGATTTCTTACCAATTACCATCCCAGGCAAACCAGACTTGGGGAAAATTAATTGAATTTATTGACAATTAAAATATATTTGGATGGTGAGACACAAAGAGAAAAACCCCTCATATATTCAGCACCTCCAAGTATAATGGTGGGCACATGGTCCTCTTAGTAAGGATTGTTCTCGCTTCATCTGAATCTACTGCAAAAGTGTTTCACACAAAGACCTTCCTCTACAACAGGAGCCCATCCACAGTGCTTCCAACAAGGACAGAGCATGATGCACTGGGTTTGCCTGGGAGACTCATCACCAGTCCCAAATATGCTGTTTGCTCCTGGGCAAACAAAGTCTCAGTCAAGAAAGGGCTGCAGCAGTGCAGGAAGCCCCTGACCTTGAGAGGTCAGGATTGCACAACAATTAGCAAAGTCATGTTGTACAGCTGAGAAACTGCCAGTGGGTAAAGGAAGGCGAGAGGGAACAGTTGTGCACTCCAAGTTTTCGTGCCCCTTTCGTCACCACAACTTGGAAACTCTTGAAATAGAGATTTTTGTTGTTAGTGGATGAGTTTATCATCAATTTTGATGTTACTGGATGCTGTTAATGGTGACAGCCCATCACCTGCCTCTCATCCAAACCTGAAGGACCAGGTACAGAGCACTTGCTCAGATTTTCCTCACTGCCAGGAGTGGAGGCTCAGCACTTTGTACACTACACACATGCATCATCAAAGTAGTCATGGACTCCCCTGACAAGAGTCACATCTCCAGGCTAAACTAAAAATATGGAAGGATGGCTGACATAACTGTGGCTCATCCCATTTTTGCCTTTCAAATCATTGTTCTTTCACAGGTTTCCTGTGTGATATTGGGCAAGTTATTCACTCCTCTGTGTTCTCTCCATGTAAAGAAAATTAATAGGCTGGTCATAATAATCTTAATAGAGATGATAAAATGCTGCTTTATTGAAACTGAAAGGGTTTGTGGAGAGATATTATTTTGACAACATTTTCTCAGGAAAGTCACAGTATGTTCATATGGTAACATACCATTCCTCGAGGAGATGCTTTAATGTCTAGTGAAAATACTCTATTGAAGAAAGAAAAGAGAGAAGTGTCAAAACAGTAATATCTGTAGGAAAAAAAAATGGAGTCGAGGATAGTCCTTTTGTATTTCTAGTATTTGCTTTTATATATGGTAGCTAATACCTGTTAAATGGTGCTTGTGAGACAGTCCCCCTGATCTGAACCTCAGCAACGGTTTGTGAACATGTATGTGTCTGTGAGGAGAGAAGCCATGGATACCAAGACAAGGATGAGTTTTTCCCAGTTTTCAAGTGAACTGCCCATAGTGTGTGAGACTGGGGAAGAGGAATGGCTCCCAAGTCATGTCCCACAGGGGGTGTCTGTGTGGGATTGCCTGCCTGCCCTTCCTGCTCCATCCCTGCTCTGTGGGGAACCACGTGGATACCTGGCACAGGCTGGATTTTCTTTCATCCACTGAAAAATTTGATGAGGTAAGTTAAAGATAGATTTTGTGATGGCTGTGGTTGTGTATCAAATTCGTATTTCTTTGTGTCAGAATATTACAAGGCTATATTTTTCTCCTGAAATATTATTTTTTCTGTGGGCACAGAGTTTAGATTCACCCACAGTTCCTCTTTTTGATGTTGACATAGAAAATGCTAATTTAGTAATTATGTATTGGTTTTGTTATGGAGGTGGTAATCACTAGCCCTGAAATCTTTCACTCCTTGCTTTTCAGTCACTGTAACATTGCAATCAAAGACACAACCCTTAAGCAGGAAATCAATCTCTGGGAGAATGGGCCCATTTCTTTGGGGATGGGAGTCTGCTTTTTTTCCTTGAAGAGCAGAGGAAAAGAAGTGAGTGCATACAAAAGTAGTCATGCACAAGAAATTCTTCCTGTGATGTAGGGTGGCTTAAGTGCTTAAATATTTAGAACAGATTGAATATACTTAATGTGCTGCCAAGTTGACACTTATGAAAGAACCTGACGTTGTTGAAGCTCTGAGGGCTCTTTCCAGGAGCTCTGTTTTACCTGCTCCAGGTGGCACTGGGCATGCACATGTTCTGGTATCTTCACCTTTTTTGCAGGTGAGATGAGGGGATGCAAAGATCCCCTTGTCTCCTGCCATACCCTGCTGTGGTCACCTGCCAACCTCCCTGTGACTCCTCAGCCTGTGGGGGAAGTGAGTGGTTCTAAACTCGGGTTTACATGCGTATCACTGGCTTTCTTTTGCAATCTTAATTACACTGTTTGCTCCAGGACAAACAGTGTGATCCTTAGCAAAGAGAAAGATTTTTATCAGTCCCCTTGAATCATTATATCAATCCCCTGAATATCATCTATGCTATCAGAGGCAAACAAGGGTGCAATAACCATTATGTATTAGTAGATCAAGCTGTTTGCTTTTCCTGTCATCACAAAAAATATCCTCTTGTTGCATGTAGGAGCTGTTCACAGTTATTGGTGGCTTCTCTCCTATTTTTCCTTACAGTCCCTCATACGATGGGAAAACTGGATTCAGGATTTTTATTCGTGTTTTTTTCTGCATGTAGTTGATAGCCCTAGCTCTGACTGCGATGGTGTAACCATGGAGTTAAGATCAGAAGGGTCATTGTGTAAATTCTGCCCTGGGGATTTCTGCATAGCTGTTGGTGGAGCCAGAGCACTGCTGGATGTTGAGCCCTGCCTGGACCCATATGTAAGGCAGTAGCCTTACAGGTTTGGAGCCTGGCCCAGGACAGGACAGAGCCCTGCTAGGGCAGGGCAGGTTTCTCCCTGACCAGCCTTGTTCACCCCCGTGTGAGGGTGGAATGAAGCACAGAGGAGATTTTTGTGTCTCTTCATTGACTTTAGGGGGGGCCTCATCCAACTGGCTCATGCTGTGCTCCTTACTGAAATTTTCCCTTTGCTCCTTTTTAAGTAGTTCATGTGTTCTTTGAAGCATGATTGTCTCTTCCTTGCTGTTTTGTGTTCAGCTCTAGCCCAGCTGACTGAAACCTCCGCTAAAGCACGACAAAAATAAAGTTGAATTGAGATCTTAGTACAGATAACTCATATTTTGATATAGCTTCTCTCCTACTTGAAAACTAACGTTGAATAAAGGTCCTTTCTTAATAAAGCTTGGAGAAAAATCTGAACCATTCTCCAGTTATAAAAAGCAGAGACCTTGTGCACACAATTGCCCTATTTATTCCCTAAACAAATCCCCAGCAGGTATTTGTTTGCAGTCAGTGGTATCTGGAGCTAGAAGTGTTTTGTAATTCAAGAAACGTCAGTGTCTGTGAATATCCCTGCTATTGTCTGACAGAAACACTTAAATAAATAGATAAACACATAAATACAGTGCAGGTAGAAAGAATTCTTTTCCCAATTGAAATGCCAGTTTAGTATAGCTGAACACAGCTCCTATTGACTGGGAACTTGCCTCTCCTGTTTGGTATCTGAATGCAACATATTTCTTAGAACACTGATTACACAAGGAGGATAAGAGTGACTCAAACATGAAACATCATTCTTTTCAGATAAGATCTAGAGATGAGTTGCTTTAATGTGCAAAGTAAATATTTGAGTGACACGTGGCACAGGGCTCAGAGCAGAAACCACTTCTACGTAATGGTTTACACGTGAAAAATTACCTTCAATATGACAAATTATACACAGCCTTTCCCTACTAATTTCCTTATTGAAATGAGATGTAGCAGCATATCATGCAGGAATATGAAAAATGATTGTAACTAATCTAACCTGACACCCCAGCCTGCTATAGCTGGATTGTGTGCCAAGCTACAGTGAGGACCATTCCTTAGTTTTGTTAGTAGAAAAAAAGTCATGGTTTTTACTTTCCTTTCTTTCCTTTTAATATCACAGTTCTAAAAGCTCTGAGCCTGATGTCAGGAATATGGTTGTAATATTCATAAGACAGAGAAAGTTGAACAGTTTAAATCAAAGTTAATCATTGAATCAGAGGAAAATGAGTGAATGTTTGCCCTGGTTTTCAAGGAATTAAAGATATTTTATTGTTTGCTTTTTTTATTTTGGATGTTGGAAAAGGTTCACAATCCTAACTTGGTGTTTGATAACCGTATTCTAGAAACAACACATGGAAAAGGTCAATGAGAACATTTCAAAACCGATGCATATTTGATATTCAAGGTATGTTGTTAAATTTCTGCTGGTTCTGACCACCTTGGCTGTTAATGTTTTCCTGTGGGAAACCCAGTCCTGTTGCCTGAGAAATTCTCAACATTCACAACAGATTCCACTTCCCTGCAAATCTATCCCTGCTACCAAGAGAAATACTTGTGTTTCCAACCTGGGCCAGTTTGGCTTGGAGCAGGCAGAGCTCCAGGGAGTCAGCTGGAGCCACGAGGTCACGGCTGAGCTCTCCATGCCTGGCAGTGACGGACCACAGCGGGAAACACTGCACAGAGAAATCCTGCTACAGGAGTGAGATTCTCTCTGCTGGTTATTATCACACCTCAACCACTGCCAGAGCCAGAACCTTGAGGGATTAGACTCACAGAGTTGGGAAAAAATAGAGAATTGTGAGATTTCACACAGGGAGGCCACAGCCCCCACTCTGCTGATGTGACTGTGGTGCTGACAGCGGTGATTGCACACTCGGGCTGGGCTTGGCATGTCCGAGGTTTGTAACATTTTCTGCTGGATTTAAAGGGTTTTCTGACTTTTCTAGACAATGGGAATCAGCAGGATTGCTATCTACAGGATGCACGGCAACACCACCTTATAGATCATCACACTGATCTTGGAAGGAAGAGGAGTGGACCATCAGCCCTGAGGGTCATTTGGGAAGTTCATTATCCACAGCAAAGTAATTAACTTCAGTGGTGAGGGCTGAGATGCTGGAAAGAGCTGATCACTGGAGCTGGCTTGCAAGCCAGGGATGTTTCTGATGTAAGAAACAGTATGTGGTCAGATGCCTGAATTATTGTCTAATTACACACTTTGGGGCAGGCAGAATAAGTATCTCAGTATTTCAGTTACACCTAGAACTCTATTTTATTTTAATTATAAAAGTGGACAACCTGGAAAGGAGATTGAACATAGTTTAAAGAGGCCAAAATATCTGTTCCTTTGCAAAGACTGTGCTGACTCTGCAAGGACTAGTTGCAGGTGCAATCAAAACATTTTAGAGGTTGCTTGCCCCCAGGGAACCCAGTCACAGACAGAGCAGTCAGTGCACACCTGTCTGGTACCACGAGGGAAAAGAACAAATACAGATTCCCACTGCCTGATCCCTCTCATGAAAAGGGCTTCAGGTCTCTGCAGCCAGGACAATTCCAAAGGTGAGGGAGGTGCCTGCCTGGGGGAGGTTCCCAGAGGCCCTTGAGTCCCCTAATTACAGTCCCAGTTTGGGGTCCTGCACTTGGAAAATGCACCCTTTTGTTAATTTTGAGCATTTATAGCTTATGAGAGTAAGTGGATTTTGGGTGTTTTTTTTTGGTTGTGGGGTTTTTTTTTTATTAGGACTATGTTTCATAAGTTTAGTTTTAGATGGTCCTGTGAGAAGCAAGGAGTTGGATTTGATGATCCTTATAGGTCCCTTCTAATCTGAGATATTCTATAATTCTAGTGGTTTCAGCTTCTGGAAGCAAACAGAATGATCTGAAAATGCTTTTTTTTCCTTTTTTGTTTTTCTTTCCAAGAGAATTAACTTTAAATCTTGAACTCCTGGATCTTCCTTCAGTTTCTTCACTTGAAAGAAGCAGTATGTTAGAGCATCAGATCTACGAGAAAAAAGATGGAGAGCACTCAGCACAGCTGCTATTAGTTGTGGTAGGGTTTTGGCTGAACTACTGACATAATCAAAGATACAAATCCCAACCAGTTAACTCGTGGAAATTAAGCATTCTCAAAATGTGTATGCTGAGATTTTCATGGAAGATTACTTCAACTGCTGGGTAAGTAGAGAATGACATTGTATAAGAGAACATATATTCCTTTTTTACAGTTGGTCATGTCTTTTTTTAGCCCTTTCCCTTGACTGAGCTTCCAGAGCAGCATTCCCTGTACCTCTCTACTTGGTATGAAGGACAAAACAGCTTCTCTGTTTGGCTGGTGTGTTGATGAAGATGGTGATGGTTAAAGAGCAATTTATGCAATTAGCTGAAGTGTGACAGTACAGTTGTATGAGATTGTGACTGTAACATGCAGGAAGCAAAGTCACAGAGTCAAAAGCTAAAACGCAGATTAGTGTTGCATTAATTAGTAGAACCAAAAGTGTATTAAAATGGAAAAACCACCCTGAAATTGTGCAGATACCAAAGCACTTGGGGTGTAGGACGTGGATGCAAACCCAACAAACCCCACATTGGCTCTGGCCTGGGTTACAGGCTGCTGCCACCTGCAGCCTGCTCTGCTCCAGAGCTCCTGGGCTCAGGCACTGGCACAAAGGATCTGTCTCCTCTGCTTCTCACTTCTAGGAGCCTCAGGTTTAAATCTGTTCATATTTGATATCCCAAAATATTTGCTTCTAAGTAATTTTACGGAATAATTAATAAATTTTGCAGAATAATTAATAAAATTACAGAATTAAAAACCCAAACAAAAGTAATAAACCCCCCCAAAAAAACAAAGAGGCATCTACATAGATCTTTTACTGTCCATTCTATCAACAACATAAGGAGAAACAGTATTTCCTATTAATGGTCACTTACAAGGTCTTTAATCCAGTGTTTAATCTCTTATATGAAGATTACAGTTTAAAATACATGAATCCATTCCATCACTGAGTTTAAAGATCTTTGTGAGGACAGGATGAGGGGGTTTTCTTCTGTAGTTGAAGTTGGGGCCTGAACTACAGTCCTCTGTAGTCCTGTTTCTTACAATTTAGGCACCTTTAAAGTTATTTTTGGACTTTCTTCCAGTGCCCTCTCATATCTGAATGACTCTATTGTTGAGCCTTGAGCAGTAGCTGAGATATCAATTCAAAATATTAAATTGAATTAAATTAAATTGGACTAATTAAAATAGTCCCTTTCTACTTTATATGCAATGCTTTTCTGGATGGAAACAAAAGACATGACAGGTCACTGTAGAGGAAGTTCGTCCTCTCCCTGAAACAATTCTCTGAAACTTGTCCAGCAATGTTCAAATGTTTATCAGTCTGTGTCTGAAACTATGTCAAGAGAGACTTGTAGAGAGTTAAAGGTGTACAAAAGCAGCACAGGAGATCAAGAAGGGAATTATCCTGAAATCAGCTGTAAGATGTCAAGGTACTTACCATACTGTAGAACTTGTTTAATGCTCTCCTGTCAGGCTGTGAAAACACATCCTTGGGTTGGTCTTTCACTTGGCTGTCAAACTGTTCTGGCTTACTAAGTGAGCAATGAAGCATCCCTTTATTTGGTGATAGTAAAATAATTGAAAACCAACCCCCCAGAGACCAGAAATTAGGCAGAGTGAAGAACTGACCAGGCTGGTTTGTCCAATAAGTGCAGGAACCAGCCTGTCTGTGTGAGCCTGTACACTTGTGTAGAAAGAAAAAGAGAATACAAAAGAATAAGTCAAAGAAAGAGTTATTGTGCCCTAAACTCCTTTTTTTTTTTTTTTTTTTTTTTTTGTGGAAGGTCCTTAAAATGTTGAGTCCAGCAGATGGAGATAATGCCAGCAGAGCACACCCAGAATTATTTGCTTTGCATGAGTGTTGTCAGGAGGCACTATGGGAGAGAAGATGATTTTGTGCCAGCACAAGGTGTCTTGAACACAAGCTGAGTATTTCAATACTGCAGTTTAGCTTAGTTTTTAAGCCTCTGAAGCTCTGTAATGCCATTTTTAAGTGGTTTTGAGTATGTTAGTCTGAAAAAGAAGATACAGAGAACTCCTTCAGCATGAAACTCTGACGTGAGTCAGCTGTATTTTACCAGGCACTGTTTTTAGGAGGATTTCATTGCTGTACACGAGGTGCTCTATTTGCTTCTCAGATATTTGGGCAGACAAGATGCCTGGTGATTATGTACTGAAGGATCAAGAGACACACTGGTGCTTCAAACCAAATGATTTCACTTTCAGAGCATAAGGAACTGATGCAAGTGACAGGTCAGAGAGTGGATTAATTTGAACACAGCATGCTTCTCTCAAGCAGCCCTGCTTGGAGGGGGAGTGTTTCTTCTCAAAACATAATAATTAAACAAGAGTAAGTTAGATTATGTACCTCTGGAAATGTTTTGTACTGCTCTGTCTCTCATTAACTCTTGCAAAATTACTGGTCAGAGAAATACATTAACATCTGTTTCTTAGTGCCTCTATCAATTAGGAAGGTAACAAAGACTTTATGCAAGAAATTAAAAGATGATAAAGCCTTTCATGGCTGAACCTAGTCTTTTCCCCTGACCCACTTGTCCCTGGCATGCAATTCATTTTATTTCTCAGGAAATGGCCAAATGAGTGATTACTAGATCAGCCAGTGGCATTGCTGTGAAATACAGAGCAGAGCAAATGAAAGTATTTCTCTTGCTTTGCTGTTGGTTGAGTGCTGCTCTTAGTTCCTTATGGAAAAAGAGCCGATAGTTTCCTGGAGCAGTCAGACAGTCCAGTGCATTGAGAAGCTCAGAAATACTAATTTTATTATTTTTTTTTTTTGTCTGTCAGCTGTGACACTTTCCCATCTGCCCTTGCAATCTGTCTCGGGATTGTTGTAATGGCATTAATCAGCAGAATTGACAAAACCCAAATTACATGAGTGACAGCAGAGAAAGACCCAGAGTTGCCTCATCAATGCTTTTGTAGGGGCTGAGCAGTCACGTTCTTCCTGAGCCCATCAGGCTGCTGCTCTGCTGTGAAACACTTCTGGGTGTGCTCTGAAATACTTCTGGGTGTTTCAACAGCCCTGTGAGGGAGGAGACACTCAAGCAATTCAGAGTTTGAGTTCAGATTTGGATCCTCCCTCTCATTGTCTCCTAAGGAGGGACTGTGACGGGATCTGTTGGAAGGAGGTTTGTTCATGGCACTTGTGTCTCTGTGACGTGCCTTTTGCAGAGGAAGTAGCTGAATTAAAGCAGTACATACTCAAACACACACAGAAGTGTGGTAAAACAATTATATCCTTCCCAGTTGATATGGAAGGACAGTTTATCAGTGCCCTGTCCAGCTGGCGTCCTCTGAGAGCAAAAGTCACTGTCAGGACAAAGGCAGGATTTAAGACTCAACACATACTCCTGACAAAGTCACCCATCAGGACCATGAAATAAAGGCTGATGCAGAAGGAAAATGCAAAGATGGGTTTCAACACTGCTGGGAATCCTGTACCACCATCCTGTCCCACTTCTGAGCCACCCTGGTGTGCCAGCCAGTAGTAGAACCGCCTTCCCAACAAAAATTTCAAACCAGACTTAAAATCTTTCGGAGCATTTTTTGAGTAATGTCATTGTACTGTGATTTAGTGCCTGTAGCATCTAATCCTGCCCACCCCTTAAAGTTAAGAAGGGTTTTTAAGGCGTGGAGCTGCAGCATCCTAATCATTGAAGGATGGCTTGTGTCTAGAACAGACTACACCCGAAGTCAAAGCTAAAAGCAAAAGGCAGTTTCTAATGATGATATACAGTGGATAATGTGTTTATCCTTAATTGTGTTTACTGTAAGTGGAGGGTTTACTGCCCTTGAGGGAAAACCAATATAAGCAGTTTCTCAGTCAAGAATGGAGCTGCGAGGACAGGCATGTTCTTTAAATAAAATTCGCTGCCTGCCACTGAGTTTAAAATCTTTTAGAAGGTGGGAATATGGTGTGTGATAGTTGCAGAGTAAATGTTTACCTGTTGTGGTGATTCTGACTGCAAAAGTCCTGACTATAGTGTCAGCATTGGCAGAAAAGGAGACATCCTGGGCTGGCAGCTTCCTGGTTCTTGTGACTGGGAAATCACTGAACTTTTGGCCCTGGGACAATGAATCTGCACTAACTGATAATATCTTACTTTTCTGTGCTACCTTAAGAAACAGTCATGTTCAGTATGTCAAATATTCCATATTCCAACACCCCAAATTCAGAAATAGTCCATAGTATGTCTGCAGACCACAGACTGAAGTACACTGGTATAGACTGGAGACATACAGCGAGATGAGAAGCCCAAAATGAATACAAAGATTGTTCCAATGCAAGAGCATTTTGGGGGCTCTGTGGAAAGAGTAGCCATGTAGTTAATTAGAAAGAGAAAAGGAGAGAGAGGAAACATCAAGGTTGTGAAGCTGCCTTGTCAAAGGGACATTGCTCCTGTGCTCTGTCTTTTTACTCCACAGAAAACACACTGACTATTTTACTCTCTGTGCCAAACAACTGGCTGCCCCCAGATTTTGTGCTCAGGGGACAGCACAGTATTTGAAGAGAAGAGAGATGTGTGTAGCTTGAGAACATGGAAAAAATTGCAACCGTCTGTGGCCTGGGACATGAGGAAAAGGAGTCTTGCTGTGTGTTGAGCATGGCTGTTGCTCAGATAATGAGCTGTGAGCTGGACAATTCAAACCTTCTGCTGCTCAGCAAAACTCCTTCTGAGTTCTCCCTCATGATTGTGTGAAAAGCTGGGATACAGACTGTACATCTTTACCAAATTAAGGAAAATTAGGAGAGTGAATGCTGCAACCCATGACCATGCAATGTTTCTGTTGATTCCTAAAGATCAGGTGTTGCTGCAGCATCTAAACTCTTGTCAAGTTTAAATATCTTTATTTGCAAGTCTGTTTTGTCAGCACATTTCCTTTGCAATGAAAGCACCTGGGTAAATCATTATGAACTCGAAAATGTAATTAATATCTGGTTTGGGTTTGGGGGTTTTGGTGGGTTTTTTGTTTGTTTGTTTGTTTTTTAAACATTAATAGATCTTCAAACAAGAGTGAGATCTGAGACTGACCAATTTCTTCAAACAAATAACTAGTCTGTAAGTTTTCACTGAACATTTTGGTACCTGGTGGCAGCAGAGTGGTAAGGCTGAAGGGCTGCTTTTTTGATTGCATGTCCAAAATGAAAAATTGAAAGCAATTTCGCTCTGGATCAGCCCAAAACAAAACATGGATTGAAAAATATAGATGGCACTAAATGGAACATTGTACTTGGCACAAAGCAGCTTTGCCATGATGCAGCATTTAAGACATTCATAAACTAATAATATTAATTAAGCTGTCTAAGCCTGCTACTGAGGTGGCATTGCCAGAGGCTGTGGAATGATAGCATTGGTGGAATTGCAGCAGATTTAACATCAGAGTGGGGAATCACCTCATTGCTCACTGAATGAGTTCAGTGAGCACTTCTTTCTGAGTCAGCCCGAAGATTTTACTTCTCTCATATCCACTGAAATATTATGTGTCTGGGCTAAGTACTGCACCACATAGAAAGATTTATATCATTAATAAAAGTATCCTTCATACAGCAAATTCTAGTCTGTCAGTCTGGAATTTGAGGCTGCAGGTGGAGGATTAATGGGAAAACACAAGGCTACTGTGCTTAAAAGAAGAAAATTTTAAAGAGAAAGGAAGAGCAATACTGCATTACTGTTGTCACTTGGATGCACCTCTGATACCTAGAGAAACCCCAAAGAACAGGAGTTCTCTTCTTTCCTTGGTGTTTTTGATGTGTGATGCTGATTCTCCTGGTGAGAATATTCCTATTTACTTCAGCAGAAACTGGAGTCAGTCATGGGATCATCTTAATCTGTAATTGAACTGAATACAGAGTCATTCTGAAAGAAACCAGAGCTGGTAAGTGCTCCTGCTTCATGTATACTTTCTGTTTTCCATAGGCTTAAGGAAGTGAAACACACCTCAAAGCTGTCTGTCATTAATACACAAAAAACTGAGTATGTATTGGGGTTATTGTTCTTGAACATTATGGTCCTGGAGTGCCTTTGTATAGACATACTGTGAAATCTTTTCCAGAGTCAAAAGATAATTAGAGAGTGGCAGAAAGGAATTAAGCACACAAAGACAGCTACTACATGGCTGCAAATGGAGAGAGGTGGATGGGGTGGAAACCGACCTGATGAAGTAGTAGGAAGTGCTCAATTGATTTCCTTTTAAAAATATAATTTAGGTCAAACAATGTATCAGCTAATTTCTTATACTTTCTCACTGCCTTTTTTTTTATCTTGAGGAAATATGGCTGGTGGAAGGAGAGTAAGTATAGAAAATTCTCTGATCAGAGCACCCTTATCTTGGCCTTTTCCTGTGAGCTGCCATGATGTTGGCATAAACCAATTTTCAATATTCCCTAAAAAAAACTAATGAAGATGTGACATTTCTGCACCAGTTTTCAGCTCCCTGAAGCTCATCACAGGCAGAAACCTCAACTACTTTTAGCCAGCCATCTCTGTGCAAAGATCTTTCCTATGATTCCATTCTTTCCCTGTTTCATACACTGATGTTGTACGAATACAAAATCCTTCTATCCTTACGTTTATCATACAAACAGGAACTAACTTTTTAAGGTTGCATTAATGCCTCCAGATTTTCTGAAAATAACAAGAAATAGTTGGGCTGCATTAAATTCTTTGTTGGTTTGTTTTTGTTTGTTTATTTGGTTGGTTGGGTTTTGGTTTTGCTTTTGTTTTGGTGGTTTTGTTTTTGTTTTTGTTTTTCGTTTTTTTGGGGTTTTTTTCAAAAACACAGAGCCAAGGATTAACTCTCCTCAAACAACTTATGGAATCAAACACCTGGAATTGCCAGTTTCAAGAGTAAAAGAAATGCTGTGATGCCTGCTCCTGCATCCCCAGTTCCCACTGCCGAAGGATCCCAGGCTGTCACTGCACAAAGAATATTCACGAACCTATCTGTGCTGTGAGAAATAGCCCTTAGTTAAAAGGAAGGAAAGGCTAAAATTAAAAGAAGTAGATATTGTGAGCACTCCTGTTTTAACCCTCCTTTTGCTCCTGCCCTTTCCCCACCATGAGGGAGGCAGAACCCAGCGAGGCACTGGAGGCTCGAGCCACCTGAGCAAGCTGAACCTGACCGTTTGAAGAAGCAATTTTCCTAAACACTTCTCTCCCAAAATAGACAGAGGCAGGAAGTAGTGAAATGGATGGCAAAGGGCTGGGAGTGAGGTAGCTGAGTATTTATTTCCTGTTTGCTTTGTCTGTTTGAAACAAAAGGGCTGGAAAGCGTTTCCTCTTGGTGCTGAGACCAGGGTCATTGTTGGGAAATGCGTATGTCTGACATCATCACAGGGCCTTCCTGGCTAAAATCAGATCCCAGAATAAATGTAACCAGCCCACTCTGCTGCAAAATATTCTAGTAGATCATTGGTGCTGCTTCTGCACAAACAAGGTCCAGCTACCACAGTGAAGTTTAGTAAGTTTGAAGACACCAGTTCAAGTCACTGATTAATTTCCTGCAGGAGCTACAGAACCCTCGGAATTGTTGTAGATCCTTCCCCCAGAATGATATGGGGAGCCTCAATACACATCATCTAGTGGACATGGCACTGCCTGAAAATTTTAAGTCTTGTTTGCTTTTTTACTTAATGCAACATTTACTCCCTTTATCCTTCAGATTTGTACAGAGATTTTGACTTGGCTCCCTCCCCACACACATTTTTGAGTGTCTTTTTCTGATATTTGAGCTCCTAATGAAGACTCAAAATTAGATGAACACTTTTTATTCATTTCTCTAATTATCAGGTTCTTTGTCAGCGTTTGGTCTTATCTTGCACACAGACTTGCAGAAAGTACATTGAATTCTTTGCATCAAGGATTGTTTATGTTTTCCTGTACCTTATGTGAATGTTTCTGTAGATATAAAATGGAGAATGAACACATCTGTACCCACACAGTGCATTCAACTAAATATTGACTTACAGGCTTACCTGGTTTGTTGTACTGGGACCCCTTTCTATGTTTGGAAGGATTTCTTCCGAGGTGGGGGCAGCAGCAGTTTAAGTGGAGAAAATGACTGTTAATGTCCCCATGCCTTTTCCATCCCAATACACTAATACCTCCTTTCTAAAAAAGTACTCTCTGAGTACAATGTTATTTAAACATGTTTGCCTTTATCAGCTCATCCTATTCACCTCTTGGCAAGATGCCATCCATTGTCACTCTCCTGGACTTAACCCAAAGGACTGTACAATAGTCATTATTGTACAGCACTTCAAAATAAAGCACAGCCACATTTTCTCCTAGTCTCTATTCAGTTGTGCAGTAGAGAAATATGAAGTGCCATAAAAAGAACCTGTGAACACTGTGGAAAGCATAAACAAGCTTCTTTCGTAAGGACAAGTTGCACTTAAAAAAACCAACAGCACCACTCTTTATTGGGTGGGTTTAATAAGCCAGATCAGTCCTGTTGCTCTGCAAGGAGAGATTTTTATCTTTGTATACATTCCCCTCTTCCTGCAAACTAGAATTATCACTAAATCACTTTCAAACCAATTTTGATTTCTGCTGTTTAGACATGAGTATTCATGATGCACCATCATCTAAGCATCAAATGCAAAGTGAAAAACTGAACCCAAAGGAAAGCTGTGCTAATGAACTCTCACAGTTAAACTTCTATCCATGGGGCTCTAAAACAAATGCCAGGATAGAGAGAACTATTATCTGTTAACTTTGCCAGCCTCACATATTTTTCTCTAGGTGCTGAATGCATTATGCACCTTGCTTGGGCCTCCTTTGGAAACAACAGGCATTTATTTTTGGCTTCAGTTAGAGGAAAATAATTTCCTAGAAATTATTCCCTGCAATGAAAGATGGCATAAAACTCAACACTTCACCAAAGATCTGGGGGAAGAGGGGTTTAGTCCTTTCTTCCATCTGAACTGATTTGAGTCCACATCTGGAATGTCTACCTCTTGTGGATCTATGTGGTCTTCATTCTTGAAGCTCTTACTTGATGCAATTGTTTTTGCTAAGAATAGTCCAAATTTTCTTAAACCAATTGTGAAGGAATGACACTATCATGTACTGATGAGGGAAATCTTCTGGGTGAGGAGAGTCCAGTACTCAAGACCCTTCTCAGACGACTTGTATGTTTGGGCCAACAGAGACCAGCTGAGAGACACTGAAGAAGTCTTGTCTCCCATGGGAATTGCCTTAGCTGGGAGTTCCCACATTCAGCTTGAGTGTCCTGACCCTTCAGCTACTAAATAAGGGGGAAAGCACCAATCCCTCTCTGGTTATTGTTTTGCAGAAAGGAATGGGATAAATATTTGGCCCCTGAAGAGAGGGAGGGCTAGGAACCCCGTGAGAGAAGGAGGAGTATTTGGCTGACAGTACCTAAGTTCTTTTCAAGAGATGACTTCAGACACTCTTTTCTGACTTCCTGTCACTTTCATTTCTTAAATTCCATCAGCCCAAACATATTCCATGTGTTTCTGAAACAAATGTAACCCACTGCCTGGCCCAGCCCAATTCCAGGCTGACTTTCATGGTTTGTGCCAGGTTTGTGAGCAGACATCTCTTAGATGTTCTTCTGCATGTGTGAGACTTAAGTTGCCCACTGCCTTCCCAGAATGAGTTTTCCTTATTTCAGCTTTGTAAAAGTTTCCATTTCATTTAATTCTAAGCAAAAAAAATCCACCAACATGAAGGATATAAAGAAAAGGCTTTATAAAAGCCAATTTATCTCAAGGCAATCTGCCCTTTTTACGGCTTCAATGTGTCTCTAATGGAACAGGGTAGAGAAATCTGCTTCCCCTATTCATTTCCTAGCAAGTGTAGCTATTGACTGCTTGGTGTGAGAAGCCTCTACAGGTTTCCAGCACTGCCTGATTGCACTTTCTGAGACTCTTCAGACTTGTATCTAAAAAAAAGAATTGATTAGGAGGATGAATGCCATGTCTGATCATTAAATATTTAAACCTGGTAAGCTTTCAAGAGTGGCAGGCTTGCCAGCCTGTGAAAACACCCTTGTTTTGCCATATTTAACTTGCCATTGTCAGTTTTCAGAAGACTTGAAGTAATGTCTACATAAGATTTAATATCCAGTGTTTTTTAAGAGAAAAAGAGGACAGAGAGTGTGCCTTTAATTGTGTCTTGTAGATTGAAACAAGTAATCATACATCAAGAAATGTAGCTGGGAGAATGCATTTCTCTCTCCCTGGTGTGGGAGTGAATATGCTCATGGGATTGTTGCCCAAAATGAAACAAACACAAATATTCTAACTCATATATCACACTGATCACAAACACAGGAAATAGCATCTTGTTACATGGACTGTGACTGCAGTTTCTGCTCCAAACTTCTGGATAAAGGAGTGCACAGAATCCTCTAGATGCCAGGACATTGGAGCCTTGTACTGATCTCCCTCCATCATAATCTTTTCCATCTCTGTTTTCATTCATTTAATAGTTCTAGCACCGTGGGAATTTTTAACTAATCCTTTTTTCAAGGAAAAAAAATAATCCAATTGTTGATTTTTTTTTCTTGCTGTGGAGGATGTTGCATTTACAAGTGTTTTGGGAGAATCTAGCTGTCCAGTCAATTCACACTGCTGGTATGAGCCAGTCTTTTACCAAGAGGGATGAAAAGACATTTGTACCAGTTTAATCAGAGCTATGACAAAGAATCAACTGATAATGAACAGAGCTCTTTGCAAGATGTAAAGTTTAAGCTCAGACATGACCTCTGTGTGCAGTTTGGAGCATAAACAGAATAGACAAACTGGGAAAAGAGGAGAATGGTGCATAATCTGAAGATGGGCAGTGAGGGAAGAAGAAACATCTTACCACAAACTGTCCATTAAAATTGCCTGCCTTTGTATTCAGCTCCTGACAGCTGCAGCTGTAGCATTCAAGGGATGCTACACAGTTGGTGTTGGTGGTTTTCCTCCAGGCAATTGCCATCTATCTAGGCAGGTCACAACAACAACCCAGCCCACGTGTGTGAGGACTGTTTTGCAGGCTCTTTGTCACAATAAAGATTTTCCTGTGTGTTCTTTTGAGCATCACTTCCATTTTCTTTGTTTCTTTTTATTTTTTTGCTATAATTAGCTATCAGCATGTCATCATTATGAATTATGTGATCATTATCATCATTATTCATCACTGTGAATTATGAACATTATCATCCAGTGTGTGGTAAAACAAATGTATTTAAATGACTATAGGTAACACATGATATACATGCACTTTTGTCAAAGAGTGGCTTACCAGTCTGACTGGTTAACCTATTGCCATCTTTTGATCATGACATCTGTCAGAATTAGTAAAATACGAGTCAGTTTGATCTTTGTTCCAGTATAAAGTTGGAAACTTGTATAAAGGCCATAGTAATATGCTTGTTGAGCAGCTGCTTTTATATTTGGTATTCCAAAAAGTAGTTTCCTAGTTCAGTGCCATGTACTAGTGAGGCACAGTGTGTTAGTGCCTGTGGTTTGTACACTTGGAAGGATCACCACTCTGCAGTGCTTGTAATTGCTTTATTGCATTGCACTTGCAGATTAACCTCTTGGTAACACACTGTACTTAAAAAGGAAACTTCAGCTGCAATGCTGCATCTTGTCTTCAAATGTTAATGCCCTTTGCCTATCAGTTCCTGGCCTGACCCTCCAGCATGAATAATGCAGAACTTGGCAGGAGCTCACCTGTGGGTCCCACTAAAGGATGGAAATGAAGCTTCTTGACAGCAAACAGGCCTGATTGTGAATGCAATGCTGAGTCTGCCAGGGATCAACTGGAAGGAAAGGTGAAGCTTTCAGGGAGGGCAGAGGCTGAGGTAGTGTCAGGATGTGAGTGTCTGGAGCAGCTGGGCAAACAGAGTGGCCAGTGAGGCAATTGGAGATAATGATCGAGAGTAAATACGAACAACAGGAGCAAGGGATGGAAGATTCCAACTGAAGAGGGAACAGAGCACAGTATTTTATTTCTGACAGGTAGTCAGTACTTACAAAATAATAGAGACAAATGGCAGAGAAACAGTTCTTCTCTAAGGCCTTGTTTTCCTGTGGAATGGGTTTGGGTTATAAGGAAGCCCAATTTCCCTGGAGCTTACCTTGCTGGAAAGCTCAGCTTTTCTATGTTTCTACTTGAGCACAATCTCATATGTTATTTTCCTGAAGTAAAAAAACTTATCTTTTTGACTGTGAAGACAAGTGATCTGAAAAATCAGCTTTGAGAGCTGAGTATTAGGAGACTGCATCGGGACCAATGGAGAGACAACCTGACTGACCTTGAAACCTGTGGTAGCTGTGTAGCTTCTGTCTGCTTTCATGCATCAAAAGATTCCTCTGCTCATGATAAACATAAATCTTTCTTCAGAAGGAATGGAACCTGAAAACATTCTAGCCAAGAGGGAAAAATAATCTGCAGTGACTAGATGGAGTGCTCCTCCTGCCAAGCTGTTCAGTGATGACTTCTGCACTGGCATGAAGTCCTTTGCTTCCTGATAAAGAACCTGGAACTGTTTTAGTGTAAGAAAAAGAAGAAGGAAAATAAGAAGATATACCTGGTAAAGGCAAGTTCACGAAAGCTCTCACTGCTTCAGTAGTCAAATGAAATAGCCAACTAGCCAAATTAGGAGTTAAGTAATACCTGTTTGGTAGGATTTTGCTACACCTTCCGGGAGTACAAAATGGGAGTTGATTACAACCTGGAGCTGACCTACTTGTTGTCCATGACATAATGTCCCAAGTCTGGCTGTGAGGCTCAGGAACTAGTTTCTCACCCTGCTGTTAAGAGTGCTCTGGATTTTATAACTAAGTCTGGCTTAGTTATAAATCCTCCCCGAAGAGAAAGGTGGAAAGATGTTTGACTAAGTTCCTGTTGAGAAGGTTGCATTAGTTCTACTTTTAGCACTTTGTGTTATTGATGACTATATGGCAATTTGGGGCTTTGTTTTTATTATTTCAAATCTCTGTAAAATGTTTGTGTGGTTATTTGTACCTTTAGTTAGCATTAACTGAATTCTAAGCCCTAACCACAGAGTGAAATTCATTCCTTTATGACCATTTTTTCCCTGGGTCTTGCTGCTAAGATTTATCTGAGAACAGCAGAGATGTCCTCAGTTCCTACGCCTTGCAAACTGAACAGATCTCATCTGAAGCATGATTCAAAACTACTGATGATTAAGATAGTGAGAGCACACAACAACTTGTCAGAAGCCTGGTATGAAAAAAAATTGATCTTGTAAAACAGAGTGAGTGTATCCCATTATATAGTAAACAGCTTTAAGTGAAAGGCAGATCACACTCTTTTGGTTTGGCACACTGGTGTTGCATTGCTCTACTTCCAGTCAGCAGTGCCACTGGATATGAGAACATGAAGTACAATAGAGCACTCTGGACTGAAGCATACTTAGTATGCAACATATTCAGGAGTTAAGGGTATTTTTCCTCCTATTATTCTCTGCTACAACCTGATTGCTCTAATCTTCAAGAGCCTGTTTCTGATTTCCAGGCACAATTCATTCATGTCCAGCCTACACTCTTTGTGATTGTGCCAACCACATCTTTTAGATGAACTAGGTCCTAAAACCAGTCCCAAATCCAGAACTGAATTGCCTTTCTGGATGTGTGGAGCTATCCTAGACTAAATCATGCCTTTCTAATAGAGGTGGGCAGTATTTGCCCTATATCTACTATCAGCACCCACTAATTATCCGAGATCTGTTCAAGCCACCTCATCCTTGCTGCTGTGCAGGGACGAATATCACCCACCATTACTAATGAATCACATTAACTGATACATTTTCCCCCTACACACTCATTTCCTTCACTCAAATTGTGTAAGTAATTGCACTTCGAATACTTTAAATGAATGAAAAGTGGTATAATGATGCTATCAAGAAATCCTTCTCGTTTTTTTCCCTTTCAGGACTGCTGAGGGGAGTGTTCAGTACCAGCAACAGCCCAGAGCTGTGTCTGAGTAAGCAGAGGACCATCCAGCAGGAAAGGAGAGAGGCAGGTGAGCCCCGCAGCTTTGGACTACCTCCTGCCCTCCTCCTAACTGCGAGGTGCCCCTTGCTGGCCCAACCCAACAGCATTGTCCTCTGGGGAGGTTCCCAGCCCTGCCTGCATCCCGGGAAGGAGCTGCACCGCTGACGGCCACCCCACACCAGGGACAGAGAGAGCAAGGTAGGCACGTGGGCTGGAAATTATTAACTGATCGTTAGTAATTGTATTGAGAGAGAGGAAGAGGGGAGGGAGACAACTTGGGAGTTCAGGGGGAAGCTGGAGCCTCTCCTGTCTCTGGCAGCTGGTGAAAAAAGCAATGGGGAAAATCACGCTTCCCAGCTGTGGTGGCTGGGGGAACACACACACACACACACACTCTCACATTCACACACACACACACACACTCTCACACTCACACACACACACACACTCTCACATTCACACACACACACACTCTCTCACATGGAGGGTCCCTGAAGCTCACCATCCAGTATTGAAAACCAACCTCATGGCTGTGGACATCCATTGTCATGTATCTCCCATGGGCTGTGCTTTTCTGCTTGGGAAGAAGAGGGAGAGGGGAAAAGAAGAGGGATGACTCACAAGTGCTGAACCTTTGAGGAAAGCACAGCTGTAATCCCAGGCTGTGTGACTGGAGAGACTGCTCTGAACAGTGTTTGCTTATGTAGCGCTTTCCCTTCATCCTCCTCCACCTCAAAAAAAGCAGTTTTGCCACACAAAGCGAAAGAGAAAAGATTTCCAGGAATAAATGTTTAATTTTAGCTCTAATTAATATTTTAAGCAAGAGAAGTCGTCAGTCCTGTAACTGTATCTTACCAAGGGGTAAGATCTTGTGTGGAACAGAACTGGATGGAGAGGTAAGATACTTTGGAAGACAACCTTGTGATTGACACAGATAGCTGGTTGCTGCATATTCTGAGACCTCTTCTAAATGCCTTGCTCTCAGATCAAACACATTGTGTTATAGGACTTCTGTTTAATTTTCCTCATGGAAAAAAAAGCCATGCTAAAATCTGTGTGAGGCAGTTTTACTACAAATTGCACACTGCTGTTTCTTACATGATAATGGCTGGCTAAAAGAACATATACTTCTGTCTGCTATAAACCTTACCTCTGTAAAGATATCAGGACATGCTTTTCTGGTACCTTTAAGTGGAAAAGTACCGGAAAGAATTCAGTGCCTAAGCTCTCTTTGTAAAACCACCTTCCAGAATGCTGTGGTTTATTATCAGCTAGGAAGATTGTGCGCAGATGAAAGCATTGCTAAAACTCTGGTGGCTGGATGTAGTGCTCACGCAGCGCTTTCCCTTCTCTCTGCCCTAAGATCTGTCAGTAATTCTTTTATTCCTGTAGTCTGTGAGCATTTACTGAGAGCCTGCCCTCATCACTGTCCCAGACTGTCTCATCAGTGGTGCTGCTGTAGCTGCCACTTCAGGCCCTGTGTGACAGCTCTGGTTCATACAGGAGATCCATGAACATGCATGAACAACACCCAGGTCATGCTACTACAGAGCACATGTGTGGGCTTTCTCAGCAGCGCTCACCACAGCTCTGTCCCTCATCCTCATTGCAAAACTCGGGGAAAGTTCACCAGGATTATTCTTCTACAACTACAGAGCTCTCTGTTTCACTGAGCCCTCTGCCCGCGTCATCCCTTTCTTTTAACACCATCTCCACTTGGCTATCGTGATTTTATTTTTGGACAGAACCGTCTCGGGGCCGAGCCTGCGAGCGGGGAGCGGAGGTGGCGATCGGGGAGCGCATCCCCCGGGCTCGTTAAACGCCCCAGGCCGGGGCGCTGTCGGCCGGGCCAGGTGAGCTCGGTCCGGTCGGGGCGGAGCCGCCCGGCCCACCCGCCTTACAGCCGGGGCGGGGAGCGGCGGGGCCGGGCCAGCGCTGCCACAGCCCGGCCCTGCGCGGGGCCAGCGCCAGCCCGGACGGACCAGGTGAGCGGGGCCGGGGGCGAGCTGCTCTTCGCCGGGGGGCGAACAGCGACGGAGGGTCCTTGGGCTCCGCGCCGCTGGAGCGCCTGGCTTGGGGAGCGTGCCGGGAGCGCCCGGAGCTGCTTTCGTCTCCTGCGGTGCGGTGGATTTATTTCGCTTTAGACATTAGGGCTAGTTTCCTTTCCCTTTCCTTTTCTATCCTACCCTTTTTTTCTCCCCCTTAACACTTTTGCGGGTTTTTTTGTTGCGCTTCGGAACTGCGGATGTGCCGCTGTTACTCTCGGAACCGCCTGCTCTGTAAATGACGAGCAAGACAAAGCACGCTGAACAAGAAGCTTTCTCGCACTAGGAGGAAAAAGGTCTAAGCACTGGTTTCTTACAGGGGGCCCTTTAGAACTCACAGAGTCTGTTGCTGTGGCATGAGCTGTTCGCTCTTACAGTCAGCACCCCTGAGCAGTAAAACTGGGGAAAGGAACCCTTATTTCATGTTCTCTCTGCGTGTCAGATGTGTGTGCATGTCACTTCTTGCCCTTGTAGAGAAGCCTCTGAGGATGATTTTTGGATCTGTGCCTCTGGATTTGGCTTTTAGGGAGTGCATTTGAAGTTCTTTTACGACTCTGTTTTTGTTGGAACTGCTGAGCTACTTCTAAGAAATGTTTGCAAAACCTTCTGTGGTGCTAAATTTGATCTTAGGGAGAGTCTGAGAAAACTTTAAGGCTGCTTGGACGTGACCCTCCTGATCATTATTTTTTTGTGAGGCTGAACGAGGTTTTTTGATTGCTGTTCTTAATGTTTACCTTCTGACTATTATAATATGTTCGGCAAACATAATTTCTTTCCTTCTGTTGATTATTAATGGAAGATAGAAAGGCCTGTGTATGTAGCTGCAGAGGGCTTGGGCTTTCACAAGTACATCTTAGTATCTCCATTAAGTCTAAGAAGGCTTAACATGTAAGGATGTTTAAAAAAAAAGAGCATGTATTAAGACTTTGTGTGTTTACAGAAAAAAAGTTATGTGTGCCAAAGAAACTGTAGGAAAGATGAGCCTGTTCTCTGGCAATGGGTATATTTTTGCATGCTATATGAGGATAAAAGGAGAGAAAACATGCTTCTTAAAGTGGCCCTTTGCAGGGGCAGAGCTGAGGGTGGAGCTCATCCCAGGGCCCTGTGCATGGCGTGACACCCATGTGACGCAGAACCAAGTGTTTGGTTGTGCTGCTTCCCTGTCCTCCCATGTTCTGGGCACCTGCTTCTGGCTACAACTACCCTCTGCACTGCTCTGAGCTTCTGTCACTGCGGTTTGCCCGTGGTTGTAAATATTTTGACTGGCATGGTCCCCTCCTTTACTTACATGTTTGTAAACACAGAAGTATTTACATACAAGTAATGTGAAAGTAGCCAGATAAGGCCAGGTAATGCTGGGCTCTGTCTTCTCTTACGACTGTTGCCTTTTGGGTAGTGCTGTCTAAATAAATATAAATCCAGGCTTTATATATCCCTGAGCATGAAACACAGCATGAACATAGATGTATTTACTGCACGTAGAGCTGCCTTACAACAAACTGCCAGACCATGTTTGTGCACTACACAAAATATGGTTCTTGGGATAAAATGTGGTGAGGGGGGTTCTTTCTTGGTAATAGGACCAGCAGGCTGTGGCAGAAGTAAAGAAATCCTTCCCATGCTTCCATTTCATCCCAAGCAGGATGTGGGGTGCAGAAGCAGTTGGGGCCTGCTGGTTGTGGCTGGGGTGTCTTCAGGGTGAAAGCTGTTACTGGTTGCACCTTTTTGACTGTTTTTGTCTCAAGTTTCTATCAGGAACCATTTTTGGATCAATGAATATGGAGTAGTCTCAGGAGAGATTGATAGTAACTGCTTGAAACTTGGAAAGAGACTTGATTAGTAAAATTTAATGAGATTGTACCTGTTCAAGTATATACTGATAAATATTTGGATGTTGGTGGTTAATCTGTCCCTCATCTGAAAGGTTTCTGACAGAGAGTAAGAAGAGGAATTGGGCTTGAAAAGTGCAAACCCCATCAACTCCCCATCAAGGGGAGTGATGAGTGGGGATCACATCCCTTCCTGGGGCTGGGAACTTCCTTCGGGGTCAGTGGGCTGGGAACAGCACTCTCAACATCAGAGAGGTGGCAGCCTTTGAAGAGGAAAGAAAAGATTGAAGTCTTTGTTTTTCTTTCTGCACAACAGTTTTAGAAACTCAAATCCTGCTTTTTGTTGCAACAGGTTGATACGGAGAGCTAAACAAAAAGAAACAGCTGAAACACTGTAGAGAAAGGAGGTGTTTAGCATGATGTGTCACTCCCCCGTATAGTTCAGATAAAATGAAAAACAGCGTTCATCTGACTAACTGCTCTGCCTTTTCTCTCAGGGCAGGGTAGAGGCAGTTGTTCTGCTTCCTTCTCTCATTCTAATACTGTCTTTTCCTCACGTCCCAGGCAGCCCCTTGGACAGATCAGTGATCTTCATTTCCTCCTCCTCCCTCACTGATCGCTCGTTTCCGCTCCCGTCGCCTGCCCGGGAGGTCTCGGGGGGCTGCGGGGGTCACTCAGCCCGGGTGAGGCAGCGCCTGCCGAGCGCTGCTCTCTGCTCTCAGTTCTGCAATTGAGTTCCTCTGGGCAGACCTCAGCTGGCCGGGGAGCGCTTTCAGGATTTGCCTTTGCGCCTGTTCTCCTTTTTCGTGACGTGCGTGGCTGTAGCGTGCGTGATGCAGCCCATGGTACCGGGAAGAGCACCGAGGGAGGCAGCGAGTGGTGTCAGAGCAGGGAGCACAGGCAGGGCTGCACACGCGGCGCTGAGCTCTCTCTTGTTGGAGCATCGCTTCTTGCAGTCTCCCCTTTCTGAGAATAAACAGCTGCCTCTTGGATTTTGTAAACAAGCAGAAGCGAGATTTTGTGGGAAGATTTTGCTTTTTTCCCCCCCGTCAGCTAGTTGCTAAGAAAAAAAGGCAGGAACAGAAGGTGCAGAGATGGGACCCCCCGTCATAAAGTGGCACCTCGGAGCGCCATCCCCGCCTTGGTGGCAGGCGGGAGAGGATCTGAGCTGAGGCTTCCTTTGTCCCTTCATTGTGCAGAACGACACTCTCTTAGCTGCCGTTTCTGTCATTTTTGAGGCATGTGGAGTACAATAAAGTGGTGTTTCTGTTGTTTGCCGTCCCTGAGGGAAGCTGTAAAATACCACGCGAGTCAACTCGCATCTCACTCAGGCTTGGCTGTGGGGCCTCCGGGTGGGTGCTGCCCCGGAGCCTGACCTCCCGCTAATGGACAGGGCTTCAACAGCCTGGAAAACCCCTCCCACTCCAGTTAAAGCAGCGTCATTTGTGTGGTTCCTCCGATGCTACAATCCTACCGATTGATTTCAGAGGTTCGCTGGTTTTTTATTTGCCGTTGGTTTGCACAGCAGCTTTTTTCATTGGGTCGATCTCAAATGTAGGTATATAACGAAGTAGCCTAGGAAATGCTTTTTAAATAATTATTATCTTGGGGGTAATGACACTTGCATTAGGAGGTTCTTGCATTATTTATGCAGTTTGGAAAGTGAATAGTAGTCTAAAGGAAACGAACATTAAGTTTTTGACCCGTCATCCATGGTTCGAGTGTTAGGCTCCACTTCCCTGGAATTCTGTATTTCTGCAGGGAGGAGCTGGAGATAGGGTGAAGGTCTCAACAGATATTTAAATACTAGGATGTTTCAAGGACAGCAATTATGTATTTGGCCTTTGGGCTCTTGCCAGGTCGTTTGGGCAATAATTACTTGGTGGCCTGTGACCACACTCCTTACCTGGCATTGAGGTCTGGGAAGGTAAACTTGGGGTTGAGCTGCAGCTTCCCTTTGAAAGGTGATCAGATAGTGGAGGGATGAAGGCACAGAGAAAACAAATCAACCTGCAGTTGAATCCCTGGGGGGTTTCAGCTGCAGGGAAGGGCTCTGTTACTGTTTTCTGGAAGAAGCAAGTAAGCCTGTGCAGCGGTGTTGCAGGACCGTGTTCCTCACCCTGATGGCTCTGTGCCTGATCTGATCCCAGACTGCTTTGTGTGGGACAAAGGAAAATGGAGAACTCTGACCTGATAGTTTCTCTTTAATATTAAACCATGCTGGTCCTTTGCCATGCCTCATGAGCAGCATATGACTTGGGCAGTGGTGGGGCATTAACAGCTAAGGCTGATCCCAAGAGGGAAAGCAAAGAACATGTTGGTGTTACTCTGAGGAGCTTGTAGCAGTGGGTCTCTGTCCTGCTCAGCCACCTGTAGTGTGCTGCAGGTCCCACCAGTGGTGGTGTGTTTGTCCCATGGTGGAGGACAGACTGCCATTTGGTGTGTGGAGATACAGCTGCCTGCTGCAACTGCACATTTTGATGGCTAACAGTAAAAACAAAATATAAAATTTCTGAGAATTAGAGTGTGAACCTCTGCTTCCAGTAAGGAGGTTTGTAACCAATTCAGCATCTGATGTTCACCTTGCCTTCCCAGTGTTGGTTTTGGGCAGGGTGGGGATGGATGGTGTATTCTGTCGTGGCAACTCTGCCATGGGAGTCACATTGTATTCCATCAGCCACAGCTCTGCATCTTAAAACGTTTCCAGGAGCACTGCTTTTCCCAAGGTTTCAAATGTTTTGCCACTTGCTGTTTAAGAGAGTGTCCAGACAGAGAGTGACCTCTGTCCAGGAAATAAACATTTAATCTTGCCTGTCCAGTTGGGGAGGAATTTTCTTTCTGTGTCAGTACACGGTTCATGTTTGGTTTGTTTACATCACACTGCCAGTCACGCTGATCGAGGCCCTCTGGCGATATGGATATATTGTTTTATGAGCTCCTGCCTCCTCAGTGGTTGCTGTTTGGTGGCTTTCCCATCATGATATGATTTCAGAAGGCTGCTCAAAGACATTTGCTTGTTTTCAGTTACATAAGTTGCTTGATTAAAATAAATCACAGCCACGACTGCAACTCCTTGACAATGACTTTAAAGGGTAAATGAAACTGCCAAAGAGAAACGTAAAAGAATTTCCTGTTTACAAAATATATACCTGTTACTGGGGTGTAAATACATCATTTGGATCCTTTCACCCAGCTCAGCAAGGCCTGCCTGGGCAGTGGCTTGTCCAGACCAGGAGCTCTGCTAACAGCAGCCAGGAAAGGCAAAATATGCTCAACTGTAAAGATTTGGATCTCCAATATTTGGGGAAAATCGAGCAATGGGAATTATGAAATGTGGTGATAGCCTTTTCATGGAGCCTCTTAGTGATGGAGACTGGTAGGAGGAGTTCTTAAAGTTATTTCAAGCTAATTCAAGTGGTGAGTTTTTCATTTTACTGGTAGGGAAGAGATGAAATAGAGTGAATACTTGTATTGACTTTCTGCTCTATGATGTTACAGAAAATGTTTGAAAAGTGGTCTTACACAGGTCTCAGTTTCTGAATAAATGTGTTCTTTTTTCTATGCAGAAGGGCAGTTTTTCCCTATCCCAGGAACTGTGTCCTAAAAATTATTCTCACCAATGTTTAGAATACAAGTTCCAGAGTAGAGAGCATACCTTTATATACCTATATATTTGTGCAGCTCCACTGTCTTCTGATACATTATGTTTTAAAATTTACTTTTTCTTTTCCCCAATACCAGGCTTAGACAAAAAAGCTCTCTCTCCCTGGGGATGTGTGATGTACTGCAGTGTCTTTTACCCACAGGAGCAGGGACTTCAGGACAGAAACTCACTGCTGGACCCAGGCCAGGCTGAGCCTGGCAGAGCTGCTGCCCAGGCTCTGCCAGCAGCGTCCCATGGTCATGGTGTCATCATACTGCTGCCTGCACAGTCAGTTTTTCACATGCTCACCTTTCCCACTCTTCCATCCCTCAGGCTTTTCTGGTAGGCAAACTGCATCTGAAAATCCTCCCAGAGGAATAAAAGAAGAAAATAAGGTAGTGCAAAACTGTCTTGGCATTTAACACTGCCCCGTAGGGGGAAAGGGGTTTTGCTGGACACTCACTAGACTGGTAGAGTTGGGGTCTGGGATCCTAATCAAATTCATTGTTAACATTTTAGTGTGGCTGGGTTGCCTGTTCCCTGTCATAGCTGCTGAGGAGGAGCTCTCTCTGGTACCCCACTGATGTGGAGCTGTGTAGCCTCAGATCTCCTGGCCACCCAGACCAGGGTGAACCCACCAGGCATGCATGCCTCTGGTTTCTTAGTGCCATGGCATGGCTTGTTCTGGACTTAGGGCTTGTTCCTGAGGCAGGCAAACATGCAAGCTTACCTGAGGATTCTTAGCTGTGTAACACCAGGTTTCCCACAAAACACTGGCCTGGTGCACATTTCCTTGCCTTTGTTTTCTTACTGATCTCAAATTTCTCTTGCTAGTGAGTCTTTTCCAGCTTCATAAGGTCGTGTGGCCAAAGAGGTAAACTGAATCAAAATAATCTTTCATAAAGGCACTCAGTGGCATTCCTGTGCGTGGTGTTTGCTCTGCTTGTGTGTCCCATTCCCTACGTGTTTGCAGTTGAAGTAGATACAGCTCTTTGGAGCTGTGACTGCTCTAACACAACGCTCAGTACAATTTTCCATTAAACATGTGCTTCTATATGGATTTTTATTTTTAAACCTGAAGAACATACATGCCTCAAGTCTCACCTGCTTTTTTTTTTTTTTTTTTTTTTTGACTCTAACAGCTGATTTCTGCCTTCCCTGAAAAGCTTGAGTTGCCTGTTCCCTTCTTTGGTCTGTGTTGGCTTTTTGAGCATTAACACAGCAGACATAAATAACAGCAACAGCATCTGTGATTCTGGACAGCTCTGTCCTGTTCTGTGCACTCCCAGCACATCACTGGAGCCGTGGCTCTGGAAATCCCAGCGCAGTGAATAGTTTTGTTGACGTGTAAGCAGGCACGGAATCAAGCCCCGCACACGTGCCTGTGCTGGCGCTGCGGTTTTTGCGGGCATTGAAACACAATATAACTCCTTTTGCCATTTGACTGGCTGTGAACGCAGAGTGGATGTGCTGAGCCAGAAAGACTAGTTTGTGCACACATGGTAATCAGGGAAAGCAGTTAAACTCCCTGTAGGTCCATTTTCCCATTAGTCGGCTGCGAACGATGCGTTGCCTGCAGTGGATTCGCTGGACTGTGGGTATTTGTGAGCATTTTTGAGCCTAAGAATTTTTTTCCTGAAAATCTAAAGCGTGTAATTGGTGATATTTTCCAAACTGCCATCTGAGAGGACACGACTGAGAGGATTTGTGTAAGGTGTGGTTTCCAGAGGGTTTGGGCTGTTTATCGAAGTGGCTCCTGTTCCTGAGGCTGTGGGGTGTGCTGTGGGTGTATCACAGGTTTGGTTACACATCTAGGAACTACCTGTTCATCAGTGCAGGAGACCCACAGATCCCTAAAACAGCAGCTTGCAGTGGGGATAACTGTGCTGCCCGGGCTGAGCTGAGGAGAGGTCTGTAAGGTAAAATGGCAACATTTTCTGCTGTGCCAAGCAGTTTGGTTGTGTATGTTTGCTTATGTTCTGCAGGTAGTTGGGTTGTGTAAGAAAAAACAGATCTGTGCAATGTGTATATTTATATAGTTCGTATCCTATGGACTTTAGTTAAACAAATAAAGGCAATTTCAGTTTGTGAGTCACGAACTGACCATTAGTTTTAGTGTTGATGGAGCACCTGCCTCCTGGTGGAGACTGAGTGTGGCTTTTGCTTGACTGAGTGTGAAGATCCCTTTGCCTCAGTCTCCTTTTCACTAAAAGCACAATGAACTGCTTGCAGGGAGGTGTTTGAGTCTGGGGCCACGCACGTTTCCAGTGGGTGTGCTGCCTCCTGCCTGCTGCTGGATTTGAGCAGGGAACCCGGGCTGGTTGTCAGCCTGATGAACCTCTGCAGCTCACTCAGGGTTTGTACCCAGAGCTGTGGACACAGCTGGTCCTCACCCTGCTGCTGCAAAGGAGGTTGTCTTTGCTTTACAACTGAGGAAATGAGGACACTGAGGGGGGGGGTCTTAGGGTCACAAGCATGACCTTGTATAATGCATGGTGAGATATACTGTAAACTGCGTAGAGGGAGACTGGAGGGAGAAGAAGAAAACAGAAATGCAATTGTTAAATGGGGCACTGATCTTTAAGCATATAAATATATGAATTTTCTCCATTAAAATGTTGGTCTGTCATCCCATCTGTGTGTTGTGTGTGTGTGTGTGTGTGTGTGTTTATAAAAATGCTCCCTTTTGTTTCATTTTAATGGAATGTGCATTTCTATGCCTGTCAGCACAGGCTGAATATGCATTTTGTCAAGCCATCTTCCTTGGAGTGATGATGCCCATTGCTAACCTTTCATCCAGGTGGAATGTAGTTTTAAAACTCTTCTGTGGAAGAAGGGTTTTATTGTGGGTTGTATATGTGGGTGCAGCTGCTTGTGTAGGGAGAATTTGTGCTGTTGGAGCCTTGGAGGTAGGATGCAGGTAGGAAACTGTGGGACAGGATAGAACAGGAGGAGGCCTTAATGGAATTCAAGAGCATTTCTTTGTTGCTTAGCAGAAAGCAAGAATTTTTTTCACTCTTGAGTCAGATAACAGAGGATTTTCTGTTTCTTAAATTATTTCAGTAAATTGTATATCTTCTGGTCATTAATTGATATTGGTGCAGGTTCCTAGTGATGTCTCAATCACAAACCTTTCGTTTAATTGATTTCTGAGAGATCTAATTGAAATATACTCGAGTTATTAGACTGGGATGTTTAAAAATATGCATAGGAAGTGACAGGCAGTGAGACTGTGCACTGGGATAGCCAGACAATAAATCTGGCCTGGTATAAAGGCATCTGGGGTCTGTGGGTGCCTCACAGTACTGGTGTGAGGATCAAGTTATTTTTGAGTGATTTCTGATTCTGCACCCTGCCATCTGCATCTTGCTGTAATGCTGGCAGATGAAATATCCTCAGAGGATTGGGGTTTTTTCTTTGCCAATACACGTATGCCTCATAAATTTCCATGGTTATAGATCTCTGTAATGTGAAATGTTTTTCCCTATTGAAAATGTTGATTAGGGAGGAAACACAGTGAACTAATTGTTCTGAGTAACACTTGAGCCACATAAATATTTCAGAGGATTTCTGTAGCCTTAAAAGGCTCAAAGTTGCACATGAACAAACTTACCCATAATTGTGCCTGAAGTTTTGTGATGTGAGAGGAGGCTGAAAAAGGGAGAACTTTTGAAAAGTGCCTGGGGATTTACATATGTATAACTCCTTTGTAATAGTATGACACTGTATAAACCCATTTGCCTTGTAGATGAGCCTTAAGATGCTTAGACACAAGACACATGAGAGACTTCTCATGTTTTGGTATAAATATTTTCTGCCAGTATGAAATAAATCCTGGAATAAATTCACAGGGGATGAGCCAGCATGGAAGTAATGGCAGAGGGAGAGCTTCAGACTTGGAAAAGCACCGAAGGAGGAGCTGAGTTGAAGAGCTTGAGAGCAAGTGCTGGAAGGGACAGAAAGTTCCCTGTTCAACCAGATACTGTACTTCATCTGGGAAATACATCACCTTACTGTGACTGGGCATGTTTAGCAAGAATAGGATGAGATGTTTTAAGTGTTGCCTCTGCTGCCCAAGAAAAGAGCTCCCAGCCTTGGCTGATGGAGGGGTGATGAAGGCAGCAGGAGCCTGGAGTGGTCAGTACAAGGGTTCTGTGCTGGGGATCATAAAACATTTGAATAGGTTATATCTGGTTTCTGGCCCAAACCAGCTAGCTTGGTGACAAGCTAAATCTATAGAAATATTTGAGACTAGTAGGGTTTATTGTCTAAGAAAGAATAAGGGCAGCCATTCAAGTGATGAATCGGGGAGCGATTTAGAAATACTGAGATGTGTTTTAAAAAGGTGTGAGGTTTTTTTGTTTGTACTTGGAAATTTAGAGTGGGGGTGAAGAACACCAGAAGGAGCTTCTCCTCTTGCTCTCTACCCTATTTATGTCACTTCCGTTAGAAAATATAAGGTTTGATTTATGAATAAGACTGCACCCTTTCTTATGTGCTCCTCTGAGCTAATGCTTTTTCCCGTTTTTTTCCTTTGCATGTTATGTTCCCTTTCCTTTTCTTACCTTTTTTTTGCTATGCTCTCACTCATTTGCCTTTTGATCTCACTGTCTTTTCTTAATTTTTCCTGTAAAAAGGGCTAGTCCACTAAAAGGAATGGGGGTTTTTAATAGAGAGTTAAGCTCTAGGACTCCTTGCCAGAGAATGCTGTGGGGGCTAAAAGATTACATGAACTCAGGAAGGGCCTGAAAAAACTCCCAGGAGGTTATTTATTTAAGCCAGGATGCTGGAAAGATGCTGATGGTAAGCACTACTGTGTACTCACCTTATACTTAACTCTGACCTAGGCAGCCACACCTGGCTACCAGTGCTGGACTGAGTAAAGTCATCCTGATGTTCCCCTATTTCACTGCAAGAGTCCTTTGTGATCTCCCTTCACACTTCCCTGTCCCTTTATTCCAGCCCATGTGGGACATGTGAAGACAGGCATATCTGGGGAAGCCAAGGCTTGCTCCTGGAGGTGACATGTTGTGTACTGGGCTCCAGGGAAGGAGCACTTGGATTGGAGCAGGGCTTTGGGGGTTGGTGTGTGAGCTCCTGGTCCTGGCAGTGTGGGGGTTACTGGCAGTGACTTTGTAGGCAGCTGGGCAGAGCTGTGACACAGTGTCACTGCTGCTACAGAAGCAAGCAGGGTTTGTAAGCTGGCAGTTCACACGGGAAGCAGTTGGCAGACCAGAAGCAGGACAGGATGCTGGGTGTCCCCCCAGGCTGGTGCTGGCTCGCTGCCTGCAGCTGTGCCCTGGCTGGGTCAGGTCTGGGCCTTCAGCTGCACGTGGAGGGGTGTAAGAGCTCATCATCCCACCGTGTTTGGTTGGTGAGAGTCTGTGGTGACCTCCCAGGGACAGGCTGGTGCAGGGGCTGCTGTGCAGGTCTGTCTCCCAGACTTATTTTGGGCATAGCCCTGTGTAACCCATGGATTTGCGTGAGTGAGGAACTGAAGCTGTGTGCACAATCTTCAGACTGACCGTGGGCTTACATTTCAGGAGAGGTTACACCTCCACTGTACAGTGTGTCCTGGTGCTGGAGATGCCTGCACTCCCCCCAGGAGTGGAATTCAGTGCTCAGGACAGGCTGATGCAGAGCACAGCTCAGACCCTTCCAGCCCTTATCCTTGCCAATGCCATGAGCCCACTCTTCCCAGTGCTGCAGACTTTCCCCCCACTGTCTAGGAGGGTTTTCCAGAGCCAATGTGACAGCACTTTTCCATGCCCTTCTTGTATGATAGCTTGGCCATGGCAGGTGTTTGTGAGAATCCCCCTTTTCCTGCTATCCCTGCCTTGTGGGCTTCTTGGTTTGTGCTGGAGATAACCAAAGCAATAACAGTCATTTAAATACTTGGTGGCATTAGCCAATACTGTATGTGCACAGGAACTTAAGTCACTGGGCAGCACGTGCACCTGATTAGCATGCACTAATTAGCACCGTCATCTTAACCACCATCTTCACCCTTGTCTGGGAAGAGCTTCCAGAGGAGGGGGCGTTTCTGGAACCTGTCATTGCTTGTCCAGGCTTGCCATGAGTTGGGGAGAGTTTTCCATCCCTTGCAATCTGTTCTTTAAAAAAAAAAAAAAGTAAATAAAATTGAGGAAGTCTTGGACTTCTCCTGTGAGAGAGTGTGAGGGGAGGTGTGCTGGTCTTGGGACAGCTCTGTGTCTTCCCCAGCATTGTCCTGAGGAAGTTACCTGACCACTGGGTGCTGGTGTGTGCTGCTCTCACTGAAGTACTTTTTTCCAGGAGGTGGGATGAAACATGGTCCTTCTCATGTCACTGTGCATGCTCTGCCTTTGGGCAGAGCCTGGTGAGCACTGTCCCCATAGCAGCCAACATACTACAGGCAATCACAGCCTCCTCTGTTTGCTCAAAAGGGGAGGACCCTGGCTAGCTCCATTCCAGGCACTTGGGAGAATAAGCATCAATAATGGAAAATACTGGATTTCTACTGACAGAGGATCTTGATTCCTCTGTATTTTTAATAAAATGAGCCACAGGGTATTGCCATATACCCTTCAGTATAACTGTAAACCAATTAAAACACGTACCTAATCTATCCACTCAGTTCCTTAACCTAAAACCTTTTCTTGTTGTAAGTGTACCTGTCAGCTTGCATGAATCATGGAAAATACAGGACTGTAGAAAGTCCTCATCTTTATCAAAGTACTGTATAGGCTGCTGATGACTTAGTTTCCCTCCCACCCCTTTCTGGGGTCTCTGCTGCTTGGGCAGCATTTCCTTCAGACACATCACACTGCTCACTATAGGAGCAGAAGGGCACCCACAGCATTTGGGGACAAGGTGTTCACTGCTGAGACTGCTTGGAAGTAACTGCTGCTATTTAAACTCAATCCTGTTTTAATCCAAATTAATTTGTATGCACTGACGAGCAGTGGGAATTTTCCTTGTATTTTTTCTGCCTTATAATTAGGCTTTTACTGGACACGGTTGGGCAATGTCCTGGTCTCCATTAACCACCAGATCACTCCAGTATGTGGGCACTCCTCTGCAGCCTCCAAGGGTGTAATGTTTGTACCGTAATCCCCCGTGTTGACATGTCACATGCATGTTGCAACTCCTCTGAGTTTGTGTTAATTGAAATACCAGTATTAATTGTGGAAAGTTAGTCATGCAAACTAAGCTGGAAGGGGAAGCTCTTGGAACCTGCTGTTTTGTAACTGCATGTGTTTTGTAAGAGCTTAACTCCGTGACGCAGGAGGAGCGCTGGGATGCTCTGCGGGGCTGGAGCCCTGTGTGCACCGGGGGCCAAGTGCCAGAAAGTGCTTTGGGAGGAAGCTGCAGGTAGGAGCAGTGCTGTGCCTGGTGCTCATCAGTCTCAGAGAGGTGCCAGGGAGCTGCTGTAGAACTGGGGGCACCCTTGGGAGCCAAGCACCCTCAGATCCTCACCTTGAACAGGGCAAGGTAGTGCAGGGAGCAGAGGGTCCCAGTGGCTTCACTCTCTCAGCAAATGAGAGCAAGGGGCCATGTTTTTGCTCCTGCTGAGAAGAGTTTGTAGGAGTCAGCAGAAGGGCAGGTGAAGCTGAGGAGTTTATTTGCACAGCTTCCTTAGGAGAAGGAAAGAAATGCAGCTGCGCAGAATAAATTTGGAAACCAGGACATTTGAAAGTGAGTCATTTAAAAAGAGTTTATGGTTGTGTTTCTGAATCCAGGGAAAGTCCAGAAAACAATCAAAATTTCAGGTGTCCACATTCCTTTTAGAGGCTGAAATGAAAGAGTGAACTGGCAGCAAAACCCATCTGAAAGTGGCTGCTCTTGGGGTAAAGGAACCTTGCTCTCTCTTTGAGGAAAGACCTCGTTTTCCAGGCAAGTGTAACTAGTGCTGTCCTGTTCATGGACCATTGTGGTACCTTCTGAAAGAAGCTCCTCCAGACTAAGGAGGCCAGAAGGAGCATTTCCTTCAGAGCAGTGTTCCCTAGGGACAAGCTCTGTACCTGCTCACTGGAGGTGTTGCAGTTTGTTGTGTGAAAAAGAAACTGTTAATAGACAGATTTCTTGGAGTCTGTCTATCCATTTGCCATATCCATTTGGACTTCTTTTTCCAGGAATTTGCATTAATTAAAAATGAGACAGGATTTATGTGATAGCATTGTGCTGGTCAGAATGGATAACTTCCCCAAAACTGCTATTTTTAGGGTATTTTTAGAGGTATGGAGTAGACTTAAAGATGAATAGGATGTATACATATATAGAGAAATTATGATGGTATTTATATACCTCCAACCTTAATAACTTCAGTAGGGTTTTTTTTGTTATATTTCATGGAGAATTTCAGAAATTCCTCCTGCATGTATTGTACTCTTTGTAGTTCACTTGTTACAGGTGCTTTGTAGGTCACCTATTACAGATGACATTTTGGGGTCTCCTTCTGTATACATTGGCCAATTGTTCTCAAAAAACCATGGTAAAAAAAGATATTTTTGCCTTGAAATGTTAAATTAGTCTATGATGCCACGCATGATTTATTTATATTTTAGTTCAGAGCATTCCTAAACATAAAAATTAAAAAAAAATCATGTTGGAAAAAGATAATGATGGATGTTGAAATATGGGAAGTTCAGTAAGTTGAAGGGTGATGTGGCACATGGTTGGAGTTTCCTAAAGAGCCTGAAAACATCACCACCTTACGTCATGATACATTAATTCTGTAAATACCCACAGGCAAATGTTTTGCTGGCTCAAGCAGAAGAGAGATACTGTCTGTACTGTCCCTCATGTTTGGCATAGCTGGAATCTCACATTGCTGGAGCTTTCAGAAGCTCTGGTTTGCTGCTGTGAAGTGCTAGCTGCCTTCACAAGGACAGCAGGAGGCTCCTGGGGAGCTCAGGGCAGGGAGCACCTCTAGTGCTCTCTGAGGTTCTTGGGATGCCTTCCTTGCCATGGCAAAGTGGAGAGTGCTGGCTGGACTGGAGAGATGGGGGTGACTCATGGAAGCAGGCTTGAGAGGTGGTGGGCTTGTGAGAGATGTAAGAAAGTGGGTTTGTTCAGCTGGTCACAAGGAGGGGAAGGAATTCATGGGTGCTGAGAAGGGACAGGTAGGCAGCTGTCTGAGTCCCAGGGTCAGTTCAGGACCCAGGAGAGCATCTGGAAAGCATCTTTGAAGACTGCCAGTAACTGCATTTGGAAGGCAAAGCATTCATGAAGAGGAAGGCTGGGAGAGTCGGGGCCCAGGTTTTGGTTTGGTGTGACTGTTTGCTGTGAGGTTCCCGCGCCAACACTGCCCAGCTTCTGAGTGCCTCTGGCTGTGCCTGCAAGCTGGGGAGAGCTCTGCTCCTTCAGAAGGGATGTGAACGTCAAGAAGTGGCCATACCAGCACAAACCAAAATAGCCAAACTCCACCTTTGCCTTTGAAAAGGCTCAGATGTAGTGTTGCAGGAGCCGGGAGCTGCTGACATCCCGCTCTACACACACCATAAAACTTGGCCATTCAGTCTCCAGTCCTTTTCACTGTGTCTGATTTTTGCAACCCTCAGAGAAGCCCAAGAGGCAAAGGGATGTGCCAGTGCCCTCACCCCTGCAGTGATACAACATATGTGCCAGTACAGAGTGCAGCTGAGCTGCAGTGGAGCCACAGGCTTCCTCTGGCTGCTGGTCTGCCTGCCCTTCTCTCCGAGCTGCCCTCGCTGGCTGTGCTGGGTGTGAAGTGAGTGTGAAGTGAAGCCTGGCTGCTGTGGCTGCCTCCAGCTGTGAGCACTTGTGTCAGCTCTCCCCCAGCTCTGATCACGGTTTAGGACTCGTGTTATAGAAATTATGAGAGTCGAGGCTATTCATCTACCTTGGCTGTGGGCAGGGAACAAAAAGGGTATTTGTACAATGAAATGGTACCGAATGTTCTGCATCACTGTGTTATTTTATGTTTACAGGGCAAAGGGCACAAAAATAATACAAATGGGAACAATAACGTACGTTAGCACTCTTCTAACTCCATTTAGACTTCTTTATTTGTAAATATTTTTGTGGTTCATCTGTGTTTTAAAGAAAGGAGGGAAAATTCTCCTTCCTCTCTACCCTTGTTTGAGGAAGGGGATGGGCAGTACTTTGTGGTTGTGTTGCAGTGGATGGGTGAATGCTTTGCATTTTGCTTGTCACCTGACAAAGCTGGTTTATATTTAGATGAGGAGAGAAAGCCTGTGATTCTGAAAGCTGCATTTTCACTTGTGCAGAGGCCAGACCATGTGTGCTGAGTTATCAGAATAAGGTTTTAATTGTTTGCTCTTAGTTTTCCTGTGACTTATTAGGGCTATAGTCCTCGTATGTCAAACATACATTCCTTGAAAGCAAAGCACCCAAAGGAGAGGTCTTTAGAAAGCCCAGGAGACTTTCTCAGTACCAGCCAGCACAGGAGGCCTCTTTGGAGGAAGAGGAAATTTGGAAAATTCCAACCCATTGGTGTTATCATCTCGGTCTCAGCTGAACACTGTGCTGTGACACTGAGCAGGGCATTA
Source organism: Corapipo altera (assembly GCF_003945725.1). Lineage (NCBI taxonomy): Eukaryota > Metazoa > Chordata > Aves > Passeriformes > Pipridae > Corapipo > Corapipo altera. The sequence continues at coordinate 3,753,585 of NW_020884914.1, forward strand.
GCTCATGGGTGACAAATGCCATCCATATTTGAAATGACTTCCTTAAAGCTGGGGTTTTGTTCTCAGCTGAGTTGTTGCTCTTGAGAACAGTGTGGAAAGCTCAAGCTGGTACAGGAGGGAACATGACTATCCACTTCTATCTTCTCAGCACCCCGAGCAATTAAAGACAAAAGCCTTTGTTCCCTGGTGACTTCATTCTTAAGAGGCCCTTTTAATTTTAGTCCTTAGTTTCAGGAAGAAATAATATGAATTTGTCATTGACAAGAAGGCTGCATCTCTCAAATGGCATGTGAAGGATCTTCTCCATAATTCATGGGCTGGGTTGCGTGGGTGTCAAAAGGAGGGTGCATAATGGATGTGAGAGATTTAAGTTCAATTAAACCATTGGTCTTAAAAGCAACTTTTCTTGCCTTCATGATATTTTCTTGACCCAGATCGCCACATTTTTTTTGCTAACTCATCCAGATAACCAGATATTTTTAGTCTTCTTAAGTAAGAGTGTAGTGGGTTATTGGTTATTTTTGTACATCTTATTCTCCTTCCAGTGTGGATGGGGACTTGTATAGTAATAACAGAGCAGTGCTGATTGATTCCTCTTATTTTTTGTCACTGCTGCACCTGTAAGTCATGCATTTATCTGCATAGAAGTGCTGCTGTTCCTCATCTTTCTCTTTTCATGGATTCTGGGAGTTCTGCTTGTTGTGTGATGAGACACATATTGTTGGTGGTGTGCTGAGAAGGGGATCTTCTCCCTCCTCTGCTGTAGGACCTGAATAAGAGAAACCTGGGGCTGCAGGGGGCCTGAATGCAGATCTGGACTATTGGCTTCCCAGTTCCAGGGAGATTGTAGCAGATTCAGACCTACCAAGGGAGATTGCTGGGTGTGCCAGATCCCTCCGGGTGGGAGGGGTCACCTCTTCATGGTCATCCACTACCTCCCAGCTTTGTCTGTGTTCCTGTCCTTGGCAGAGTAAATTACCTGTCTGACTCAGTCTGAACTGAATTAAGGAGCACTTACATGACTCTCTTCTTGCAGTCAGGCTGAAGGTGTTACGAGCTGGCAGAGCTGTGTTAATTGGTGATGGCACCAGGAAACCAACCTCCAGCAGTGGAGGTGCAGCCTTTATCTCAGCATTTCCTCTTCAAGTGATTCGTGCTTGTAATGTGTGCAGATGCAGGAGGCTCCTCTGTGCTGTCAGTGGTCAAACCCCACCGGTCTGGGAGCTGTGTGGGGCACACCAGTACCTCGTGCTGGGGCTGAGCTCTACATCAGGAGCCGTTGCCCGTGGGTGAGGCAGGAGTAAGCAAATACGTTAATTGTGGAGTAATCTGTTTTCAGTGGAGCTTCCTAGTACAGCTGACAAAAGCTGTGACATTTAAAAACAAATAAATTTTAAAAACCATGAACTCACTGATACAGAGCAGGAGCTTTTGGTGCAACTGTGTCCGTGTGTACGTCGGCAGGAAGTGAGTCATGTTCTTACAAAACCATCATCTGAAGAATTTGTGACTTTTATGACAATTCCCATTTTGGGCTAAGTTAGATCTCTTCCTCTCCCCAGGCTTTTCCCAGGCATCAGGAATGTCTTCTGAGCCCACTTCATCCGCCTCCCAGCAGTCCCCTGCCTCTCCACCCTCTCCCGGCTCTCTCCGTCTGCCCGAGAGCCGCAGGGCGAGGGACCGCTCCCCGTCGCCCATGAGGTACCTCATCCCCAGCCCGCTGCCCACCCGACGGACCAGGACGTTTTCTGCGTGAGTACGGGGAAACCTGCCTTTCACAGACACAAACAAACCACTGCCCTCGGGCAGAACGATCAGGGAAGGCAGTCGGGGGGATGGGGGAGGTGGTTGTTTGCATCTAGAAGATGCTCTGGTATTTTACTGTTGTCTCTTCTCCAAAAAATTCTGATGCCACTAGACTTTCAGTCCAAATCTCCTGTAGTTTTTCAGTGCTCTGGTTTGGTAAAGGATGTTCAAAGCCTCTTGCACTCTTTAAGATCGAAGTTTTACAGGGAGGGGAAAGTATACTGAGAATTTTCAAAACATAGTTCTTATCCGAAGCTTTGTTTCACTTCAGACATTGGGTTGTGGCTCTTGGGACAGGTTCCTGTTGGTGTTTCTTCATTAGATCCAGACCCTTTTTTGTCATGACCTCTCTCTTCACTGCCCCTGAAGCACTGGATCAGACCCCACTGGAAGTTTTAGTTCTTTTACTCCTGACACCTCATCCAGGTTACATTTTAGGGATGCTCCATCAGTTTCCAGAGGAAAGTGCTTCCTTGTTTCCTTTTCCTGTCCATCTTTCATAGATCCATTTTAAGATTGTTCAAACAGACCTGTAAAAGAATATGTCAGTTTTCAAGGTATGAACCCTGATCTCTGTCTCTGAGGATTTCTTCAATGAGATTTTCCATAAAATGAGATGAGATTTGTTGCATTTGAGGTAGTGATCCAGCTGAGCTGCCTCCCCCTGAGCTTTCCTGTGGCCCCGTGGTGCTGTGCAGGGTCCAGGAAGTCCTCTCTGAAGGGGACTCCTCCAACAGCAGCAGAGGATGGTTTTGCAAGGTTTGGCCATTGCAGAGAATTCCCAGTGCCTGTGATGGCCCTCCCAGCGAGGGGCTGACCTGCAGAAGGCAATGTGGGCTTCTTTGTTAATCTCTGAACCTTTGAATCGGGGTCTGAGGGCATTATGTGGAGCTGTGGTCAATCCTTGCAGTTCAGGCAGTCTGTGTAAGGGAGGTCTGGCAGTGCTGAGTGAAGCACTGTAGCAGTAAGAGCTCAACCCCACAACCAGCCTGCTTTGTGCTGCTTTATCTGGATGGAGTTTTTTCTGGTGGCTTTTTCCTTTTTGATTTTGCAGTGTTACCCAGCTCTTTTCTTTCGGAGTGATCCATGTGGATTTAAATAATAATCTCAGTGATGCTCCATATTATTACTTCTGTATTTAAAATGAGGCAGAAAGTATCAGCAGCAGCAGAAGAAAAGTTTATATGTTGTCAGTTCCAAAAGCCTTCAAATGCCCTGAAATTTCTAATGGAAGTAGATTGCTAAAAGGAACATAATTGACTTAATAATTGGGGTTGCCCTTGAAAAGCAAGTCCAAGCTAGCTTGTCTCAGTGCTGTGTTAATAATGAACTCTTTGTAAGTCTTCTCAGCTGTTAATCTTAGTCTGGTTTTTACAAAATGAAAGAATTTATTATTTGGCTTCCGCAGTTCTTTAATCATTAATTAGTGTAGGATTCTTGCTGTATTTGTTTGCCCTGAAAATCAAAATAGCTCTGAATTTTTTTGTGTGTGTCCTCCTTAAACGAGGGGAGCTCTAGGTGAGCTCTGGCCCCACAGTTGTATAGAAAAGATGAATATGACAGACAGTAGCTTATTATTCAGTGGGATTATTTAATTTTGGTTCATTGGAAGTGTGGGGCCTCATCCCTCACAGTGCTTTATCTCCTTGAAAGATGCAATTGAACTTTAATGGCTTGTTTAGGACAGCGAGTGCTTTTCTGTGTAATAAGCACTTGTGAGGTCAGGTGCTCTGACAGCTTTATAGAGCTGGAAATGAAGTGATTTACTGGAGATTTCTCTTTAGCACTTTTAACTGTATTTTTTTAGCATTAGTTTGACTTAAGGAACAGAGCTTACTACTTTTTTTGTTAACAGTTTTATTTAAACTTTATTTAAACAAATTTGAACGTTTGGGAAAGTGATGTCAAAGTCACCATGATGCACGTAACCAAATGGCAGCACAGTCACTTACTGAGGCAGAAGAATTGTACCAAAATCCTCCTCTCACATGGGAGCAACCTACTGATACTCATGGCATGAGAAAGTCCTGATCTAGTAACTCCTCAGTGTAGACTCTGTAAGATGTCTAAAACAGTTGGCTTCATTAAGGAAAGTGTTTGAGCGAGTTTGGATCCCTGGAGGTTCCACTCGGTGTGTTTGATGGGGAAAAGAATTTAATCACACACTTTTTAGGGTGGGTCATTGTTCACGCAAGTCCCTTTTCTTGATGGCAGTGAGTCATCCTAAAGCTCAGTCTGCAAATCTCATTTTAAAATACAGGTCCTGTGACAGTGGAGGAGGAGTTCAGCCTGGAGTCTTGGTGTTATGCACACCAGTTTGGCTTCACAGCCTGCTGAAGTCACTGGGAAGTGAAATACTGGCTTCAGTGCATCCTAGTCTGGCAGGATCTGAGTGGGGTGTGTGTACACACTATACATCTCTGTGCACTGTGCTCTCTCCATCCTACATGCACACACTGACTGTCAAATATGTGAAAGCACAACACTCTGGGGCACACTGGTACTCCCAAACTCAGGAAGGGTGGGAGAGGTGCACACTTAGTGTGGTGTCTGAAAGAAAATGTGGCACAGCGACAGAGTAGGTGAACTCAAGATGGCAACTGATGGACTATAGTGCAAGGAAACACCTTCCTCATCTTTATCTCCCTTAAAAAGGCCACAGGCAAAGCATGTGCAGCGTATGAAAATGAGTATTGAGCAGTTCCTGCAGAGGAATTTGCTCACTGGGAGCGTTTGGCCCGTTGTGCCCTTTTGCCTGTTTGCTCTGGCTGACACACCTGGAGCCGTGCTTGGTGTCTGTGCTCAGCAATAACCTCCTCTTCCTGTGCTTCCTCCTGCAGGACCGTGAGGGCATCGGAGGGTCCCATCTACAAAGGTGTCTGTAAGTGCTTCTGTCGCTCCAAAGGCCATGGTTTCATCACCCCTGCAGATGGAGGACCAGACATCTTCGTACACATCTCGGAGTAAGTTGTCTAGGTGACCAGGGGAGGCTGGAACTTTGATTTGCCTTAGTTGTGGAGTGCATTTGACACTTGGGATACAAGATTGATTTATAATCTGTCACCCTTACCCCAGCAAAGAGGGGTTATGCAGATGTTACTGACGGCAATAGGTTGTGCTGCTCTTTTCCTGTGTTATTATAACTATGTTGAGTTAAAAACTAGAAGATGATCCTGGCAAATCTCTTGCAATAAGCTTTGCAGTTTTGCCCAGACCCAGAAACTTCCATTTACCTGAAGCAAATAATCTATGTGGTATCCACTTTTAATGTAAAGTCTTATAACACTGAAAGCTCATTACTTTTACTTTGCACTGCTGGTACCATTATTAAACTAAAGGTTAATTGCCTCTATTGTTGGGAAAAGTCACACTTTATTACTTCCTTGAATTTATCTAGCTTCAGTTGTGAGAAGTTTGTAGCTAAAGCTTGCTCTGTTAAAGATTTCATTGGTACTTCTGCTTTTTTGTCTTGAGACAAAAGTTCAGTTCACACTGAGAACCATCACCTAAATTTGCCTTTTGATAAACTAAGCAGATAAAGCTTTTTAAGTTCCTCACTGAGAATTTTTCCCCAGTCTAAACCAGTCTTTTCAGTCTCTCTTCTAAGTATGCTATAGAATTTAAGTATAATTTTAAGACCATACACTGTACACATGCTTTCAGTATACGGAGGTAAAATCTCCTGCAGAGTCCTGCTCTGTTTCTCCTTCTGCACATCCCATAATCGCATTAGCCCTCTTATCCCTGCTCTTTGCATAGTTGCTTACCTGCTCTGACCTCATCATCCCTTGCAGTGTCAAAGTTTGGTGCATTCCTGACAGGAGTGTTTGCATTCCTGTTTCTCGGATGCACGAATTCTGGCGTGGTTGCAGTGCAGCACATCTCACCTGGACAGGCCCAGCCTGCCCAGGGAGCCAGAGCACACTCCCTGACTGCACTGTCCTTGTCATTTGTTGCTTGGATAATCTGCCAGGTTTAATGGATCATTTTTATATTTGTTTCTAGATTGAGATGTTGACCGGTGTTGGGGCTAAAACTGGTCTCTGAGGGTGTATAATAACATTACTCAATCTTTATTCTCCAATAACCTCTTTTAGACCTATCACCAGTTTTATTCTACCTGTTGTTTACAACGTGGAAGCTGTGAAATCCTTATTTGTTGTTCAGAGTGGTTATCCAGTCAACAAAAGTCGTACCAAACTTACATTGGCCCAGCTGTCTTTCCTGCTTGTGTGTGCAGCACGGGTCTTTGGAAGAGCACACTGGCCTCCCTCCAGGTTTCTGGAATGTTACTGCACGTTGGGGAGCCAAAACTTTGTAGGGCTTGTGGGTGTAAATGGGCTGAGTGGTCTGACTTACGTGTTCAACCCAAGGAAATGTCATGTAATATCTTCTCTTTCTTTTTTCTGATGCAAATGCACAATTTCTCCTCATTTCCTGAATGACTTAAAAATAGCATTTCCTATGTCACAATTAAAAAATTTAACTGTGAACGTCTAGTCTGACCTATAGAGTTACTGATCAGCAGGGGTTTAGTTAAAACAGCCCTCTCATAGAAACATGAATTTTCAGCCTTCTAATGAATTCCTTTTAAAGAACTGTCTATTTTCAGTCCTGAGTTTTTTTTCTCTGTACGTTTTCTCTTCCAATTAGTTCAGTAAAATTTTCTTCAGTTATGTGAAATTAACCCTTTTAAAACCCTTTTGATTGGGGTTGCCCTTTTGTTTGTCTGTACAAAATGTGAACTGATCTTTCAAGGGTTTCCATCCTGTGGCCCAGCACATCTTTCTCTCTGGGCCCAAACCCAGAACTTGATTCTGGGTACACAGTCCCCCCCAGACTGCTTTAATTCTTAGAAACTCCACTGGTGGTTTTTCTCTTTGGCTGAATAACACTCCCATATGTCTCCTGTGCTGAAATTCTGTGTGACATTATGAGAGTAATTTTGTCTGCTGTGATTTTTGGTGATCTGTGCGAGAGGCCCCCTCTCACAGGAGTCCCCTCTCGTGGGCTGTGCTGGTTGGAGTATTGATCCCATATGCTTTCAAAATGCTTTGACTGTGAGCCATCAATAAGCTAGATTTGAGTAACTGTGCCCCAAATGTGGTGTGCCACCCTCCCCTTCCTTCCACCCACTCCATCTGCCCTAAAGCACTATTGAACGGGTCTCCAAGGCTGTAAAAGTTTACGGGCAACCACAGTTCTTGATGTATTTTCAGCGGGTTTGTTTTGCTGACGCACAGAGGTTCTGTGCTCACTGTCACCCTCACCCTGCCTGTGCCCTCAGAGCAACCCTCTGTGGGAAAGCTGGAGTAGATAAAGGCTGAGAAAGGGGGAGCTGCTGTGTGGGTGATGGGCCCTGGCCCCTCAGGTACAGCCTTCAGCCTGAGCTCTGGCTCCCCAGCTCACACCCCAGTGCTCTCCCCACTGGACCAGGTTACCTCTCTTCTTTTTCAGTTGTGTTGTTTCAATCCAATGCTCACGTGGGTGGGGAACAGTCCCCCTGTGCTGTGCTGCATCTGCTGTGGTCTTCCTGCAGTGCAGCTCTCTTCAAGTTCACTGTAGGTGAGAAGGTTGGAGGGGATCCTCTCTGATCTGTTTGCTGCTGGGAGGCACCTGTGCCTTTCTGGCAGGTGTTTTACCCAACCCACCATTAACAATTCCAGTGCTGGGCATCCAGTGCCTCCCTGGGCAGTCCCCTGTCATTAACAGACCTGGCTCTTTGTTGTTTCTCTGTTTAACTGACATCTTGGCTTCCAGTATGGCCCTTCACTTCTTCCTTCTCCCCAGCAGGTAAATGGTGCCTTTCTTCTTCAAGCTTATTTCTGCGTTCAGAGTGTTTTCCTTGCTCTTTCAGAAACGTTTTAGCAAGGTTAGTTAATATGGATTTTGTAGGACTAAAGTGTTTTGTGTTTTTTGCAACTTCTATAGGTCAGTGCTTCTCCTTTGAAGTCAACAGGATTTTTTCCATTGAACCAGGACTGGGCCACTGTTTTAAATGTATCATGAGTAGGTACTGTTTCAGAGCTTCAGTTCAAAAATAGCTGATGTTTCTGCCTCAACCTGTTAGTGAAAAGTGCTATTATTGAAGTACTGAAGGTTTCAGCACATTGTGTTCTTTAATTACTCTGAGTATATTTGAGTTGTTGGAAACAGCTTTTAGTGCTGGAGGGTGATGGTATCACTGTCTTGATTCTGATGCAAGGCAGCACTGGAAGGACAAATTAGTAATGCCTTTCATTTCAGTTTATTTCACAGTGAATTAGAAAGATTGCTCTTTATTAATGGGAATTGCTTTTTGCAGCAGTATTTTTGTCACCAGCACTGTGGCTCAGGGGACTCCAAGGACTCTGATTTGCGTAGTGTGAATTTTGAGATCCTTCTTATGTTAATCAACTGATTCTCTTCTACCTGTTGTACTCAGTTATACCTGAATGTGAGAGATGTCTGTTCACTGTCTCAGTGTAGTGTAGGCATCTAGTTGTGAAATGAAAGCAGATTGTTTCTCTGGAATCAGTTCTTCCCGAAAGCTGGGATTTCAGGAACGGGGATAAAATGGTTTTGCCAGTTTGGATTTGGGAAGATACACTGTTCCTTTGTGTTCATCATTAAGCTGTGATGATTAGTGAAGGTTTTGAGCACTGGAACCAGCTGCCTATCTTGCAGATTAATATGATTATAAACATAAACACTTAATTTGAGGAATTATTTTCTTTCCTAAGCTCTGGGGAGCTGTAAGGTTATACTTCAGTGAGTGTCTTCCATAAGATGGGATGTCTGTTTCCTGTAAGTTTCCCTTTATTTTTACAAGATAATAACACTTACCATGGCATTTCCATAAGTGAGCATTAGCCCAAAAATAAGGTCAAATATATGTGACATTCAAAAGCTTCACTTGGTGTCTGCAAAATTTTCAATTTCAGTATCTGTGGAAGAGATTAAGGTGAATGTGGACATGTTCTATGAGTTGAACTTGTAGCAAAGCTGCTTTACTGTGTTGAACTTGAGGTAGGAATACAGAATCAAAGAATTGTTAAGGTTGGAAAGGACCTCTGGAGATCATCCAGTCCAGCCCCCCTGCCAAGGCAGGGTCACCTGGAGCAGGTGACACAAGAACATGTCCAGGTGGGTTTGGAATGTCTCCAGAGAGGGAGACTCCTCAGCCTCACTGGGCAACTGTTACAGTGCTCTGGCCTCCTCAATATAAGGAAATTCTTCCCCATGTTGAAATGGAACTTCTTGTGTTTAGTTTGTGGCCATTGCTCCTTGTCCTGTCACTGGGCACCACTGAAAAGAGCCTACCAGCATCCTCTTGGCATTGTGTGCATTGATGAGATCCCTTCTCAGTTCTCCCTGAGATGCTTCAAGCCCTTAATCATCTTTGTGCCCTCTGCTGGACCCTCCCCAGTAGCTCCTTGTCTTTTTTGTGCTGAGGAGCCCAGAACTGGGCACAGTACTCCAGATGTGGAGTTCTTGTTGCAGAACTGCCCTCTAGGAGGTCACCCTCAACCTGTACTGGTACTAGGGGTTATTCCTCCTCAGGTGCAGGACCCTACACTTATAGAACCTCATTAGAGGTGTCTCTGTGCCCAGCTCTCCAGCCTATCAAGGTCCCAGTGAATGGCAGCACAGCCTTCAGGTGTATCAGCCACTCCCCCCAGTTTTGTATTATCAGTGTAAGAAACACTGGTTTGAAGTGCAGGTCTACCTGAAAGGTGGTTTTTGTCTGTGTGGCTTTGTTTTAATAAGGTTACAGAGATTTGTTTGGGGTTTTGATAACACTTGTGTGGAGCCAGTTCTCCTTTTTGACTGATTAAGTACAAGTGTACAAAACCGTCCAGGGCAGCCTGGAGTTCTCTGGAAATGCCAACACGGGTAGGTGGTAATGTTTCCTTCCAAGCCATCCTCCTGTGGCTGGTAGAGGCATGGTGACAGCTCTGGTGACAGTCACCACAGCTTCCTGGCAGCACTCGTGGCACTGTCTTGGGTTGGTCTGTGGGTCAAGCATCTGTGGCTGAAACCCTGTTCCCCAACTGCAACACCATCAGCACTCAAGATGGACAGACAGAGCCAACTCACACACACCCACCAGAGTGGCTGTTCCTGCCTGGCTCCGAGGAGCTTGTCACACCCCTGCCACCCAGCCAGAGGTGCCAGCCACAGCCTCACTGCCACCTTCTGCATCGTGTGCACAGCCAGGCCTGCTTCCCTGTGCTCACTGGGGACAGTTCTCAAGTTGGTATAGAGGGTTGTACCAGGAAAATGTCATGGCTCTTTGAGTGTGATGAGGCTGTGGTTTTTTTTTTTTTTCAGTTTCACACTTCTCTCCAGAACAAATACAGAATGTGCTTGCTATAGTGAATGTAAAACCCTAGCTGGCAAGCGTGGAGATGGAGGAGTTGCTGAGATAGTAATTCCAGATATTTACAGCCATATATTCCAGTTATTAGAAAGCAGGAAGCTAAGGCAAATTCACTTGCCTGGAGTGAAATTTTTTAATAGCCCTAATTACATTGTTAATACTGACATGTACGGTTAATGCTTTCATTTCCACCAGCCTGTAAGGTGATCCACTGTCACCAAATTAATGGTGGAGTTACAGGAGGATACAGTTCTCAACACTGATGCTGTATCTCACCTCCTCAGCTCCTGTTACGTGGCAGGAGTGAGTCAGATGCACACGGGTTTGGTTGTTAGTGACATGTAGTGGCTCTGGTGGCCCCAATTTCACTCTTACCATTCTACCTGTAGATGTGGGATATTTCCAGAGAGCAGACAGGGAATCCCTGCAGTGTTGGCTGTTGAGCTCCCTTTCCTTGTGCTGGCAGTGGCTGCCTGTACAGACAGGTTCACATGAGCTTCCCTTCCAAACAGGGGTGCTGAGGGCACGGACAGAGGGGATGGGGGAAGTGGGGTGGGGGTGCCTGTAGCAGCAGATCAAATGTTGTGCATTAGAGCACTGCACAGAGCACTCTCACCCTTCTGCTTCCCCAGTGAATTTGGGAGCAGGCACATGATGGATACTCCTTTGCTCTCCAGGCTTTTGCATTTGACTGGGACTTGGCCTGAAGCCTGGGTACCTGCAAGGGCAAGGCAAGGAGGTGGTTCACCAAAGAGCAGTGACGGATGAATGACCACACTCTTGTTTTGTTTTTTTTTTTAAAAGATTTTGTTTTGCCAAAGCAGCAGATATAATGAAACAGAAAAAACATGCAGTGTTTGTGGGTTTTGTCAGTACTTGGCTCTGGAGGGAAAAATGCTGCATTGCAGGGAGGCCTTCAGGCTGTCCTTCAGGCTGACCCCATGTGTAATGATGGCTTTGGAGAATTGATGCTGTGCTTCCCCTGGGATGCTGACACACAGCATCCCTGGAGAGATCCTGAGTTTGCTGTGCTTTGCTTGTGCACCGTGGTGTGAGCTCAGGAGAGTATGGCTGCAGTGTCTGTAACTTGGGAGTGCTGAACAGACGTGGTCTCTGCCAGGTGGGGATACAGTCCCGTTCTGCTGTTCCCTCTCAGTTCCTGGCTGTGCTGGAGATGTACTTTCAGCTGCATCTTCCTGCAGGGAGAACCCAGCTTTGGCCCTGCTACTTTCCTGCTGCACCAAGGAGCTGGCTTTGAGCTATTCATATCCATGGAGAGATCATCTTTTCATGCTCCTTTCTTTCCTCTGATTTTCTGCCAGATCACTGTTTAATGCAAAGCATTAATGCCACATCTCTTCTCTGAGGAGTGTAACAATATGTGTTGGAAATTAACTGATAACTTTAAATGATCTGCGAGCTGAGTCTGAGCTGAGAGAACAAACTCTTCTGACATCTCTGCCTTTTCTGTGAATTAGCAGCAAAACAGTTTCTCCTGACTGGAACTAACTGCTCTGGGGCTGCTGGGAGGCCAAATCTGAGCTGTCTGATTTTCTTCAAAATACTGAATACACTTGATGACTTACCTGCTTGGACTGCACACTTCCTTCCTGACGTGCTCCCTTTCTGGTGCTTTGCTGCATCTGCTGAAGTCTGAAATAGGTAGATTGTCTGGGGTAGGAAGGAGAGGCAGCAGAATTCCAGATCCTTCTGGAGAGGGGGTTGGAAATTAATACAACACAGATAATCTTTTTCCTAAGGGTTCCCCACCTTCCCCAGTTGGCTGAGAACTCATGTTGCACTGGTGCATGCAGGAGAGCCAGCTTACTGTTGTTGTTATCGTGGCTAAATCCTCCCAGAATCTCTACCTACATGATACAAAGTTTAACAGGTCAAAGCCAAGACTTGCACTCTGCCTGCCAGGCAGTGAGCACTCAGGCTGTGACCACCCGAGGATGGAGGTTCTTTGTGGTTAGTGAGCACAGAACATAACTGCCCTGGGCTTTGGTTTCCATATGCAAACAGTAGGTGTGATTGTGACAGGATCCCAGCTGGGTGCTTGCAGGAACAGGCATCTTCTGTACCCCTGACTGACCTCACATAAGCATCCTTGGAAATATTTCTGTTGTGGTTGCCAGTTTCTTCCTTATGGAGTGTGCTATGCTGCCTGGTGTTGAACCAGCTGCTGAAAGCAGATACAGAGCCATAACCATCCCTGAGCATGGATTCCAACACCATGACTAGAGATCTTGGTAGAAAACTGTGCCTCTACTGTACTGGGGGGGAAGTGCAGCTTCTGTCCCAGGCAGCTCTTGGGTACTTCTCTCAGCACAGAGAACAGGGAAATCCATTAGCAGAGACCTTGGATATTAACAGCTGAGATTCTTCAGTGTTTGAGCCTCTTTACTCTTGTCTGTCCCAGTTACAAGTGTGACTGGTGGGGAGAGGCAGCCCTGCTTCTGCTTTGCCTGCTGGACAGCTTGATAAGGTCATCCCTGGCCTTGCTGATGGATCTGGAGCTGTTGGTTTGCACTGGGACTGCATGGGAGGGCGTTCAGGATTACTAACTCACTGTAGTTCATTACTCTGTCAGGTCCTGCTCTTAAATGAAAATACAGGTTTCCTGGGAGGCATGTTGAGGTGTTAAATGAACTTTAAGAAGCCCACAAGATAATAGAGCCCATTGATCCATGGGAAGTGCTGCCTGGTGTGATCCATGGCAGGCTTGGTGTTCAGCAAGGCTTGGAATTCACTGAAAACTCTCCTTCAAAAATGTTTCCACGTGACTTAGTCTTTGTCCCAAGAGGTCTAGCTGGAGCCCTGGAATATGAATAGCAGCTGTGAGAAGGAAGAACTAGAACATTCCATATTTAGGTAATTTCCTAATAACCTCCCAGTTTCCTAAAAATAGTGCAGGATAAAATGCTCCACCATACCAGACTGGCGCTGAGCTGGGAAATGGGAGTTGCTGGATAATCTAAGACTCACTCTATTGTGTCTCACTGTGACACTAACATCAGGAAAGCATTTCCTATTTTTAGCTTGAAGTTGTTCCAGTGTTTTAAAATTCCTGGATAAATAGATATCCATTATTTTGAATCAGACATGCACACTTAAATCTCAAATAGCTGTGAATATCTCCACCTTCCTCTAGATCAACATTTAATATATAGTTAGGGTAAAAGTAAAAAATACAGATCTAAAAATATTTAATCGATATATAGCATCAAAAAAGTCTATGCTTAACTTCCTTTACCAAACTATCCAGGTAACTTACGTTGTTTATAGAGCGTCTGTTGTAGGCTGAATCTGTTCCAAGAACTCTGTTTACTTTCTCTGGTCTTTTCCCGTTCATTTCCCACTCAGCCCTTAAGGCAGTTGCTTCCTGATGGAGGATCTTCCCCCAGCTTTGTGTAGGGCTCTGCCTCCAGTGCCACCATCTCATCCCCTCTCAAGTGCCATCATGCTGTTCTTTCCTGACAGCACCACAAGTGCTGCACAGTCTGCTCGTTGCTTGTTTCTGCCTCTCAGCATCGTGTAGCAATAGCAGTGCTGGAATAAGTCTGTGTCTATCCCAGGAGCAGCATTTGGTGGGCAAACAGTGTGCAGGGGACACTGTTCACTAACATTTATTCAGGCTGCAGACTGGAACCTTTGTCCTCTGGCTTTTCATGTGCACTGGGGGCAATGAGTTAATAATCCCCTATTTGTTAGGCACCAAGAATGGCTGGTGACCAGAAAGCTGCAGGAAAGAAAAGAATGTCTGATCTGTGGGAGAAAAGTTTGAAGGCCTAAGGCAAAAAATGAAATTGGAGATGTTTGTGTAGCCACAACCTTTTCCCACAGCTGTGCAAAGGACAGGATGGCCTTGATGGATTAGAGTCACCTCAACAAGCAAGGAAAGACTACAAATTAGAGGATTAGAGGAAGACATGTTGGGGTCAAATGAGGTTTCATCACAAGCTTCAGTCTCTTCTAATGTCAACTTGGATAAGGAAAGAAACCAAGAAAAGGTATGATGCTGTCAGCATAATGCTCAGCCCTGCAAGAAGTGCTTTCTAGTGGAGGAAAGTGCACCTTTCTGGGTAATGCTTAGGGCTGTGCAGATTTTGGGGCTAATCTGATCTGTTTAGTGGAAGGAACAGGAGTGTTTAAGCTCATGATTCAGCATAAGAAATGTGGGTCAAAAAATACTTTGTTTTTTTCACTTGCAGACCAGAGACTACATACACTGTAGTAGTCAGTCACTAACAGTGACAAACAGTCACTAACAAGTGCTGAGGGATGCAGTGGCTTTCAGTGATGGTTGAGTGTGTCCTGCAGTCTGGGCTGGGCCCTTTGCCTCTCATCTCCCTGGCTGCAGCTTGTTGTACTTCGGGCACAGCAGTCCTATGTGTGTTTTGATTCACTTGGTCTTAATTTCTTGGAAAAACAGGATCCCTTTGTTTACCAGTACATCTGCAACACCTTTCTTACCAGAACCCATCCAGGTACATAGTCGTATTTCAATTTTAAACCGAACATACCCCAGAAAAACACCCGTCCTTTTTAGTGCTCAAGCTGTACTTCCTCACTTGATTTTGAAGATTCAAATAATACCTAATTTATCTCCGTTTTCCAGGAGCTTTAAACCTTTGTATATTGCTGCTTCAGGAGACTGTGAATCCACTTTCCTTTTCCATTAACCATATCTACCTACTTTTGCAGATTTCAAATGTTTGTTTTGCTAACTGTGGCTCATCCTGTTTCACAGCAGCTTTTAAAGAACACGTAAGGTTCCTGTTTCTTAAAAACAAACCCTTTCAGCCAAACCTGTGATCCCTTCCTGGGCAGGGCATCCGTTTCATTTGATGCCTGCACAGTGGTGATCTCACTGCTTGTGGTGTGTGTTCCTGCCCTGTGCAGCACTCAAAGGCAGTGCCATGGCTCTGGAGTGGCTGTAATGCCAAGAGGAGATGCTGCTTTAGTTCCTGCCCCACGTATCTGCTGTGCCTTTACTCCCTGGAACAGTGTGCAGCTGGTCCTGGTGCTTGAGGCCCCATGAACAAATGTTGTGGCTCGTTGCAGTGGCTCAGCTGTACCTGAGTCAGTGCAGCCTTTCTGCTTCAGCTCTCGTTGTCTGTGTTCGTTACATCCATCTGGGAATGTTTCTGCTCGCTGTGTTTTGCTCATCCCGTGTTCCCTTGTGCAGATGAAATGCCTGTGCTGTGTTGCCTTCCATGGAAAGGTGCTGCCTTGCTCAGCTGGGACTGAAATCCTGCATGGGCTGTGTTGAGAGTTACTGCTCATGGCAATATGGTTTTAGCTCTATAGCAACAATATTTTTGGCTACAGGGGATCATTCAAGAGGTTCAAGTAGGAAAGGTGATGTGATTTATGTGCCATTCCCATTTTCACTCGTGGTTTGACCCTCACCTGTGTCTCTTCTTGGAACTTCACATCCCCTTGTCAGGCTCTGATGCAGCACCAGCAAGTACATCCGTGCTTGAAATCCTCTGTTTTGAAGTCAGGGTAAACTGCAGGGTATTTGGTGGCAAATTCCTTTGGCAGTAGAAAGGGTAAGTTAATCTTTGCTTCTGAAAAAAAAATAAGGATTGGATGTGCAATCCCTTCGCACCTGAAAGAACCTTAAACCTGTTGGAAATGGGGAGAGTGGGGTATAAATGAAGGCAGTAATTGGAGAGTACAGCACAGCAGAAGTCAGATGAGGGAGCTTGATTGTGGTGTGATACAGGACTGGGCTGACAGGTGGGCCTGGAGACTCTGGTTGTTAATAAAGGTCAGCTGGATCAGCCTGCATGGGCTGGAAAGGGCTGTCAGGTCTGATGAAGGAGGCTTTATCTTGATTATTCTGTAAATATTTTTTCTGCCTTCAGTTTACTCCTGTTTTCCCAGGCACTTGCTGGAAGAGTTCAGCTTAGGACGTGCCCTCTTGGGTCTCGTTCCTGTAGTCACGGGCAGCTCTGGTGTAGAGGGAAATAAAGTCTTAAGGACATGCATTTCAAGCCACAGGCCTTGGGACTGCCTTTAACTCCTCACAGCAGGTTTTAGATCCATATTCAGATACAGGAGCATTTTCAATATCATGTTGATACAATCAGTAAGCAAACAATGACTTTTCTTTTGAATTTCCCATGCGAGAAATTCTGATTTATGGGTCAGTTTTAGCTTCCCTTGTACTTACCTGGTTACCCGTTCTGTCCCTGGCTTCTTCTGCTCCAGCACAGCCTGGCACCAGCTCCTTGAGCAGCACTCACAAGGCATTAGAGGAGGAGGAGGAGCTGAGGCAGCCCTCAAAGGGGGAAGGGTTGGGGAGAGGCAGTGCAGGAGATGAAGCTGAAGGAGTTTTGCAGAGCTGTGGGGAGAAGCAAACTCTGATGTGAAGTCACAGCTGGCAGTAAGGGCCAGTGAATTTACATCCTATCAGCCCTGCCAGTCTTTCCTGCAATAGAAAAGCCCAAACAGTAATGGGTCACGAGATGAGAGTGGATATGAAGGGCACTGCTAAAATCTGAGATCTCTGCTATTAACAGAAACACGTGGGGTACAATTCCTGGGTGGTGTGACCGTGCTGCCAATGAGGGCAAATAACAAACTCAGCGGTGTGTGACAAACTTCTGACCTAGATGACTTTTTTTCTTTCCTGAACCCAAATCTTACCTCCAGTTAATAAGAGTTCACAAGCAAGTCACACCAATGAGGTAGAATTTATTAGTGTTTATCTGTTCCCAAATACAGATGCTGCTGAGAGACACTGAAAGCCCTCAAACAACAAGAAATCGAGGGCCTAGGCTGTCAGAGAAGGGGAAGGTGGGCATGGACTCATGTAGGTGTATTTAAAGAAAGATGAAGGAGCATCATTTGTACTGTCAGAGCCTCGTGGCAATGCAGGTTGGAGGAATCTCTGCTGGTCTTCACTGGCACATGCTGGGATTTTTATTATAAAGCTCTGATGTTGAGCACAGGGTGAGGAAAGCTGTTGCACTTTGCAGTTCTCTGTGTCACCAGCACATTGTTCTGAACAGAAGGTGGCAGCCCTTTGGCCATCTCCCACGGATTCAGGATGAGGACTCACATGCAGTTACAAATGCACAGTGAAAGTCCTCCAGCATCCCGTGGCATCACACTGGTGGGGGATAGGTAGGAGTGAGCGACTCCTGGAAATCTTTCTGAGCACTGGATGAGTTTTTCTGCAGTGCAACACATCAGGGTGGCACAACTCTCTTTTCTCACAGCAAGTAATTTTGAAATATTTGACACCACAGCTCACTTGGGCTCTTCTTGTTTGTTTGTTTGTTTTCATACCACAAACTGTTATGGTGGAGTAACCTAAAGGTAAAATCTTTCCATTGCATGGCACAGCGCTTTTTTAAAAAAGAAAAGAGGGGAAAAAACCCCAAACCCAAACTTTAAAAGCTTTAGTGAAAAGGAGGGGAAAAAAGAAAAGGATCAACTTTCTGTAGTTAGAAACCATATCCCCGAAGTAAGTGCCAAACAGCATCAGCCCTGCCCTCTAGTGCTGCCGGTGGGTGAGGTGCTGGTGCACAGTTCACAGCGATGCTGCCCAAGCTGGAGTATTCTTTAAGGTATATTAGAGTGTGAATTTTCATGTTTTTCTGCTTTCATTTTGAATTTTTTTTTGGTTGGTCGTTTTTTTTTAGGGTGGTGGTGGGGTTTATAGTATTTCCATAGGGATTTTGCTGCAAGACGACCAAAATCAACCAACCAGACTTTGGTCGACGACAGGCTCTGTAAAAAAACCAAAACCTGAAGTGTCTTAAGCATCCCAGATAATTATTATGATAAAAATTTAAATAAGCTGCAAAGGAGCGTTGATGTGATTTATGACTAACTGGAGCTTCCCCCTCCGCAGCATCGAGGGCGAGTACGTTCCTGTGGCGGGCGACGAGGTCACCTACAAGATGTGCACCATCCCCCCGAAGAACGAGAAGCTGCAGGCAGTGGAGGTGGTGATCACCCACCTCGCCCCTGGCACAAAGCACGAGACCTGGTCGGGGCACGTCGTCAGCCCCTGAGGTGTGTCCCGGGGTTGACCCGTGTGGTCACTGCTCAACAGCTGCCTGCAGGGGACCTGTCCTGAGAATATCCCACGTGTTGTTGCAGGAGGAAACACTGCAGTTGTCAATAAAGCAGAAGCAGGCCAGAATTACCGTTTTTTTTTATAGCTGGCCTGATTTAAAAAAAAAAAAAAAAAGAAAAAAAAGAGGCAATTCAAATGCTAATGAAAAAAAAATCTAGCGTAATGTGTTTACAAAAAATGTATTTAAAGAGACCTAGTTTGTGTGCTTGATGGAGGAGGGGAGGTTTGGTTTTTTTTCTTTTATCTTGTGAACTGATTCCAGGAAATGCCCAGGGGGAGCGGGGAGAGGTTTAAGGAGAACTCTTCTAGTGCAGATGACCATAACTCCGAGACCCTGGCATTGTGTGAGCCCTCTGCTCCCTTGGGCTGCTCTTCTGTAGGGTTACAGTACATTTATTGCTGATAACAGTGCCTGAATGCCTTGCCTTGAGAGACTCGAGAGGTGTTCATTGCTGCAATTTGTTGTCCTCGTGGAAGGCAGTTCACAAACAGCAGCAGCCACGAGGTGGAAATTCTCCATCTAGTGGTTACACTCCAGTGCACCCATTTGCACATGGTGTGGCTGCACCGGTGTGGAAACTGTATTGTGGTTGTAAAGTCAGGATTGTTTGTGAATTTACTTAGGTGCCTTGATGGTTGATTAGCAACAAATTTTATAGGCTAGTATTAAAAAACCAAACAAACAAACAAAAACAAACAAAAAGTTCCAACCCAAATTAAAAAAATTTGCTTCAAGGTAAGGGGTAGAAAGCTGTAGAATACTGGATGCTTCATAGCCTCTGACTGTGTCTGAATTTAGACAAGGCTGAAGATGACCTTCTGGGTGGCAGACAGTTGCCTCTCTGCCATGGTGTGCCACCAGGCAGGCAGGATAACTGCCCTTCCCCACAGCAGGCTATGCTCCTCAGATTACCCTGTGTAAAATATTGTGTGAGTTACTTAACAGGCTCAGCTGTCTTGGTGAAGTACATTCTGCATCTGTTTCCCAGGAAAACTTGCTTGGTAAGATGTGATAGAGTCACTCTTCCCTTCATGTAGTTGTAGTGCAACTAACTTAGTTCTGTTCCTATTTGCCTTCCACATATTTTTTTTTTCAAATGCAGCATTTTTCTCTATTATGTTCCTAACAGTGGATTTTTATTGACTTTGCAAATAATAATAATAATAATAAAAAAAATTAAAAAAAAAAGTAAAAAAGATGGCACAGCTCTTGTTAGTTGTGTGAAACAGTGTAACTCCAGTTGCCTATTTGCAGTTTTCCCAGCAGGTGCTTGCTGTCAGGACGTGTCCCAGAACTCAGGGCACAGGATCTGTTCTGAGGTGTGGAGGTCAGTAACTGCTGTGCTGGCTTGTTTTACCTGAGCTGTACCAGTATCACACTGTGGTGTATGGTAACAACCAATCTGTAGTGGGGTTTGGAGTTTGGCTTTTTTTTTTATGACCCATAAGACTCGGTAGTGGTGGATTTATCACTGTCCAGCTTGTTGGAGTATCACACACTGCTTTCTTTACAATAAATGCGACCATTATGATGCTTTAACATGTCTTCAGTCTCCTCCCTGGGTAGGTGGTGGTGAAGATGATCAAGGAGAGGAGAATGCAGGTGTCTGACATTTAAAGACTTTATATAAGAAAACATTAGAAGGTAGTTTTGATGCATGAGGTGCATTACAGCTCCCTCTCCTTTTTTGTAAGCTCTTCTGGGGATTTGGGTTGGTACACAAAGATTGTACTCCCCCTTTTTTTTTACTGTGCAGGTATCACATAAACATGGAATTGGAAAGATTCGGGTCCCTCATTTCTTTGTACAGACAGGCAGCATGCACCAAGTATTTTAAAAGTATTTTATTTGCCAAAATGACAAATTGAAACAGTAATTTTTTATGACGAGATTTATTTCTCTGTTACTAAATCAAATTGTTCATACAGAAGATTACTTTTGTAATGCCAGATGAGAAAAGTAATATTAACAGTTACATGGATTGTCAGGTGTTGACTTGAATTTTAAGAGAAACATAATTCAGGTAATTTTCTTAGTACTAAAATCTCATTTACCCTTAATTTCTTTCTTACAAAGAAAATCAGAAAACTATCAGAAAGTGACAGGAATATATTTTGTTACTGTGATGACGTTACTTTGATTATCTTTACAAATTTTTTATTTTTTAGATTTTAGTAGTCTGCAGAGTTGTAGGTACCATGATCTGACTGTGCCATTCTGAGGAGGTAACTTTGGCCCCAGCTGGTCCAGCCTTCCCAGGGGTGGGAGACCTGAAGCACCTTCTGACCACACACTGGAACACATGTGGAGTCAGGAACTTATGGCTCAGTTCAGTCTTCCCACCTCCAGGAAGAAATAAATCCTGTCTCTTCTACTCATCTTCTAGTTTCAGACAAGAAAGTCCCAACTGTCTTATAATTCATGATTTTATAGCACAAGGCAGTATTTAAAAAAAACTCTTATAAAATGCTCATCTTTTAAAAAGTAGCCTCAAAATAAAAAAAAAAATAGGGATAAAGCCTTGCAGGCCAGTTTCAAGACCTTAAATCAACTAGAGGCAGATTATGCCTCCCCTTCCCCCCTAAAATGTAATTAATTAGTTAAGGATGTTTACTGATGACTTAAAAACCAACAAAAAATATAAACCAACCCAAAACTCACAACCAAACAAAAAGAAAACAGTACTTGAAAGGATGGTGTGAAATGTGCTCTGCTGTGTTCCCCTGGTCAGCAAGGGGACAATTCAATTCAATTAAAACATTTCCCTTCAGTAATGACTGACCTGCAAAGCACTTGCTATTCATTAAACAGTTACAAAAAACACAATACAGAATGAAGATGATGTCTCAAGTTATTAAGCTGTTTTAACCGTCCTGTAAGTGTGAATTCTGAAAGTCTTTTATTTAAAAAACAGCTCTTCACAGATTCTTCTGGTATCCTGGGGGGATGTGACACTGTAGCCTTCTGTTCTGGAGTCTGTGAAAATTTCATAGTCATTCCCTCCCTGGGAGCAGAAGAGGATTTAATTTTATTTAACATATAATCACACAAAAGGGACACATAAAGGAAAACATGGAAAGAAGGGCCTTTTTCCAAGGGCCTGCAGTGACAGGACACCTGACAAGGCTCAGGGAACAACAGCAGTGCCACCTGCATGAGCAGGGATCCCTGAAAACCACCGGGAGCACTGCAGGAAGCAGTTCCCAAGCTTCTGTTTGCCACTCTGCTTTCACGGGGTCAGCAGCAGCTCTTGGTAATTCAACACTCTGAAAATCCTGCACTGCCACTTACAGGGTTTAAAATGAACTGTCCATGAACTGCGTGCCAGAGGGACAGGTGATTACTTCTGCAGCTGGTGTCAAGGCAGAAAACCCCTTTAATTTAATTATCTTTTCTTTATAAATTATCATCTTTTCAAGTTTATAAATCTATAAAGTTCTTTGTAACTTCAGAGTTTTATAACTCCAAGTTCTTATAAAACTAAGCCTTTTCTTGTAGAACTTAGCCTGACCCTGTCCCTTGGCCATATTCAGACAGCTTTAATTTCATCCAAGTCCTTGTGCTTGCCATTGCCCTCACAGGCTCTTGTCAGGTCTCTGCTCAGGAGTTTTAAAAGCCTCTGAATTGCCCTGCTGAGCCCAATGATGGGGGACAGGGACTATGTTCACTTCCCCAATGTGGAGACAGTGGTGAGCAAAGGAACAGCATTAAATTAAGTTAAATGGGAAATAAATATGTTTAAAAAACACCAGCCAACAGGAAGCATCAATCTACACTAACCACAGAGGATAATCACTTTATCACATAGTCATGTCACCTAGGCTTTTAACAGAATTACAGAAGCTCCATTTACAAACAATTTCTATTAAGAACCTTGTGTTCACTTCAGGAAACAGAAGGAAAACCTCCCAGCTCTCCCCCAGCAGCACAGCCAGTTAAACATGGACATGTGTTTGTACCCTGACTTCAGCTCTTGTCAGGAATGAGGTTAGAATGTTAGAACCTACAGTCCCCGTGCTTTAAAACAGCTCTGAAATTAATGTAACAAACTAATGTACTCACTGGCATAGTCTTGTCTCCAAAGAAATAAATAGTCTTGTATCCATCATTGGCAACAATTCCTAAGCAGTACCTCTTGTCCCAGCCATCGGGGAACACATCGATGCTTATCTGCCCTCCTAGGATAGAGAGGAACCAAGCAGACTGGTTGGATTGTAAGAACACATTTCTGAGGGGAGAGGAAGTGAAGAAATCCTAAACTGGGTAAGATTTTAGGCAGAGGGAGCTTTGCAGAAGCCACAGAAATATTATGAGAGCCTGGAGTTAGGTTTTGTAAGTACAGAAAGTGTTTTATAGGGTATCAGTTATTGCAGTTGTGATTTAGAGATGATTATTTATCCATTGAACGAATATGAAAGTCTTAGCACATTCCCAAAAAGTGAACCTTTTAAAAAGAATTACATTTAATCTCTTTAAGTTTGGAAAGAAAGGACACAAATGAAAGAAGTCATAGGTCTATCTACAGCCATAAAGTCTTCAGGCAAAAGACTTTCTAAGGCTTTCAGAATAGAAAAAGGAGGAAATCAGCCTTTTTAACACACCCTAAGAGGACAACAACTGTTCCAGTTCTGAATTCTTGGACTTCCCCCATACCTAAAAGCATGATCCCCAGTTGAAGCAGGTGCCTTAAAGGTATTTACAACATGCTTCAAGAGAGCTGCATTTCAGTTCATTTCTGCCTTAGTGCTTCAATACCACAGCACTAATGGCAACCATACTTTCTGAAAAATAACAAAAGGCAGGAATGTGGTGATATATTAGAGGAGAAGGGAAAAAAGAAGAAATGCATGGAATATTAATTCCCTCTCTATTATAATTTTTCTCTTTAAGCTTGCACTTGCTTTTGGATTCTTTCCTTCCTCCCACACAATGCAGTTAGAGCTGAAGAACTAAGGGCAACTGAACAGCACTGATGGAATAGTTCTGATCAAAACTGATTCACAGAAACAACTCTTGACTAAATAGAAGCATATAATATGTTTCAAAATGAGCAGAATCAGTCATACAACTGACATTAAAGGACAATGAACTGATGACAAGCAATGAAGTTCTCTTTGTTGATGGATCTCAATTAAAATGTCCAAATGAAAGCCCTAAGACGAAAAAGAGGCTCAGTCTTGCCTGCAACCACCCCCAGTGAGAACTATCACACAAATGAGATGGGATATGTCACAGCCACGAGACAATATGACTTAAATTAAATTAATTGATGTTTTAAATTACATTCTTTTAATGTATTACCTATAGAAAACGTGAGGCCTTTGCCTGCAAATTCTCTTCGTAAATCAGCCACAAATTTCTCTCTTATATGCTCCTTCTGTTAAGAAAAAAACAAAACAAAGCCACGTATCAGTTACAAGCTGTGTTAATTAATTAATGAAAAGATAACCCCCAAAAAACATCTCAAAAATACCCAGAGGTCTGAGAACCGGGACTGTGATACTGGCAGCAAGTTGAGAATCTTCCCACTTTAATCTGTTACCAACTTGTAAAAAAATAAAAGAGCAAAACTTCACATACATGCTGTGATATATGCTCTTCCTGAAAATCTTAGAACACTACCAAAGTGTGCTTCAACTCCCAGAAAAATTCAGTTTTACAAATGGGAAGACTGAGGCATAGGAAGAGTCTAAAAAAAGTGATACTACTCTTCTGAGGCCATATACTCCAAGAAGGGTTTTTTCAGAATGCTTAGATATCTTAGATATCCTTCAGCATCCATTAACTGAGTCACAGATAAAGTCTGCTTTTGAGGAATTAGGTTTCAGGGTTTTTATTGGGTCAGAAACAGCCGTTGTGGTGTAGCAGAAAACAGAACTCTTGTGGCTCAGATTCATTTCAGCCTTGCACATTTAGCTGTGTAGGATAAATGGAGGAGGATAAATGGTGAACAGTTTGACCTCAGCTGTTAAAATTCTGCCTTAAAAGGCTTTGCAGAGGACAAGTAAAGGAATAATTTTATTGACTTGAATGGATACAGATTGGTACACTAAAGAGCTCACCAAGGAATGGTTTTATCTAGGACTGCATTTTTACCCTGTGTGTAGAGGTTGGATGTTCTGGATTAAAAGAAACATGAGCCAAACCCACCCCTTCTGCAAGTAATCATTGTTTAACATTGCAACAAAAAAACTATTGTCTGTTTGCTGAGGTCTGAATGAAGTTCATTAAACTACGTGGATTACAATGAAAAAAACTGCAGAAAGTATAGAAGTTTTTTAAAAATCATAACCTGGCTGTAACTGCCTCCTCCAGGAGAGCTGGGTATTTTTCAAGAGCTGTAACTCACTTTATCGAGTTCATAGAACTCAAGTCGTTCTTCCTGGCTGCAGCTCCTTCCAATGGGGGACACATTTAACATCCCATTCCGGAACTCAATGAAAGTGCCTCTGGAAGAGGATTGATTAACAAGACAGAAAACAGATGAAAAAATTGATCAAAACACTAAGTATCATAATGAACTTCCATTTAATTCCAAAGACAGTGGGAATCAGCTGCGTCCTTCAGCCTCTCACTGTGTGCATAAAACTCATTGTATGCATAGGAACCAATACCTCTGGCACCAAGGAGTATTTTGGACTGTTATTTCAATCTGGCAATCTCAGTGTCATCCTTTCTGACTGTTAAAAGTACAGCTTGGTTTTAAAAGTGTGACTGGAGCATCCCATCAACCCAATCCTCAGAGCCTGACAGACCAGGCTGTCAGTTTTGGGGTGAAGCTGCAAAAATTCACATCAATCTGGGCAGTGTCCTGCCCTGCCTCACATGCTGCATTTTAGTGCCTGGAGCAGCTGCACCTCATGTATCACACAGAGCTGGTCTTGCTGCACACCTCTCATCTCTGGAAAACATTATGCTGCTGAATTCCAAACACATCAAGGAAACACTCCCACTTCAAAAATGAGCCTCCTTCCCTCTTAAAAATGCTGAATCAATATTTCAAATCCTGTGCTCCAGCTGGGAGCTTGTCTTTGTATGCATGGATTGAGCTGTTTCACATACACAGTGTTCCAAAACCACAAATTACTCATTTTTTTCTGCTCAGCAGCCTGAGCTGAGCTTTACATCCTGATGTCCAACACTGTAACAAGGAGAACATGGCCAGATGAGATGTGTGTGTGCACATACCTCTTCTTTGGCAGTTTAATCTTTGCAATGTAACTCAGGCAGTAGTTGATTAGATCCTGAAGAATGTCCTCGCCCAGGTGACCCTGAATGCTCTAAAAAAATAAACACCATTCAACCAAGGGTCCAGAATTTGAGATTCTAAAAGCAAGTCACATGGAAAACACAGACATTGGATAATCAGGCATGGTTAATACCACAGAGGAATAAACATGCCTTCAATCAGTAACTCTCAGCTGATGCACACACGGTATTAACCGAAGGCTCTCATTTTTATTTTTGTTTACTTTTTTTTTTTAATCATAACACCAAACTGTCCTTTAATATGCTCCCTACTTGCACCTAGTTTAGAAGGAAACTGTGGGCCAGAGGCAGCAGCCTTAAACAAAAACTGTAGTTAATATCTACTGTAGCCAAGCATGAAGAAATGGAGCTTGTTCCTGCAGTAAATTGGAACCACTGTTCAAGGCAGCAATTTCAGCCAGGACCTCTTTTTAAATGTTTGCTCTCCATTACTTATGTTGATATTACAGGCCAAAGGAATGATCCATTAACAGGGGTAACATGAAAACAGCAGCAGTTTTGGCCTTTGTTAGAAGGGTGACTACAGAGGACTGCACTGTAGCAACAAAGAAAAATCTTTAGAAAATTTCTCTTTCCCACTACTGGAAATTTCAGACTTACCTGCTTGCTCAGGAATTTCCCATCCTTGTATGCTACAAGACCGTTTTCTGGAAACACGTAGTCAAATTTTTCAACCACTGCAAGCAAACAGAAAGACAGGAACACACCCTTTTTTCCCATGTATGTTTAATGCAGTTTGTTAAACAGGTTAAAATACAGCAAACATTAGATCCTAAAGCATGAAAGATTCAGCAGCATAAGATTAAGCACAGGATCAAAGCCACTCCCATTGCTCACCAAGATTAATGCACACCTCAAATCACAAGAAGTCATTCAGTTGAGTTTACCCGTGTTTTTGCTCAAAGGCTCTTCCTCTCCTGAAAATATGTGTCTTTGCATTAAGTGTAAGGAAGTGACTGAACACCTCAAATATTGCAAAAACCTGGCGCACAGCCTGGCGAGAGAGCAAGTCAAATACTGCTCTTTTAGGTTTGTTTCCTCAGTGTTACTAATCTTCAGTAGATGTCTGGCAGTTGTGAGACTCTTAGTACAACACAAAATGATAACGGCTTAGTGGAGACCACTTGGAAGCCAAACAAATTCTGAGTTACCTGAGCATGACAGAAGGCTGTCAGGGGCATCAATTAAGTAAAGACCATTAAAGACTAAGAAAAGGAAGTGCCTCTTGTAGGACAGGGTGAGAGTTCATCGCTGCACCTCATTACAAAAGGGGTTTGTTACGCGGGTTATGGTGCAGTGAACAAAGTCAGACCCTCCAGGGATGTGCTCACAGCTGAGCAGCCACACGTGTGTGTCACACACACAGTCCCACTGTAAAGCAGCAACGGGACAAAGCCCTCCCAAAGTTCTGCCAGGAGTTCACAATTAGTAACAATCCCTTAATATGATACCGAGATACCTGTAAAATGCAAACACGCTGCAGTTCCTAAGTGCCAGGAAACAGCTCTGAGTGCACCTGAGTGCAACGCGGCATCACCAGGAACAGTTCAAAGCAAAGGAGGAGGGGAACCAACAGGGTTTAACCTACATTTAACCTTCCTGACTTCCTTGTGGGTAGCTCGGGATTGCATCAGCGCGGTCCTTACCGTCCTCGCCCAGCTGCTCGCGGATCTTGGCGAAGTCGGAGCCTCCCACCACCCCAACCTTCACCTTCTGCCGCAGCCGCTGCAGGAACGCCGCCATCTCCGGGGAGATCCTCTGCGCCCAAACACACCCGTCAGCCTTCCCTGCCTGCGGCATGAGCCCCGCAGCGCTGCTCCGCAGCAGCCGCCTCAAACTAGTGGCACTGGCTTTAAGAAATAGGGAGGATTCTTCTGTTTCCCCCTTAAAGGGGCGCGGCGAGTTCACCCACCCAGCCCGCGGTGTGCGATGCCCCGCTGCCCGAGGGCTCGCACGCTGTGGGACACCCTTCCCCGCTCCCCCAGCGCCCGCAGCCCCTCGGTGACAGCCCGGAGCCTCCCCCCGCAGCCCCGTCCCGCACTCGCCTGGCGCGGGGCCGTGAGGGTCCCGTCCACGTCGAACAGACAGAGCGCTGCGGGCGGCGGGGCCATGGCGGGGCCGGGCCGGCGGGGCCGCCCCTCCCTCCCGGCGGGCCCCGCGCGCGCTGAGGGGGCGGTGCGAACATGGCGGCGGTGAGGGACGGGAGGGAGTGGGGTGGGATGGGGGGCTGCAAGGGACGGGCCGGTCCCTCTTCCCTTTTCCCTTTCCTTCCCTTTTCCCTTTCCTTCCCTTTTCCCTTTCCTTCCCTTTTCCCTTTCTTTCCCATTCCCCTTCCCTTTTCCCTCTCCCTTTCCTTCCCTTTCCCCTCCCGACGCGTCCCTGCGCTGGCGCTCGCGTGTGTGTTACACCGCGGCAGGGACAGCGCCAGCTTCCCTTCCTTCCTTTTATCCTGCACGTCCCCAGTGTCTGGTCCCTCTTTCTCCGGGCCCTCTCTCGGCGTAGAGCGCTCTCCCCTTTACCGTGCCTAGTCCGCTTTTTTTTTTTTTTCCCTCTCCCGTTTCCCTGAAATTGCTATTTAAGTGGTTATTTAGCAAATCGCCGGTGTCGCCGGCCGGCAGCCCGCGTTCTCCTGCCCTCTTTGCCTTGAAGCGGCCCGTAGTGCCTTGATGTGACTCGAACATCAAAACCAAACAGCGAGAGAGGCAGGGGACGCCATGGGGTCCGTTCACTGAGCTGACTGGTTATCTCAGTTAACTGTGTTATTTTTCCCTCTTGCTTTGCACGGAGGGATGTGAGCACGAACACCCGTTTCCTGACTGAACACTGGTTTGAGGTTACTCTGAGCAGGGGCTTGTGCTTTGCTGTCTGTAGGTGCCTGAGGGACCGACTAAGCTCACTGTGATTTAGTTCTGACAAGGGCTCAAATGATGACCTGTGGGAACCTTTCCTTACAGGCTTGGCTCTGCACAGTCAGGACTAAAGTCTCCATGGCACCAGCTTTTGGGAGATGTCCACAGAAGGCGCTCTGGACAAGGTCATGGAGAAGGGGAGATGCTCGCCCGCCCTGGACTTTTGGCACATGGGAGTGTTTGCAGCCAAAAAACCAGCAAGTCAGTGGTGTTAACAGTTATCTCAGGAGACAGCGAGAGTCTGTGTGTCTGTCCCATTTGGCCACTGCTGCTGTGGTCCAGCAGAAGGCTGTGGATGGGAGGACAGAAGAGTTCAAACTGGTCTACAGGTTTCCAGGGATAAAGTACTGCAGGGTCCTGTCCAGACTGAAGCTGTTGCAGACTGCCACCACCGTGGTCACACTGCCTCCCATCTGGTACCTCTACCTGCAGAACCAGGTGTCTCAGAGTATCCTCTTATACACAACTGGCCTTGCAGTCTTTGCTGGTGCAATGCTGTATAGTATGAGCTACTTTTTCAGAAGAGTTATTGGATTCATCTACTTGAGTGAAACTGGCCAAACTGTCAGAGTGGCCCACTTGACATTCTGGGGAAGACGGAATGACATTTACTGTCCCATAGAGACAGTGGTGACTTTGGATGAAGTTGGAGACAGCAAGGGAGAGCTGCTTCTCCAGTTCAAACGGTATAACAGCACAGATACTTTATATTTTACAGTTAAGTATGGGCAGATTGTAGACAAAGAGAAGTTTACTCAAATATTTGGAGAACTTGTGTGATTTTCCAGTGATTTTCCATGTTTCATGTTCATTGTGCTTATTGTTCCATGAGGTTTAATTAGCTTACCCAACTGATACCCCTGTCCTTTTCCTATGCAAAGCCTGCTGTAAGTGCACCCAGCGGGGAAAGTCACAGTGGTAAAGAATAATCCACTGGATTAAATGTCTTTGCAGCTTGTTTATGGTGTAAGGAGTGTCTGTTCCACGTTGGATTCAGTGACGTGTATGTTGTGCTGTCACAGCAGTTCCCAGTCTGAACTGTCCTCCTTGGAACATGCACTAGGGGGCTGCATTAGTGGTGCTGACCCCAACTGTCTCAGCTGGCCCCTTCAGTTGTTGTGAAACAGGAAAGACTCTTGAAGTGAGATACAGGAGATGCCAGAGCACCCTCACTCCAAATCAGTGCTTCTTTTAGCCAATTCCAGGTTGGTTGGGAAGCCTCTGGAAATTGAAACTGGTCTTGTATGTACACATGATGAGTGATGGTGAATGTCAGACACAGACATGCTTATGTGTTAATGAAATGTTGAGTTATGTGCTAATGAAGCTGGGAAGGAGGTGTGTAATGCTGTGGAGGGTGGATGTGGTCTCCTGGCAAGATCCTCCAGGATGTGAATGTAACTGGACAAAAGAAGAGGGTGTGCTGCAAGAGGCACTGGCAGCTCAGCTGTAAGGGTAAGTTACAGGCTGGGGCTCAGCTGTAAGGGTAAGTTAGTAGCATTTCAGGAGCCTCTACAGAAATTGCTGCCCCATTTAATCATAGAATATTAAGGGGTTGGAATGGACCTTAAGGATCATCTCGCCCCAACGCCCCCTGCCACGGTCAGGGACACCTCTCACTAGAGCACATTCCCCAAGGCTTTATCCAGCCTGGCCTTGGACACTGCCAAGGTCGGGGCATCCACCCACAACCTCCCTATTCCAGTGTCTCACCACCCTCAAAGTAAAATACTTCTTCCCACTGGAATGGTAAAAGCAGCACGTGTATCCATGAAGGACAATGGTCTTACTCCATGGTGTTAGTATGACTCCTCCTTTTTCAAAACCTCAGTAGAAGGGAAGAATTTAAACCTGAGAAAGAACCAAACCTCTCACCTGTAACGTGTAACACATCTTTTGAATTGTCAGAAGCAAGTTAACCCCTTACACCACTCTCCTAGCTGTTACTTCATTTGAAAATGGCAAATAAACTGACCCTCACCAATAATCTGGAGTGTTCTTTTCCCTGTCTCTTCCTCATGTAAATTAAAACCTCTCTCTCTTGGTGGATCAGCAGATGCAGGTAAGTAAAATTGCTGTTTAATGCACAGGCTAACCCTGAATTACCATTTATTCAAGTTGAACTTTTCCTGATGGGGTTCTGTGATTTTAAATTTTGGCTGATACTGTGTGGCACAGCAGTATCAAAAGGAAAAGAGAAATGATCTTGGTGTAAACACCATGGCAGCAAAATACAGTGTGCTGTACACATACACTGTTTTCTGGAGGCTTATCTTCATCAGAATGTATTTAATATGCAGTAGTGGTTCAGTTCAGGCATGTACTAGGTGTAAAATTAAAAGCCCTGTAGAAGTTCAATTATAAATATTTTATTTAAGAATATTGATTACACATGAGATGTCATTTGTTATGAATCTGTGTACAGTTACTAGTTACACCATGAAGTGTAGTTAAGTATTTGTTTAAACATTTATTTGGCACTGTCCACAGTATGCTGTAAACAATATTAACTTTATATGCTTCAGCTGCAGTGCTTTCTATGTATCTCTAACGATTTCATCAACATGTTGTACACAATTATACAGTTACTGAGTGTCAGTAAAAATTATAAAAACACCTAGAGTAGTCGTAATAAAAGTGAAGATGTGGTAAGACTTCAAATTACTGGACCTTTGCTTCTGTAAAAGTACAAGACTTGCTAGAGACATTCACTAAAACTACTGCACTGATATGTTGAACAAACTAATTCCCAAATGCTGTCAAATACAGTTCTTGGTTTGACTTTCCTTTTGCTGATAATATGCTTACAAGGACAGCGATGGCAATGAGGTTTTGTTGAACACCAAATTTACTGGTCCTTACCCCAGATTTCTACAACCTCTGTTCAAAAACCTGCTCGGGTTTTGCCCAGTGGTACCACAATTCTGGTTTCTGCAGAGGTTTACAGAAATCCCACTGGTTTTCAGCTGGAGAAGTGAGTGTACTTGGGTTTCCCAACACCACTTACTCTAAAATGGGAAAACCATGATTAACACTTCTCAAAGCAGGTAAGAAACCTTTCACATTTTGGTAGCTGTATTAAACATGTAAATCTTTTAACTGCTCTGTCTCTTATTATGTACTTAAAAATTGTGGTCAGGTCCTAAATAGGGCAACTGTAAAGTCCATTGTGGTCCCTGTTTTTTGGTGCACAACAGAAAAGTTAAACTTAGTAAACAAAATCCAGATGCTTCCTCCAAGAAAAAGAAAAGAAAGGCACCAGATCTAGTTCAAGTCAGCCCTAAGCAAACAGTAAAGAGACATCCAAAACAATTCTCTGAAGAGAAACAAATTAATGAACTGTTGACACTTTTTTTTTTTGATCCTGTGGCTTTCTAGAAGATCTCTGAAGTATCAATGATTTAGAATATACTATTAGAACAAAAATAGAATTACTTTGCATTGTAAATGTGCAGTTAGGACTAGGCCTTCACTGTAGTGGCTCTGATACCAGATAATGGCTAAGATTAAGCATTTCTGCTGTAATTTTATAAAATACCTCAAGTATTCATGTAGAACTTGTAATAGATAAATTAATGGCTATTGTGTGTTCTGGGCAAATGGTAAAATAATCTGGAATCATTCTGAATTGCTGGCAGAAGTGGAAGTAATATGCTTTGCATGGTTCTCTAAGCTCTGTCAAATTACATACTTCAGGGTAGAGCCTTCTCTGTACAAGTTGTAAGAGAAGTCACAAGTTTTAAAACTCACCCATGATGAGGAGAACAGGGCAAGTGCTTCAGTGCCACTTGCAGCGCTGCAGGTGTGGCTGAGGGCACCGGTGCCTCTGAAGCAGCATGTGCAGGCTGGGCACAGGGAGTGCCCTGACCCACCTCGTGGGGCAGATGTCTGTACTCGAGGGAAAAAAGCTGCAAATCGTTCTGTAAAACACTGTGCTTGGCAGTGGTTGGAAAGCAGAGCTTTCCTTGAGACGCCGATTTTATTCCAGCTGCCATCAGAGAGTGGCACTTCCCACATGGCAGGCACGTGGCTCCTAAGTGGGGCCACCCTTGTTGCTGTTACTGGACGGAAATCTATCGGGGTCACCTGTGAAAACGGGGTCCTGTTCAGAGAATGGATAGTCAGGGCCATGGCTGGAGAGAGGAGTCTGCAGTTGGCATGGCCCAGGCCACAAGAGGGAGGCCCACAGGTTGTAGGGGATGCACAGTGAGGGGCAGCTGCGTGTACCTGCTGGTGACCAGTGCCAACGCTCTGCCTGGGGCGCGTGTGCATGGAGCAGCTTGCCTTGGGCAGGATCACACACAGAACACAAACCTCGGTTTATGACTTTACACTTATCTTGTAAGTAGAGAAGACATGAATTAATGCAAACTAATTTCATAATCAGCTGTTCAGTGTGAGGGAACCGCTTTTTACTTGAAGTTTGCTAAGATGTCACTGAAAATGTTCAGGAAGAGGTGTGCATGGTGATCCTTGAAGATCAGTGTGGGACGGAAACGAATGGATCTGTCTCCACAGCCTCCCAGAACAACACCTGAAACAGGAACAGAATAAGTTCTCTATAGTCATTTCCACCTTTACCAAGTATCCACAAAAATGCAGGTCTCTTGACTGAGGGTCACCTCACTGTGGGGGGCCAACAGAAGCTCCCCAAATCCCTGCTAACCACACCATGATACAGCACGTGTCCAGTGGTGTGAAGGACATCAAACCTCACAGAAACTTAGAAGAACACTGTGGGTGCCTGTAGATGTTGTATAAAACACTTGGGAGTATGGGGACTAATTCCAACAGCAGTGGAAACACTCCACCCAGTGCACAGCTCAACTCCACTGGTTAAGTATCTTGGTCCGACAATAAGACACAGGAGGTTTCCCTGCAATTTTGTTTTTAAACTACTTCATTTTTAATGACAAAAAAATTAAAATATCTCAGGCCAGCAAACCTCTTCCTTCAGTACTTTAAATACATGGCAGTTTTTTTAACCCCAAATCAGCTATTTGAAATGTCTGTGCACAATGAGAACTCAGCCACTGAGCTGGGCTTACCCTGCCTGGAAGCTGAGCCTTGGTTTACCATGAAGCAAACTGCTTACCTTCTCTCCCTGCTGCCTTAGTTTCAAAGAATAAAAAATGGTGTATTTTTCGCTCTAAAATGTTGGTTTCACCACAGTTTAGATGCATCATGCATTTCAAGAGATAGGAGTAACAGAAAAAATGGACAGCAGCAAATCCAGGGCCCACACACAGTTAAATTCAGAGAATGTTAAGTGTGGATCCCGAGGATCTCCTCCAGGGCTGGAAGCCCAGGAAGCCATGCCCAGGGACACCTGAGGTCACTGCAGAGGACTATATGACTGATGTCACAAAAACTCCTGCCCTACATAGATCTCTTCCAGTAACACCAGACCTATAGAGGCTGGTAAATACACACACCATGCAATGTACTGGTCTGAAGTCTCTGAAAACACAAGTATTTCCCAGAAAACTCTAAATACGGTTTTGTTTGTCATTTCCCTTCTCTCCTCTGATGCTGTAGCACACATAAACCATCCAAAAAAGGAAAATTCAGGAGCATTACCTATGTTACTGTTTGTCACGTGAAGCTCATCCACACACACAAACTTTCTTACCTTTGTTTCTGGCTATTGTGATTAACTTGTTCCTAGTTGCATCATTTGGAGTGTCAAACGAACAGAATGTTCCTCTTCCTCTCACTCTGCTGATGAGATGGGGGTAACGAGCCTGCAAAGAGAGGCGAGACGTGCCTGTGGCAGGTGCTGGAACAGAGGGCACCTGGTGGCAGGCTCAGCTCTGCCAGGTGGAAACCTTGCTGCCTCCTGGTTCTGCCGGAGTGGAGCGAGTGCAGGGGCTGGATTGCTCACACAGCAGAGACTGTGCTGTGCAAAATGCCTTTTGGGAGGAGAGCACCTCCAAGCCTACCCTTAAATGCCTGTCTGACTTTCCATCTCATATGGGGCTCCATAGTAGAAGCTGTGAGGGATTTCCCTTAGTCAAGGGAGGGAAAGTTGCAATTTTCTTGTTTAAACAGCCCAGCAGAATTGGAACAAAATATGAAACCACTTTCCTTTAAAAAGAACTTTGGGATGATGAAATACAGGTGCTTGTGGTAACAAAACCTTCTAACAAAGTAATTTAACTATCTGCAGTTCATGCACTCAGATATTTTGGGGATCACCCTCTATTTTGGATTAAGCTGTATAAACCCAACATTCTTAAGTCAGTAAAAGAAAGTTTACTTCAACCCAAAATGCACACAGTTATTCAACTTGCATTTAAGTACCTAAACCAGCAAGCTGTGATTATGGTTTAGTCCCCAGCTGGAGTTCCTCAGTCCAAGTGTTTAAACTGGATGATCAGCAAATTTATTTTTCTTATTTACAATCCTTCCAAATGTTTACCTGCAAATCCAGCAGCCCAGTCAGCAGTGCTTTCCCGGCGTGGGTTGCATTGTTTAGAAGGTCTTCTGTTTTAATCACCTTGATGACTTCAGCAAGCATAAGGTTCTTGGATGGATCTCCAAGCCAGGTATTGAAAATCCGGTAGGGCTTGGGAAAGGGTGGGAAGAGAGTTGTGGAAGATGTTAACAGGCAAATCACTATAATAAAGAAAAGCAAGGCATCACACTGGCAGTGCAGACATCTGGTGTATGAAAAGGCATGCACTAACCTCACCAACCCCCCTTTTTTTGTTGTAAGAGCAAAATCCCGCTGCCCTGCTGAGCTGAAACACAGGGTGACTACTTCCTGCTTCACATTTAGTGCACTCTGTCTTGCTATAGAGGACACGGAATTCAGCATTATCTATACGGGTTTTACATCAAGCTTTATGTTGTCCTCCTTAATTTTACTTTTTTTTTTTCATTTATTGCATCTATAATGTC
>NW_020884914.1:3788945-3837471 GCF_003945725.1 Corapipo altera
CTCCTTAATTTTACTTTTTTTTTTTCATTTATTGCATCTATAATGTCATTAATGTGAAGGGGAAATCTTGCTGACAGAATCTGCAATGCTGACATACAAGTTCTGAAGGTCTCAAGTTGCCCTGCAGTAAAAGGTGTCAGTTTGAGGTTGGGTTTTGTACTGAAGTTTAGTTCCATGAGGCTAAACCCTGTTCTCCACTCCCCCCCACCAGCTTTATGACCTTGGTGACTGACAACAACTGGAATACAAGTGGAGAACTGATGATGACAGCTGTTGTGTGAGCACACAGCAAGTATTTGTGAAACAGCAGCTCCATCCAGCTGAACCTGCATTGCTGAAGGAAACCTTGTCCCTTCCACGGAGGTTACAGTCACTCCTCAGTGGGTCACCAACCAGCACAGAGTTTGTTTCATTAAAAATCTTACAGCATTTGGCCTGAACTCCTCTTTGTGGAAAAATCCTCCTGTCATCATCTTCTTACTGAATGTTACCACATCAGCTGGGTCATCCAGGCCCCAGTGTTCGTGCGCCCAGAATTTTCCTGTGCAGCCACCTCCCGTCTGCACCTCATCCACCAGGAAGGCACAGCCATGCTGTGGGGAGAGAGGGGAGGAGCAGGGAATGTTATAAAACAGAAATACCTCCCTTAGTGAACAGAGAAATACAAGCCAATGACATGCAACATCCCTCCTTCCCCTCCCTTCACTCTTCTAATCTCCCCTCCTCACTCCCTCCACCAATGCCACTCACTGTGAGACAGATTTCACAATTCAAAATTCACCTGTTTTTTAGAAAGGCACTAGAAACTTAATTTCTACCTAAACTCACAAAGGACATGTTTTTATATAGTCTTGAACATGTCTAGAGGGTACCTGAAAACATCCAGGAGGAGCACAGGTGGCATTTTGAAAACCCCGAGGGAAGCAGTGTCATTTCTAGAAGCTTTGTTTTAAATAAGAAGTTTCTGCCCCCAATCTGAGTTGGTCGTTTGTGGCACAAAGGCAATACCAGCAGCATGAACTGTTCAACCTGGGGCCTGAAGAACTGCCTTTTCAGACAAGTCTGCTGAAAGAGCTGCTCATGTGAGCTGGCAACATGGGGATTATACGTGGAAGACTATTTTGTTCAAACTTTGGGACAGAGAGATAAGTTATATCATGATATTGCAATTAAAATTGGTAAGTACTTCTGGCAGCACCTCATTTCAGACAAGGCAACCCTTTCCATTTTACATTACTTACCATGTCACCCTTGCATGAGCAGCTGTTAGCAATGGTGGAAGTGCCCATCTCTGGAGGGATTTAAAAGATGTGTAGATGTGGCACCTGGGGACATGGTTTAGTGGTGAATTTGGCAGTGCTCGGTTAATAGTTGGACTCATTGATCTTAGAGGTCTTTTCCAACCTAAGTAATTCTATGATAATGGGAAAAGCTGCTTTTTCTCATGGCAGAAGAGAATTTTCCAAGTGTCACCTCTGCTCTTCTCTATGAGCACCCAAATGATTTGAGGGTAAAAAAAAAAAAGCATGGAGTAGGTCTTCCTGAGGGCTATCACTTCTAAACAGGTAAATTCACATTCCAAGTATCAAGACATCTGTCCTTTTCATTGTTTTATTGGAACATCAGCACTACAGCTGGACTCCAGTTGTGTTTCAGCTTTTTTTGCAGTTAAAAACAAGTTTGTAATTAAAAATTTACCCTTTTCCAAACCCTCCTCTTCAGAAATGGAACCTTCTCAACAATCTGGCATTATCATTTAAAGAACACTACTGCAAAGTTCATGGTTAATTAATCAATTTCTCTCTCACCTCGAAATTAGAAGATAATTTGTTGGACTAAGAAAACCATTAGATGTGTATCAAATAGAAGAGACCAGGGGTTGCTTGTATCTGACTACAAGTACATAACTACCCTGACTGCTCCTAGGGAGGCCTGTGAAGCTCTCTTTGCCCCTCTCCCTGGGGCAAAAGGAAGGCCTCTAGAGACACCCAAAAGTATTTGCATGTTCAGCTACCACTGAATGACCAGTGAAATGTTTTATTACCTTTCTGGCAATATCTCGTAGCTTTCTGAAGAAGTCATCTGAAGCATGATTGTCCCCACCCTCTGACTGTATTGGTTCTACAATGATTCCAGCCACAATCTTCTTCTTTTTCCTGTACTTTACAATCAGGTCTTCCACCTGTGAATCAAACATTTATGATACATTCTCCTTCCAGGACA
Source organism: Corapipo altera (assembly GCF_003945725.1). Classification (NCBI taxonomy): domain Eukaryota; kingdom Metazoa; phylum Chordata; class Aves; order Passeriformes; family Pipridae; genus Corapipo; species Corapipo altera. The sequence goes on from NW_020884914.1 coordinate 3,791,169, forward strand.
TTCACACATTTCCTCCCAGCAAGAATTCAATCTCAGCAACAGTTTCAACTTTTCCAAGACATTCCTGGCTCTGAAGGTGTCAGGAGGCACAAGCAATTAACAAGTAGTTCCTCCAGGATTTAACACAGCCCTCTTGTTCCTGAATAACACTTAACTTTAAATCATGTCCTAAACACACTGTAACTAGTTGCACATTTATCTACAGTGGTGTGGAAGCAGTAGCCAGGTTCAGCTGGCAGTGTGGTGGGCAGCTGTGCCACTGATGTTGTTTCATCTGAGCGACAGGGAAGGAGACAGATTTTGTGTCAGAAAGCAAAACTCTGCTGATGTATTACAGAAGGTCATCTGGAAAATTTACTTTTTCCAGTCACCCACTTCAGATACATTAAAATTAATCGGATGAAATAGTGCAGAAATCCTGTTGCTGATAAGGGAATTAGAGAGAATTCTCATTAACCTTGTAGTGCCAGTTGCTGCATTTAATGATGTATTTCTACTTGAAATACCCCTCGCAGCCTTCAGGGCCCACAGCCCGTGCAGGCTGTGAAAAGCAATGGTTTCCAAAGGGGGCCAGTAAGCCAAGCCACAGACTTGGTAAGAGAGCATTTGGCCTTTGGTTATTTTTTTGTTGTGCTTTTTTCTTTGTTTATTTGGGTTCTGTTGTTTCTTTTCTTCGGTTTTTGTTTTCATTCTGTTTTTGTTTGGTTTGGTTTTTGTTTGTTTGTTTGTTTCTAAAGCTATCATGGAGCAACCCCAGGGAAGCCATCTGCTATGCTTTCTGTTTTTCTGGACTGAGGCAGGTTTGGATAAGTGAATAAGTGGTCTCTTGGATACCTGCACAGCTCTCCCTGCCACTGGCTGTGACTCTCCACACCCTGCACCAGTTCAGTTCCTTGCTCCCCTCTGCCATCTCTCAAGACTGAGCCCTTGGAAGCTGCAGATTCTGGATCTCAACAGGGAATCCTGTGCTTCTGGTACTTGGAGATGGTTCTCCTCCCTTAAACTCTGTTCTGCCCAGCTTTCCCTTCTCCCAGGCTGGGGAAGGCACCGTGTCCCTGCCTGCTCACTCCCTGCAGCCACAGGGAGGATCAGAACTTCACACCAGAACCTGCCAGGGAAAAGCTGAGAAGCCTGAAATCCTGTTAGAGGTTCTCTTTGCAGAGAGGGTTATCCATGCTGTGTTATCCCTTACTCCACAGCCCCTTGGCAAGGCCTGGCAGACAAGTTCACTGGGATACAAGGAACTTGTCCTGTGTGGGATTCCACTGGGGTGTCACCCGTGCAGCCCCAGCTGGCTGCTCTCCTGCCAGGCAGGACAAACTGACTGTAAACAACACTGAATGCTGCTTTAATCACGGGCTGTTCCAACCCCTGAAAACATTCTTTTAGTGAAAGGCACTAATCCTACCAACACCATTCATTATTTCAAATCAAAAACAACAGAAAGCTGCCAGTGAATTTTTTACCTCCTCTAAACAACGGGCTTCTTCCTGTTGATTCTCTTTCACAAAATCTTCCAGGGGATACTTTAGCCTTGGAAATGGAGCAATAGGCCAATCCAGTGAGGGAATGTCCAGTTTGTGAATTGCTTTAGAGTGAGTTGTAGCTAAGCAACCTAAATCCAGAGAAGCAAAAATTAAAATAATACCTGTCTGAGAACGATAAAGGAAAAAAGCTACCAAGAGGTGAAAAATTGCCTGACAGCATGACAGTAGAATTACCTTAATTGCTCTTTTTGCTTTATATTCTGAAATACTGGGCAATTGGATTTAGTCAGGTCTAAGTGGATTGCTCTAGCTTTTAAGCATCAGTTTCCCATGCACTGTTCCAGAAGAACAGGAGAACCTCTGTCAGTCTGAACAGGTTGCTCAGATGAGCTGGGTTTCACCTGTCCAAAGACAGGCACAGCACTCTCGGGTAACATGCTCTGAAGAGGGATTGAGCTGATATAAAATGGTAAAAATGAGTGACATCATGTTTGTATATTGTGGTGATTTTTCCCCAGGAGTTAGATTTTCATGAGTACAGACAGGAAACTCTGGATTCCAAATGATAATAAGAGACCTTTTGAAAATAATTAAAAAAAATATAAAATAGATTCCTACTGTCACTCAAATATTCTGTTTCAGTACTGGTGGGGCTCCCAGGGCAAACCTTAAGGAACCTACAGCTTCTCCACCAGTACTATGTGTCTGAGGGAATCCCCCTTTTCCACAGGCACAGTGAGCTGAGGGTCAGTGCAGGGGCTGAGGAGGGACAAGGCACAGCTTACCCATGGTCCTGCCGTGGAAGCCGCCCATGAAGGAGAGCATGGCATAGTCAGGGCAGCCAGGGGGCTGCAAGGAGAGCACACAAGGGGGTCACAGAGGGGCTCACACCCCCCCCAACACACCCCCAGGCCACAGCACCACGGGATGGCCAAGCCTGAGCTGCAGCCCCTCGGTGCACCCTGACCCAGCTCCTCCTCAGCCATTGGGCACCACAAATTGTTACAAATACATTGCTCACCCCCTAAAAGCTGCCTGAGCTCCCAAACCCCCTCATTAATACTGATGAGTCCTTGGAATTTTATCCCTGCACATGTGAGCTCACACGAGGCTGAGCACCCAGCACACTCAGCCCCTTTTTGCACAAACCAGGAGCACGTGGATGTGCCTGGGGGTGGCATCAGGGCTGTGGGAGCTCAGTGAGGAGAGGCTGGGGCTGCCCCATGCTGGACCCCCCCGTGCATTCCTGATGGTTCACTGATATTTGTTGGGAGCAGTTTATATTTCACAGTTTCCTAAATTTACAAAACCCAAATTCCACCTCACATACAGCAAAGCCAATTTTTCCTCCCGATCTTCCCTTGCAAGGCTGAGCCAATGGTACATCTGTAGGTGTGGTAAAGAACAAATGTTACCTGGTTAATCATGCAAGATTCCAGTTCTTCTTTTGTGACATTATTATGGCCCCTCTCCTTGTTCTGCAAAAAAACCCAAACAACCCAACAAGAGTTTTCCTGTAGTTAGTTGTACCCAATGCATTTATGGCTAAACCACAAGTCAGTAATCCTGGTATTCCAGATTGGAGCCAATGAAGACCCTGGCTGTGGCTTTTACATACTGACTGCAATCTGCATTTTCCTTTTAATTTCTAAAGTTGTGTCAATACAAAGTGACAGCTTAGATGAACACTTTAATAAAGATTTTATACTAAGTTGAGCAAGACAACCTCCAAGCCTTACTTAGTTTTACAGCAGCAGTTCTGATGATAAATAAATACTCATTTTTACAACTAAACCTACAAAAAATCTCAATATTTTACTCACCCTGTACCACATGAATATTGCTTTAAAGGCATTTTCATTGGAGCAGGATCCACAAGACATGGTCATTACCTGTGACAGGCCCTTGGGAGCCACCTGTCAAGCAAGAGAGAAAATTACTCCAAAAAATTGAGCACAGATATAGTGCAAAGTGATAATAATAGTGATTAGCCCTTAACATCACGAACTTCAGTGTAGTGGGTGACCAACCATGCCCAGGGTGAGGAAAGACAATTTTAACTGCAGATGAGAGGGATTGATTCAGCTTCAGTGCCAAGGATATTCAAATTGAAATCAAGACACAGAAGGCACTTATCCCACTCTCTCTTATGAAAGCACAGGGAATGGAGGTGACAATGTGTCTTCTCATCAGTTCTTGAACTCAGAAATAAGAGGCTGCATCTGTGCAGGGCTGACATGCCACGTTCTGAAACTCAGTTGTCAAGTCAGGGAAAAAGGTTTGACCTCTTTCCTCACAGTGGGAAGGCAGATGAATGAACAGCTGATCTGTAATGTTCCCTGTTAAAATCCATAACATCCCTTGAATGTGCTCACACCCCTGAACACAGAACATGGTAACTGATCACTGCTGTCTCAAACTTACTGATAGCAAAGACTCCTTCAGTTTTTCTGTAAAGTTCTCTGGAGGTAAAATCCCTAGGGCAGGTCTGTTGATGAAAGTGCTCTAAAAAGACAAAGGAAGAGGAATTGTTAGGTCCTTCTATCACATGAAAAATATGTTGATATCAAAGCAGTGACAGTTCATTGTAATTACAAATACCTGGCAGAAATTTGTAACACGGCATATGGAGTTTTAAACCAGGGACTAATACTTACACCTTAGACTATGTTTTTCTGTCTAATCCTTACTACTCTGTTCTTGCAGGACACCTTGGGAAAGGTGCCTGCTAACTCATACATTTTCTCTTCAATATTGCCACTTCAGTTGCTCAATCTCAATTTTTGTTACACACAGGAAATATGCTTTAAAATCTTTATTACTTGCCTTCAGTTCAAGTAGCTAAATTCAATTAGGATAGCAGCATTTTCATCCTTATTGAGCTACAAGACAGACCATTTTGGAACATTGTGGTTATAAAACATCCTCCAGATACTACTGCAGTGGGATTAGAGGGAACAAGGCAATGTTGGGCAAGAGACCACCTGAGTTCCTTCCAACTTCAGTGTCCTGGGAACTGGCCAAATCAGGATTCACACCTTTGGGCTGAGCCTGCTGCCCACACAGGGGTTTCTAAGGAGCAGCTCTGGAAAAATCTCCTCAGTCTCCCCTGTTCACTAATGGAGATGAAAGCCACATTTATGCAATTAATTTCAATTAAGTGTCATGGATTAAAATCGATTCATCGCTGCTCTTTGTCTTTGTAGGTAATCTTATTTGATTCACACCGTGCTACTTTTTATTTTAAATTAAATTTGCTCAGAAAAGGACAAGCTCAATAATTTTGCCAACTGCAAAGCAACATTATTTGCTCTTCTTTTTATTTGTTGTTTTTCTTATTGAAGAAGGAACTGTTGACATTAAGGGTTGGCTTTGATGGCTTAATTCTTAATGGGTCTCCAGAGGGATTCCTCCACAACACTCATATTTTCAGTGCAGCTCAAACTTGCACATTTATTGGTATCCTTCAATACAAGAACTTGTTTGTTCAGACATGTGAACCACAGCAAGAGATGGAAGTGGTCACACTGTACCTGTAAGGACATTTCATCATGATTCTTAGGGAGAACCAAGTATCACACAAGATATAACAGTGTTTGTAATTTGTTCATTTGTTACTTCCAAAACATTGTTTCAACAGACTGGATCTTAAAAGAAAACCTAAGCAAGGATGTTACTGAGAGAATAACCCAAAGTTTCTGTTTAGTAGCTGTGAGAAATGTTACTTGATTTTTGTCTCAGTTTAGAAGTACATTTTCAAATGAAGTTAGAGATACAAGACCATGAGTTTGTTGTGAATTGGATTATGGGCTGTCACAGTCAATTGACAACATTTGCCATTAAGCAGAAAAGTGCATTTTTCTTTTTTTGTAGTTAATGAGATACTCAGAACGGAGAAAAACAGAACATTGACATCAAGCTGCTGTGGGCTCAAACAAACAGATGCAAATTCTGTTCTTTATAGATGGCTGTAAAGAGGGTACATGGAGCATTGCAGACAAACCAAAGTCCCTCCAGGAAAACACCGATCCCATCACCAGCATTAACCACAGCCCTCCCTCAGTGTGTATCACTCAGAGCAGTCCTTTCCTCACAAAGCTGGAGTGTTACCTGCAGTCAGCCCCAGTACACACTCTGTCTGCAGTGAGGCTGGCACAAGCTCTGCTCTTCAGAGTGCTCTTGGCACTGCAAACCTGACATCCTGCCCACACCCAGCCCAGGCAGAGCCTGCCAGAGATCCCGAGCGCAGCCAGGCACAGGCTCCCTGGCTCCCTGCCACCCTCTCCACTGAGCCAGGCAGCTCTCAGAAATCAGAATGGGTACCAAGGGCAGCTCTGGGGCTTCTACATGGGAGAGAGGGGTCCTGGTTGTGCCACTTCAGAGATGTTCCTTTTACCACAGGCTCAGAGCTGGCAGCCTCTTACCTGCAAATTGCCAGCTGCCACCAGACAACAGGACTTCTTGGGTTTGGAGTTTTTGTTGGTTCTGAGGGTTTTTTTTTTTATTTGTTTGTTCTTTTTTGTTTTGTTTGCTTTTTAGATCTGACTTCACTGACCGCTGCATTATAATGAAGATATAATTCTCAGAAATCATTTTTATGAGTTAACATTAAGTATTTAGAAATATTAGTCCTTCTGAAATATCCAGATCTGCCTTTGATAACTCCAGCGTTTCTAGGCCTGGTGGTTTGGTGTGTTTTGTTTTTGTTTTTTTTTTTTTAAACTTGAAGTATTTTAGTTCTGGGGGAGGCACAATTTCTCATCCTTAAGAAATGAGCACTCCAGAAAGCAAATCAGCTCAGGGAACTCAAATGTCTGCACTTCTTTGCCATGCTGGCTCAGCATTCACAATCTGCTGGAGTGTACTTAGGAGATGGGGATCAGTCACTGTCCTCACCTTTCAGAAAGAAACTAAACTTTCCACAGCATTCCAGATGGAGGGCACCACATTCAAAATGTTATATTCCCTCTCAAAGTCTTGTGCTTGTTTCAGGCTCAAAAATCTTCACTTGGAACATTCCTAAAATTGTTAATTGGAACTACTATGTTTGAACTATGGTTTAAAACTGGCTGCAAACATATCAGGTGCTTGCATCACCAAATGTTTACTTCTTATAAAGCTTCCCAGAGGTTTTGGTGTTTCCTTAAACACAACCAAGCCCTTTTCATCTAGTGAGCAATACAGCAAGCAGATCCTATCATAAATTAAGTTGAATCATTAGCATTCACTATCAGTTTAAGAAAAAATGAGAAAGCTCACAACAAGGAGGGAGAGGACTCCTGCAAGTACTTAATCTTTTAATTCACTTACCAGGTTCTGTGGCTGCTGTAAAAGCTTTATCAGAGAGGGATGGCTGTAACCTAATTAAAAAGAACAAAGAAAGCAGTTATTTCTATCTGGTTTCAATAAACTAATGCAAAGCTTAACCTAGAGAATAACCTTAACTTAATGCTTGACTGTTTCTGTGCAACTTGCATATTTTTAACTACTAATAGCATTTCTTTTAAAGTAGAACAAGCCTCTTTTATTATGTGGAACTTTGGTACAAATTTTGTGTCAGGCAAAATCAAAACATATTTTAGTACTGAATGTTAAAAATCAATGCAAAAATAAATGAAACAATGATCTTTTGCCTGATAAAGCCTGGTGGAAGCATCATAGTTTTTACCAAGTACTGCAGGACTGACTTTACTAACTGCTTGCTCACTCTCCTTTTGAGGTTTCCCACGTGTTTTTGGTTACTCTACAGTGCAGTGTTTGAACTTCTCTTCCTCAGTGAGGAGCTGAGATCACTTTCTGCCTGTGCAGCCCACCAGTCACTGTTCCTGACAGTCACCATTTACCTGCGTTGTGGAAGCATTCCCAGTTTCTCCACCCCAAAGCAGCTGCTACAGCTCTTGATCCCTGTCACCCTGACCTGCTGGGGGCTCTTGCTGAGCACTGACCACAGCACAAAGCCAGAAAGAGCTCCTGACACTGACCACGAGGGAAGCCCCTTGTGCACTGTGTCCATCTGCAGTGGCTGTGTCCATTCACTTGTGGTCTCACAGCAATTGTCACCCTCCTTGAGCGTCACACTGATTATTCCTGACACAACAGAGCTTTGCCTCCCTCCTCATGCTTTTTAACTTGTTGGACTTTTCCTCACTGTAAAATCAACTTGGAAACATATATTCCCCCCTTCATGCTTCTCTTCCATGCAGTTCCCACCTTTAACAGCTGACCATAAGAAATAAACAAGCAAAAAAAAAAAAAATCCACATCTTTACTGATTTCCCAAAGAAAGCTCCCTCAGGAATGGTCATTTCAGCGCATTCTAAAGCTCTGACAAACCACCAGCACAGGCTCTTTGTCCCCCAGGGTGCAGGGCAGCCTGCCCAGCACAGCAGTGCAGCTCCCAGGGCTGCTTTCACTGCTCAGGTGTGCAGAGAGCACGTGTTGTGGCAGACCCAGCACACAGAAGCCCTGGAATTCCAGCAGGATTTTTACAATGGCTTGACAGCACTCCTTGACACCTGTGGCTCTGGGGTGTCACTTGTCACTGTTCTCCTCTGCAACACTCTCTGAGCACTCCCTGTGCAAGGCACTGCCCACCTGGGTTTGAGGTGTGCCTGCATTGGCCTCACCATTATCCAGGTCCCCATGGACAAACACACTCACATCTACTTGCAGGCTTGGAGATGCACATTCCACCCCTCCTATGCAGGTGATCTTGCATGATCATCTCCATCCTACCAGGAGGAAAAGGCTGCCTGCACAGACACTTGAACCTCACAGACACTTAAACCTCACAGACTAATAAGCACTCGGATCCCTAACCTGCCACATCCCATTAGTTATTCCAAGGCACCTGTTTGGAAATCTTTCCTTCTCAGTCACAGATTTACATATCTCCGCTGTGCATCACCAGAAAAAACCTGTGATAAATTGCTGTCTCCTGCTAAAGAAGGAGATTCTGCACTTTTCACTTTCTCTCAGGACCAGCTTTCTATGTCCAAATAAAAGTTTGTCAAAGTAAGGAAAACAGGAAGGAATAAGATGTCACAATTTGTCCTTTTTACTCAGAAACTAAGATACTAAGATTGCTTCAGTTTTAACACAACAAAGGTGCTTAATTTAGAACCACTGACATTCTATGGGAGAACTCGCTTGCTTACAAGTAAAACCAATTTATCTGATGCAAAAAAACCCGAAACAAACCTTCAAAGGAGCCCAGAAAATTTCATTTTAAGCCTGATTTCTAATCTATGAAATGCCAATGCCAGAGATTCACATTATATTTTAAATATTCTTGTATAAACAGTTGGAAACTTCATCTTCCCTCATCATCTGACTCAAGAAGTCAGACTGCTCTAATTTTGATACCAAAGCTTATCGTGCCTCTGAATCCTCATTCCAGCGGAATGGCAACAGCCCTGATTACCCCATCTGAGCAATGGAGCATTAGGCTACTGCATTAGCAAATCAATTATAAATTCAGTTTTGAATATTTCAGCTGAAAACAAGGAAATATCCAGATTGTTTTAGCTGCATGTCATGCTGCTAAATCTGTTAAAATTATTATGAAGATAATAAAAGCGGTTATTTGGGACACCAACAACTAAATCTGCATGGCATCTGCTGTCATGGGAAGAGTTGTTGTTTGGCTAGAGGGGATGGCACAGCTGAAAGCTGTGTCCCTGAGAGCTGTAGCTGTGGCTACCACTGGGAGCACCTTTGAGAGTATATCTAGTGCTTCAGAAATCCCCAAACCTTACAGAAGTTTGCTGTAAATAGCTGCCACTGCTTAGGAAGCTCGACCATCAACTCTGGTATTGCATGTAGGAACATGTGATCCTGTTGCTGGCATTGCAATATGTGAAGATCTTTGTATGTAACACAAATTCAAGGTTTCTCTTACCCATGACTTACCCTTTCTCACCTACACAGGATTTCTCTCCCATTCACTTCAGGCTGAGTGGCCTGGAATTCCTCCTAATACTCCCTATTCCACTTGTGCCTCCTCAAACAGAACCCACTGAAAGAAGGGAGAATCCTTAAAGTCCAACTGCTGCTGAAAGAGTAGGAGTGTGGAAAGATACTGAACTGGTTCAGTCATAAACTAACACCAGGGAGAACTAAGTGGTTAAATAACCATTATATAACTAGACAAGTCAAACAGCTCTGGGCTGGGATGGCAAACAGGCAATAACTTGTTTCATTGCCATCACCAGCACAAGGCTTTTAAGCTTGATGAATCCACTCTCAGAAGTGACTGAGCTGTCTCTAAGAGAAGGGCACCTGCTCCATCACTCTTGCCATGTCTGGATCAGTGTGACAGGAATGTACACGTCCTCCAGGCTCATGAATGTGCCTGTCTGCAAAAGGAAAAAAAAAACTAGAGGCTGCTAAAATAATAAGATGGAGAAAGCCCAAAAACCCATTTGAACTGAGCAGAAGGCTGCTGTCAATAATATCAAACTGCACCCCTCTGCTTCTCCCCAAACAAAACAGACCTTCCCAGCACTGAAAAACACATTGTTTCATTTGCTATTCCAGGATGTTTGCTGGTAAACATGTCAATAGCATCCCCTCCTGCATTTGGCTCCATGGGGTTTCTAACTCTATTAGACAGATTAGTTACAGGTTTAAAAGACTATGCTGTGCTACAACTGCTATCACCAAAAAAGTGTGGTAAAAAGCTGTTTTAATTTTTGTTTTTTCAGGAAGAAACAGCCCAGAGCATCTTTGCCTAGAGGCTTTTTTATACTTTAATTCTTATCTCTCCAGACAGACACTTATTACCTCTCAACCTCTGCTGATAAATATATTCTAGTGCAGCAGATCATTATTAAATCTTGGGGAGTCCTGACAGATTTATAAAAGGTTTTATTGGATTTACTTTCAGAGAGATAAGCACAGATGACTAACAAGCATTTCGTGATCTTGGTTTGGTCTCCTAGTCCAGGCCCCACCTCTGTCACCAAGAGGGATGTTATTAGCAACCAGGGCAGCTTCAGATAGTGTTGTCATTCAGTACAACTTAAACATATAAATTAAGGCTGTGTATTAGATTTAGGTCAGGCTGTAAGTATTAAATTTCCATTTACTCCTTGTTGCTACACATCATAGTGCCACTATGTGAGAAGATGTGTGAAGCACTTCAGGACTGAGGAACGTGTCCCCTAGGACCAAAACCCAGCTGGTCCTCAGGAAGGCACTGTCACTGTGAAGGAGGAACTAGATGGCTCAGCTGAGGGTCAGTTACAGATTCTGGAGTCTTGTATCTATGCCACCAGTTTCAGTCAACCAGAGAAAGTAAACTGTAGAAGCCCCTGCCCATTTCTGCCCATTAAGAAAGTATTTCCCCCCTAATACTTTAATATTTTATACATGAAGCTATATTAGAAGAGGTATGCTAACACCATCAAGCACCAGAAGGTCAGAAAGCCTCAGTGCACTCTCTATGCAACATTAATTTCTTTCTTTTGGAGTAAGCACTGTCCTTTGACTACATGACTGAGCACTAGTTTCTCCAAATCAGCATTTCTTGTGTGATGAATAGGAAATCACGAACACTAAATGCATCTCCCTTTCTAGAAACTAAAATCCAATGCCACTGGCATACACGCACTGTGCTCCTCTCTCTCTCTCCCCTATTTCCACGTGAGAAGTGACAAAGTTACCTCAGTGAAGCCTCTAAAAGATACAAAATAGCCAGAACTTGTGTTAAGGGAAATAAGCTACAAACACTGAAGGTTTCTGGAATGATTAAACATCTATTGAGTGTATGTGAGAGCAAAAACATTGTCTGCAAAGGAGACTGGGATAAGTGATCACCCAACCCAGTGTCGAGATCTTAGATGCCGAAAATTTGGTAACAACCTGAACACCACTAAACCCTGTTTTCCAGGAAAGGAGGACTGTAGAGATGACTTCGAGTCATCACAGTTTCTACACACAGCACAACACCTACCTTTTAAATTACCCAGAACTTCTCTTTTTGCTTCTCTAGAGCTGTATTTGTAAGCAAATGAGAGGAACCATGCATGAGAAACAAGGAAACTGAACTGAACTCCTACTGAAACCTCTATTCCTTGTTAGCTGAGGCTTAACATCTCTGCCTTGCTGCTCCTTGAAATGCTTCACAGAGACATCAGCTGACTTTCCCAAGCACTTGCCAAGCCCCGTGTCTGGTTCCTCAGCCCAGCTGAGCTGACACCTTTGCTTTCCCTCAGCACCACAGCTCAGTGTTGGGGCTTGTTTTATCCTACTGCAGTCCACAAGGCCCACTCCTTTTTTTTCAGTTATTTTGAGACAGAAATGTTAACTAGAGCATAAAATTTAGTTTGAAAATGTTTAAGTTATGCTTGTTAATGTTTAAAACAGTAACATACCTTCACAGAATCACAAAGTGTACAAATCCAAGTTAACAAAGACAACCTGAATTGTGGAACTTGCATATTTAAATTAAGATTAATACTAGAGTTTCTCCCAGGCATCACTGTGTACTGCAGGTGGGCTTTAAGCATTGAATTTGTAGTTTCTTCAGAAAGCAAAACATTTTGGTACAACTACTGTCTCCTACCTATTGGGATGGATGAAATCTGAGAGTAGAGATCCAGCATTCGATTGCCATCTACATCTACCAGGTAGTTCCCTCTGCTCTCTTCATAATTGCAAAAGAAGTGCACAGCTTCTGCATTCTTCAGGGTGAAAACAAACAATTAGTGCTTTAAAAAGCAGCAGTGTGTAGGAAGGTGCAGCTAATGGTTATAGAGCAAAATCTGATAAAAGTACCTAATGCTAGAATAAAAAGACACATTATAGTCATTGCATGGCAATTAACTGTACAGCTGTTTTTATAAAGAGGGACTGTTAAAAGGGCAAGTCTGTACTTTTTATACAGAAATGAAGCACAGATTTTGAGGTAATGCTTTTCTTAGGAAGGCAATACGTACTTAGGCTGAAATATTTTTAAACTCAGGTTCAAATATACCTTGTTTTCACTGGCTACCCTGTAACAACTCAAAAGCTTTTCTTTAAATACATATAGTTTAAATACATATGTTGAAAGAAAAATCACTGATGCCTGAAAATGATTCTGCAGTATTCAAAACATACTAAAAAAGATTTTATTCAAATGTGTAAACATATGACACATAATGTACTCAGCGTGAAAACCCAGAGTCAGTGTTTTCCCCTTCTTTTTTGGTACAAATATACAAAGTATGGTCTGAAATCACAGTAGTAACACCCCCCAAAACACAGAAAACTTGACAAATTACCTGAATGCCATTCAGCTTCTTCATTAATTCCTGTAGAAAAGCAAATGTCAAAGAGTTTCAGGTATATAATTAGCAAATACTGAAGAAGAATATGTTTCTTTTTTGTGATCTCATAAATCATATGCAAACCTTGCAGTCCTGTGTGCTTACCGGGCAACTCTACTTGCCACAGGAACTTTCATGGTGCATCTTGCAAATATTACAGTCAACACTATGAACTGTGGCATGCAGAGCTAAACGGGCTGCAAACACAGTTTAACTGTAAATCTCCAAAGAGGGAAAGCTGCCTCTTCTATATTGATCAACTGAACTGAGAAAACAAGAGAGAAATCAGAAAATAAGAGAAGCCAGAGCCACAAAGAAGTGATACTGGCACATTGGTTCTAGAAAGACAGCTCCTTTCTATTAAAAACAATAAAAAACCTCACAAAAAACAAAACCCCACCACACGCACAAATACTGACTCTGCCAGAAGTAAAACAACATCCAGCAAACTGAAACTCTTGCTTCATTTCAAAACCAAAGCCTTATTTCACGTCATAAAAAGCCAACTAAGTTTCTATTTCAGCAGGATCACAAGTGACCAAGCCTGATGGGATGTTCTATCAAACTGATGCTCTTTTGCTTTCAATTTCTCCATATGGGAAGTTAGCAGTTGAGATTCAGATCTGTCTCTCAGAGAGGGACATTTCATTCATGAGCTTTTTATTCTCAGCCTCCTGATAAAAATGGATGTAGACTTATGAAATAATGTTTATTCATATCTGATTAAAAGTCTGAAACGAAATCTGTTTTCTAGGAAGTCAGATACAGCGAAATAAAAACCAGCAAACCAAGTTACTGTACTTTGGGAACTTACTCTAGATCGTGGTCCAGGAACTTCTGTCTTCATCAGAGGTCCATCATAATCAAAATCCACATCAATTTTAGCTGCAGCTTGACTGATGTACCTGTGTCCTATAAGAAATAATGGAAACCTGAGAACAGACCATATTTTCTGTGCTCTCCTCTCAGAAGATATATCCAAACCTTACCTGACTGAGAACACTTGACAGATGAGACAATTACGTTGTGCTGTCTGAAGTGAACCAAATATCTCATTTTTGACAAGTGTTAAAACAAAACTAATACCAGTGAGGTGGCTTAAAAAAAAAATAATCAAGGGAAATGACAAGGCAACCCTAGAGAAACAGAGGCAAATCCTGCTGTAAAGCACTGGAGGACTGACAGCACATCTGTTTCCATCTCTGTTGTTGGGTCTGTCCATCATGCCTTGTGCAACCCTTTGCTGTAAATGCCCCACTCCCACACAGAGATGGTTTGGTTGGCTACCAGTAATAACCAAAAAGCCTGATGGAGCCCACAGGAAAAATCCAGTGTGATGTTCTGCAGCAGCTCAAAGCACACTGGGAAAGATTTTTCTCACAAAGGTAAATGTTTGTGTCTCACGTGAAACCTGCATCTTGCAGTGCAGCTCTGAAATCTGAGTCCAGATCAGTGACAATTGATCCTGCCTCTGACCTGGCTGTTTATGCACATGTGTAACTGGGCAATCTTAATAAATGTGACACCTTAATGAAACCAAAAGGTAAAAATCTCCTGTGCTTCATCAAAACCAGGCTCTGCTTCCCTTTCTTAAGTAACTGTTCCAAAATGCAGGGTTTAGGCAAAATTCATATGACAGAGACAGCTCTGGTAGGCACATATTTCAAATATGCACTTATTCCATTAAGGGGATTACAGGATAATATGGGGATTGTACATTTGCAAAAAAGGAAGTACAGACTCCAAAGCTCTACCAAGGTGACCAGCAAGAGATTATAACCTTGCTCTGCACTATGTGTTGAACTAAACCAACATTCTTGGCAATTACATTTTTGTCATGGAGCACCTACAAGCCTCTACTCAGCACAATATCAACAACAAACTGACCTTAACACGCTTAACTCGGGGTATCACATTTGGACCCAAAAGATGAGGGTTTAACTTATTTCAGTCTGTGACAGGCATTTTTAAGCTGGTGCAATCTGGATGGCCCAGAATGAGGATCCTTTGCAATCTTTGTCACCTGGGAAGCCCAGCTGCAGCTCTGAGCCTGGTTCACTGCTGGAAGTCACCAGCTCTTGCCTGGGGCACTCGGAGCAGCAGGGTCTGCAGTCACCACTCACCAGCATCCAGCTGTGCCAGGGCAGTGCTGCCAGATGCTAAACCACTACAGTGCACCCCAACTTGGCAGAGATCCAGGCAGGGAGATGCCTGGGGAAGGCAGGCCAGCACCCAGGCACATGGGAAGCCCTGGAGTGCAGCACTGCCACCAGGAGCCCAGGCAGCTCCAGCTCCTCTGCACTTCCATCCACAACCACCTCTCAGTGCCAGAGCTCTGCTTCAGAAATGTGCTAAAAACGCTTTGTGTTTGGAAATAACAGTTGTCAAATAAACCCAATATTTATCAAGGAAAACAGAAGGTATCCTGTGATACTGCTCAGCAGTGTTCTGAGTGCAGCCCTTCAGCCAAAATTTCCCACAGAGAGTCGAGATGTTTGCCTCAGTCTGCGTCAGCCCAAGCTGAGACGTCTCAAGCAAGCCTGATTTTGAGAAACTACCTGCAAAATCACAGCCCTCTGAGAGCATCTCTAACTGAGCACTTAAAGCCACTGCTCATCTTGGGAAAACCTAGTCTGCACAGATGATTATTCTCCTCAGCTTTAATTCCGAGTCCTTATATGTGGGATGCGTCAGTGCCTCTCTGCAAAGCTATTAATAGGTTTTGTTACAGCAACACCATTTTTGTGTCATTCTGTTTAGCATTCATGTAAATTGGAGGCTGCATGGCAACTGCTCCACTGAGGAGGAAAAAAGTAACTGCATATAGAAGATCAAGGTCTCCACAATTCATAGCCAACAGAGCTGCAGGTTAAGTGAACACGCTATAAAATCCAGAAGGGGAAAAGAGACCAAACTAACCCTTTTGTGCACCCAGTCCTTCCCTGATGGAGATCACAGCAAACCAGCTGCACACATTTCAGCTTCTCCTACGTCCTCTTCTCTCCCTTATCCCAAGCTCTGGGTGCTGTGTCATATGACCAAGGGGAAAGTACCAGGAGGCACAGAACATACAGGACATTTTGGGAGTCAGCAGTAACAGGACAGATATGGAAACCCAGCAGCATACCTGGAATCGTTTGGCACAGCTGCAAATGTAAGACAGGTGAGCAAATGTAAGACAGTCCTCTTCATCCTCCTTCTCCCCAGCCCTGCCTGGTGCTCTGCTGCCAGAGACCCTGTGGCACCACATCCCCTCCATTCACCTCCCAGAGTCCTCCCATCCAGAGCACATCACCTTCCTTAGTTCTTTCAACTGATTTTTCACAAAAAATGCACTTGTTTGGACAATGGTTAAAGAATTCCTCTTCTGCAAACACCCAAGCCACTCCTGCAAGCATGCAAGGTCCTGTCTGCCAGGCTCTAAAGCCCAGGGCAACAGTCCTGGCCATCACCTGGGAAGGGTGGATGACATTTCCCCTCTTCCGCTTCCCTGAAGGGCAATCTGTGAATAACAGATGAGGATTCTACATTAAACACAAATTCAATTATTTCTCTAAGCTAGTTTTGTTGTGGATATTGCAAAGGGCACAATATCCTCTACAAAAACAATCTATTCAAGGAGCTGTATGACAGCAAAGTAAATTGGAGAATATTTTACTCTTGCCCTAACTTGTTTAACAGCACAAGTC
Organism: Corapipo altera; assembly: GCF_003945725.1. NCBI lineage: Eukaryota > Metazoa > Chordata > Aves > Passeriformes > Pipridae > Corapipo > Corapipo altera. Next base: position 3,807,657 of record NW_020884914.1, read on the forward strand.
AAGAGGAGGTTGCTTCCATCAGATGGGCTGTGTAACAAAGACCCAAACCAGTCAGCCTCCTTTGTAGATCATCATCATCAATTATCTTTTAGCTACTGTTTATGCCACAGCCTCTTTTGCACGGTTAGGTTGAACCAAGTATCTGCTAAGGGCACGTATGAGTGATCAAAAATGAACAGCACTTTGCAGTGCAGTGTTGTTCACACTGGCATAGTTTGTGTCTGTCAACAGACAGGTTTTTGTATGCAGCAAAACTGGTCAAGTGAAACTAAAACAAACAGGTCTTCCAAGAAGAAGAGTTGATTTATTATAATTTTTATCAAATTACTAAAGTTGGTCAATTTGTGAGGTGTTATTTTTTTAAACAAAGGCTTCAGGAGCAGCTTATCCAAACCACAACCATTTTCAGTAAGCCTGTGAACCAGATCCACCTAAAAAACCAAGCAACACAGGTGGCAGGTTTTGCTGCACTTGCTTGTTATCTCCTAAAGCACATGACATGTCATCAGGCTCTACAGGCAAGTGAGTTCTAGGCTGATTCATTGATACAAATTTAATTTCCAATTCTTGTTTTCAGGAGTCCACATAGTGTCTCATTTTATTAACTCCAGTATAATGGCAGCTGTACTGATTTATTGATCTCACACTTGCCAAAGCATTGTTCCACCTCCTGGCTCGGGCAAACACTACGGCCAGAACCTGAAGGAACAGCATGCCATAAACAAAACAAAAATACCCTGTGTCACCACATCAAAGGAGTTTGAAAAGTGGTGTGTTTTAATTTTCTTCAGGTACAGCATAAAGAATATAGGCTAGAACAAAACCCTCAAAAAACCAAAACCTCAACATACTAACAAAGTCTTTGATCGTGAAAGCTAAAACAAAAGTAGAGTCAATCGTCAAACTTTTTACTTTTTAATGAAGTTCTCTTCCCTTTGAAAGTATAATAAATGATTGGCACAAACTCACACACTCTCTAGCAAGGTCAATGGATGTATTTGAAACAGCCCACTTCACTACTTATCAGATATGCACACTTGTTCACAGGGTTGGCTAAAAATAAACAAAACTCAAATTTTAAGAACACAAGAACATGGTTACCCTGTTTCCCCCTATTTTAACTCTTTTTTTTCTTGTCCTACTCTTCTTCAAGTAAACTGGGACTCTGATCAGAAGCTATCATGTGTAACTGGCCAGCTCCTATGGAGCTCAATCTGTGCAAGTGACAGCACTCACAGAGCTTTCCTCAGCTAAGGGCACCTCAACAGCACCAACACAAGCTCTCTCACTGCCACGTGGCCCAAGACTGTTGTGGCCTAATGCTTCTTGGTGCTCAGGGACCTGTCCCAAGGCTCCTAAGAACAAAAGGAAAGGAAGCTCAGCAGTCCTGACTAGCTAAGGACTCAGCTGAACGCTGCAGTTTGCCCAGCAGAGAGGGATGGCCTCAGCACTGCTCCCCTTCAGACAACCCATTTCACCACAGCCTCACAGCCTGCCCTGATTCTACAGGCACAACTGGGAGCTCAGGCTGCTCTCAAAAGGCACCAATGTCAGAGCCCTGGGGAGACACAGCCTGGCCACCCCCTGCACAAGGGCTCTCCAGGTTTTGGCATCCCTTGCTCTGGATCCCCCGCAATGCTTTGTCCTCCAGGCCCTGAGTAACAGCAGGACACGGGTGCTGCCTCTTGCTTCCCTGCACACAGCACAGCTCAGGGACAAGGCTTTTCCAAGCACTTGGACACAGTGATGGATGGCTGCATCAATACCTGCTTTGTTTTGCCTGGAGCAGGATTTCAGGCCATGCTCTGTCTCTCTTGTTTCCCCCCAGCCCAAGCATCAGTCTTGAAGCCTCCTAATGATGCAAGTAAATGCAAATAAATCAGGTCACTCACTGTAGTGTTTCATCCCCGGGGAAACTGCAGTGGGCTCTGCTCAGTTGGCATGTCTGTCTTGAAAGTACTCAGTGTACTTTATAACTCAGCCCAAATTTTTCCTGTTTCACTTTTTAATATCAACTTACCCTGCAACAGAAACCCTGAACATACCCTTTAACTCAGGCTACTCCAGTTTGATATTTAGGGCATATGATCACTGCACTTCACCTCTCCAAAAGACAGCAGAGATGGGACAGATAAAAACTGAGATTCTTACTATGTCCAAGCAAGGTATTTTCAAGAATTGAGAATCCTTGGTGGTTGATCCTTCAGTGAACTAACACAATTAACTTTGTAATAAAAGGTAATCCACCGACTTTCAGCTGAGATCTGATTAAACTTCCATAGAAAATGGTTTCTTGTGTTATATTATTTTAAGAACAGGAGCAAACAACATGACCTCAGCTCTCATCTTAAAAGTGTGTGGAGCTAATGGGCTCCAACCAGGTGTCCTCTGAAGAAGCATGAGGAAAGCTCTTAAATGACATTTAGCTAACATGATGGAGAACAGCACCCTTTTTTTCCTGGTAAACAAAGCTGCCTCTTCTCATCATGGCAAAAGTCAAAACACTTAGGTACTGTTCATGAGCCTAATTATCAGAGAAATATCAGCTGAACAATTGGTAGAGAATTTTCTGCCCATCCCATTTAAAGAGGTTGGGTACAATAAGCTAAATTCTATTTTTCTTGCTTCTTGCAGACTTCTCAAAGCTCTATGCAACGTTTTCTGAACACTTGAGTAACATCAGCAAAATTATCACATCCTTCCTTCTCATCTAACAGGATGTCCTCATTTGCTAGCAGACAGAAAAGCTCATTTCCCAGCTTCTCTTCCCCGTGCTGCCCCCATCCCTCACACCAGGTGTCTCACCAATTTTAACAAAGTACCACATTGCTATAGCAACATAATTAATATAAGTGCACCCTGCTAATTTGGTGGTGTTGGTAGTCACAGAGCACCACTCTCGGCAGCTCTGTGCTAAGGACAAGACTTACTATCAGTGCAGGGCTAGAAAGAGCTTAAACCTCTGATGTGTTTGACCACAAATAATACTCACATAAACACAGTTCCTGAGCGTACAACAACCAGATATTACCTGGGAGAAACTCCAGCGGAGGCACAGGAATTACACTGGTGTAATTAACAGAAGGGAAAAGATAGAAGAGAGGTGAAAATCCATGCTGGCACACCAGATCTCTCAAAATGTGAGTGTCCTGCTGTGAAGGGGTGTAGAGGAGAAGCTCTGCAGGGTCCCCAAGGAGGCACATTCCATGTGCCATAGCATTGCTGCCCCGTGCAAGTGCAGACAGGCACTCTCCCTTGCGTGCCTTTAACTTCCCCTCCACGGTGTCTGTCAAACCACCTTCCAGACAGAATTTTTAGAGCATGGAGGCCCTGACAGCCAAAAGTAGGAGGACTGTGATTTCCCCCGAGTCCTCTTTTAGGTGTTACAAGTAGAATCTGTTACTAACAGATCTTGAAAGGGAATGGCAAAAGGCCAGGCTAGCTGGAGATGTTTGGGAAACCAGCATTGCTATTGCATAACACTGAGAAAACTGAGATTGCTATTTACAGAGTGCTTACGCTGTAAGATCAGAAGCTCTTCCACAGGAGATTGTCTGTGTTTCAGTACTCCCACATACACACCGAAGATTTTATTGGAACAGGGTTCTCCAAAAATGAAGAAAAAAATGCAATACTACACAGGCTGTAAAAAGAAGTGGAAGCTCCTGTAAGAAAGAGCAAGAACAGTTACCCCTCCCCATCACAGCACAGTCCCAAATCAGCTCCTCAGCAGAGTTACAGGAGCATCCAACTGCTGGTCTTCTTGCAGATCTTGTGATTTGAACCAGTCATAATATCCTTCCTTTTTCACAGCACAACAGACCAGAGTAACAGCTATGAGAGCTCATCAGGACACCTCTGGAGACGAACAACCACAAGGAACACCCAGGGGGAAAAACAGCCAGCACTTCCACAGCCACCCTTTGTGGTACAGAAGGAACAAGAAAACTAGAGAGGAACATCAAAGGCCTCACATTTACTCAAGGAACTCAGAACTGAGGTCCAAACTTGGACTCTCACTTGTAGTAGAGCCTCCTTTCAACAACAGATTTTCATATGAACATTTTTATATATCTCAGCTTTTTGTGAAAGCATTTGGTCAGACAGAGAAGCAAAGGTTCCTCAGTCCAGCAGGGGAGGTTGCACTCCAGAGTCACCAAGGGCCAGTTCCCAGGTCAGAAGCTGAAGGTCACCTCAAACTGTCCTCTAGAATCCGGGGAAGGGGATTGTTCTCTGCTTCTCCCACACACTCTCACACAAATCCAAGGCTGTTCTCTCTGATTTCCTAGGGAGGCTCCTAATGTACAGACTGAACAAAAAAAAAGTAAAAAGTCTTAGCAAGGATTAATACTGGAGACAAAAGTGGGACTGAGAATAAATCCTTCTCATGGCTTTCCTGCCTCTTTGTGATAACTGTGCTGGGGACAAGTCAATAACTAATATGAGCATCTGTCAGACCTTACTGCAGCACACCTGTGTGATAAATATTATCCTGTGCAGAGAGACAGGAAACAGGCTGAGATAGGCAAGGTACAGCCTCAACAAGTGCTAGTCCACTTAAGGCAGAGTGCAGAGAATCTGGAGGAGAAAAACTGGACCTACAAGGAAGGACTGAAACAGTATTTAGACCAGCTGAGAGAAAAGTATGAGATCTTGGGGGAGGTAATAGTTGTAAAATACGTAAAAGGTTGCTGCCAAGAAAAATAAACATACCACCCTCCAGGTCCTTTGAGGGCAGGACAAATAGTAAAGATTTGAATTTTTTTCCCCCTGTTTTGATACTTAGGCTAAATATTAGAGAAAAGTTTTAAAGGTAAGGTCAGCTCAGCAGTATGGAGATTGCCTGGGAGGCTGCAGAAGCTGCAAACAGATCAGCATCCTAGAAGGGCATAGGTGTGCACTAATGCAAACTGATGCTACCTTCAGGCAGCAGCCTGACCTTTTGGCATGCTTTCCAGTGCAAGATTCAAAGATTAATTCAATCTCTTTGGGTAATCACAGAAGACTGAACTAGATCTCTGGAGTCCCAGCCTGTCCTCATAGCTTTGGTACTGCCTCACCAGCCAACAGCCAACTGCATCTTCATCTGCCTCCAAAGCATGGAACCAGAACAGCTTTCCTGCTACAGTGACCCAGCTGATAAAACCTGAGCTGGCACAAGGAGAATAAATATTTAAATTCACACTACCAGTTTTGATCAACTTGCAGCACACCAGGCTGACAGGACCAACACAACCCAATTCAGGTAAGATGTAATGCAAAGGTACATCAGCATTTCTCCATCATCAGTCACCTCTCCCAGATCTGACTGATACCCACAGACAGCACTATGCAAGAGTCTTTGTAAAGGAAAGATTAGGCTGGTTACTCATTCTGTTGTCATTCTGCACCCTTCAAATTCTAGTGAACCTTATCTTCGAGGGCAAACTATCAAACAGATCAAACAGATATGGAAAGGAAAACAAAGCCATACCTGATTAAGGCTTAGTTTTAAGGAAGGCATAAGGACTCCAAATACTTATAGGCTTCATATGTTTGGTAAGAGTTAAGCTGCATATTACTTTCATATGTTGTGCTTAGCTTTTGCATTTTGATCAACTTAAATGATTTCCATTTTCCCTTTTCCAGTTTGCTTGGCAGGGGTTAGCACGGTGTGAGTAATGAAAACACTACAAGCAATGGTTAAGTAAAAAAGATTCTCCAACCAGAGAAACAGTCAAGGATGAAAACACCTCTTTGTGTCAATAAATAGATTCAAGATGAACAGGATTATTTGCTTAATGCACACACAACTAAAAACATGACAGCCTGCAGACACAAAGACTTCTACCAAGAGGCAATCTATTCCCTCCTGCTCTCCATATTCATTGCCCCTTTGTAAACCCTGTTATTTCAGTACCCACACACACAAAAAAAGATCAGTCCAAATGGCACCGCAGGATTTTTGTGGGAGTAATGTACAAATCTCTTTTTTAGTCTGTAAAGCACTAAACTTGAGTGCTCAAAATACCTTGGAGGCGAGCACTCTGGAGTAGAGAGCTCCTGGATGTCACACCCTCTGCACTTCCCTAAGAGCCAGCAGAGCCCAGGGGCACTGTAACCTTAGCTGGGGACCACCAGGAAAACAGCCTCAAGTTTTTGCTACAGGAGTCAGAGCCTCGTGCCTGTTCTGTCAGCCAGGAATGTCACAGGACACAGTTCCTTCTGGTGAGGGGTTCTCTTGCTCCATCTTTTCTATCTCTGGTCACACACACAAAGCATTCGGTCCCAAAGGCCACAGGTCTGTTACACAGTCTGCAGCCAAGGCCCCCTACTCTAGCAGGCTTTCCCACTTAGAAGTTTCCTGAAAGCAAAGACAAAGTAATGAAGCCTGGAGTTGCTTTCCTTTCTTCTTGAAGATCTTACACCCCCTCATTGCAACAGTGAGAAAGGAAGAGTGAGTTGGTGCATCTGCCCTCCACTGACCTCCCGTCTGTGCTTGGGAAGCAGCACAGTGTGCAAGACACTGGGAGGGACAAGGAGCATTAAGTGATGCTTTAAGTGATGCTGAGATGACAGATTAGCTCAGAGGCCTGACAGCTAACGAGGCCTGGTTGCTGCAAGCACTTTCCATTGCCCACAATCGACCAAACCATCCCTGCTCCTGCCCAGGGTGGGTGATCAGTGCGTCACTGCCAGGAATAGAAGCGCATCCTGCACTGATACACTGACCTAATATTTTCTAATAGTGACAGGACCAGACTTCGTGTTCTTTAGCCAAAGGTCAGTTGCTCCCCAAAGTGTGTTATTTGAAAGGAAATCAATGATGTTTAAGTTTCTGAGCAAATGGAAGGGTGTGCTTGCCTGGCAGTGGCAGAAGGAGTACAATAGCACTGCAGAAGTAGAGAGGGAGGACAAGAGAAACACTACTATTTACTTGGTCACAGGAAAAGCCATTCAGCCATTCTGTATTCAGTGTAACAGCACATGAAATGGATGCCAGATCTTAAGACTCCACACAGCTTTGTCCAACAGTCAAGAGAAATTTAGTTTTTATATCTATTTTACAGAGATTGCAGGTTTTGTATACACATACCCACACTAAAATACACGGGGGGCCAAGCAAGAACTTGCTGTTCACTTCAGAGAAAGTAGTTTGATGCTGTGTTGGCAGGATTTTATTTCACACTAGAGCTCACTCCAGGCAGACACACACAACTCCAGTGAGGGCCACCTCTTCATGCCAGTCACATAAAACCTCTCCACAAGGGAAGACAGGCAGGGTCATGCTACACAGCACAAAGAGAAAACCAGCTCATTTTGATGGATAATTGTTTCACCACGTAGTGTCACAGAGTAAAAACAGAGTTCCAAAGGCTGAAGAGCTTTACTTCAATTAGCAGGTTTACAGTGCAAATTATTAACTTAGTAAGTTCTTGTTTGCAGAATGAAAAAAAAAATCAAACAAGTCCACAGCACCTTTGTGATCCACTTTGGACTACAACTGCATCATTATCTGAGATGCAGATCATCGTATTCAAGTTTTGACAGACTCAACACTCAAATCCCAGCAATATTCAAACTGGAATTTTGTCCGCCAGCGTAAAGTGAATGTTTACCAAATACAAACCAGGAAAATACAAACACTTACCAAATACAAGCAGTCTGGAGTTTTGCTGCAGGCAACAAGTCAGCTGTCGACTAAGCAACATCGACGCCATTTTATCTTTTCTTTACTCAAAAAGACTCAATTTTGGGAGATTTCTTTCCAGTTGATGTTCTAAAATAAAAAGAAAACCAAAACACTTATTCATGTGCTTATGGATGCAGCCATTATTACTGTGCTATTCATTTCAATTCCCTCTTTCACTAACTTCAGTCCAAAGACACTTAGAGCATGCTGTGATGGATTAATGCTGACATTCAGCTCAGGATTGAGCCCCAAGTCTGATGCTTGGCTTGGTCTTGCTGAGGCAAATGACTTCTAGGCTAAAGCTGTATCTCCCAACTTCAGCAGGTCCAGGGGGTAAAGATCAGTACCTATTTTCCCTTGCTCTTCCTCTCTGTTTTCTCTCTGTATGTAGACCGCATTGAACTTCTAAAAAATTGTTTCCAGTCAGTCTCTCAAGCCAAAGCTGGTTTTTCCATTCGATTTAAGTTTATGAGAAAAATCTCATCTAATACAAAAGACAGCAGCACAAGCATTAGAAAACAAAAGAAAATCAATCTCCTGAAAAACCAGTTTGTACCAATTAATCACATCTCTGTGAAGGAAGACTGTGAGAGCAGGGATTGTGCAGCCTGAGGAAGGCTCAGGTTGCATCCCATCAATGTGTAACAAACTCCTGGTGGGAGGGAGTAGAGAAGGAGCCAGACTCTTCTCAGTGGTGTCCAGTGACAGGATAAGAGGCAATGGGCACAAAGTGAAACACTGTGAGCTCCATCTAAACACAGGAAAACCCTGGACAGGTCACCCAGAGAGGGCGCGGAATCACCACACTTGGAGATATTCACAGCCCAACTGGACATGGTCCAGAGCAGCCTGCTGGAGGTGTTGCTGCTTGAGCAGAGGGCTGGACCAGATGACCTCTCAACCTCAACAGTTCTGTGATCCTACCTCAGTTAGTTACATATAAATGACCTTGGAAAATCAAGTAGCATGAACGGCAACACAACTCCTTTTTCACTTTGGATCACCTCTGCAGAAAGTCTGGCTGGAAGTCATAAATAAACAGGTCATTGAATTATTATCCAGGATACAGGTTAAATTCAAACTCCACACTTATCAGCATGGCCCCCTGTGTTCTAAGCAGGACATCAGAGCCCTCTGCCCAGCATTTTCACCTTGCTGGGTGTCCCCCTGCCCCCAGTGGGTGCAGACCATCCAGCAGCAGTGGACCGAGGCCTGCAGTCCAAACAAAATGTCACTATTATCCACAAACCTCCTGGAAAGAACTCTATTTAACAAATACACTCAGAGAGTATTGGAGCTCACAGCTTACTGCTTACATCAGTTCTAGACCATCAATAAAACACGCCAGCAGATGTTCATGACTAGATATAGGGAAGCAGCTGATCTACTGCTACTGTGACAGGAAGTATCTCTTACCCGGCACTAAAATATCAGAAATTTAATTTCTGTACTATCTTTAGGCAAGATGCTATTTGTTCTCCTTCACATTTGAGCTTTTTTAAAACAAATAAAAGAAAACAAAAAACTTCTTGCTTACATAAATTTAGGGACCTATTAATACTTAGGTACAAAAACAACTCCCTTTCCAGACAATTGATGTAGCACTTGGTTTCACTCAGTTTCCTCTGAGTTCAAGTTAAAATTCAAGGTATTTTGAAATGTGGCAAGGCAAGCATACACTTGCACAACACTTGTGCACACACTGAAAAAGCTGGATTAGCTTCCTAAGGCTTTGAGTCAGAAGTGTAGAGGGAACTAGGTAATTTTTTTCAGAAAAGAGTAACTTCACTTGTAAGACAAAATTAATTTATTTCTTTCATTATTTTTTGTCTCTCGGCATCTTTCTTTAGTTGTGCTAACTTTTGCAAAATAAACACGTAAAGAAATACCCCAACACCACAGATTTCTTATCTAATGACCATCCTCTAGCAAAAACCAAATGCCAGTCTAAGTGAGAAAAAGCAGTTAAAGGGTGAATCAGCCCAGCACCTCTCACAACAATTAACCACCTTGACTGATGTCCTCTGTTCAGAGCTATTTATCTGGTCTGCACTGCAATCTCCAATTCCCTCCTTAAATTCTTCAAAGTATGACTTTTTAAGAGTCTTTAGGAGCCTGTTAAAATCTAAGGTGAACACAGTTCTAAGGAACTCACAAAAGGAGCAGTGCAAACGTACTTAGCAACCCACTTCGTTGTTCTCATCCTCTTCAGTCATCTCTCCTGGGGGTTTTGCTGCCCACTGCCCAACCTTCCTTTTCACAACGATGAGATGCCTCTTCACAAACAAATCAAACAAATCTACCAGTCACTGTACATGGTTGTGCCCACCAGTGTCCAGGATTCCCTTCAGCAGTACCTCCTCCTCCTTCCCCAGGTGAGCCATGCCCATGTCTTTACTCCCAGTATGTTATTTATCTTTTACTTATATTTCCTGTTTATCTTAAATTCTTTAATAGTTAAACTACAGTATTCATTAGAGGCTGAAAAATATAATTGGAAATGATACTGGCTTTTTGAAACACTTACAGGAAAAAAAATTATTGCAAGAGCAGCTGAGCCCTAATTTTCCTTGGCAGTTGTTATATAAAAAGTTTTACCATTTTCTAGTCCAGAGTCAGAATAAATCATGTAATATCACATGTGAGTATAACTAAACCCAGCATCTTTTCTATCTCCATTAAGCACACAAACTCTCACAGGGGATCAGCTGATGTGATTGGTATCTTTGTCTAAGCATGCATTATTTGGTTATCACAATAACCAATTGAATTTTGCCTCCATAGCCCATCTCCCGATCAATTCCCACCGGCCCAGCCTGTTCCAGCACTGCAAGCAGCAGAGGCAGAGTTTGCAAGCCAGCAGAAATCAGCTCTGCACGTGTCAAAACTGCAGCAATGCCACGCTCCAGCACCACTGCTGCTCCAGAGCCACTGCGGGCAGCTCCAGATCCCGTAACATCCAGGCAAAACACAGCCACCAACTCCACATATCGGACTGGAAACGGGGTGTGAAGGACCTCAAAGAAGTGGGACCCTTAAAAAAATATTCCTAAGTCTTCTCTAAATATTTTTCCTCTAATGGCAGCTGTCTGAGCTGGAGAAAGCCATTGGTACAGATGACTGCAAAGAACAGCAATTCTGAAGTGAATGCTCGGTACCTTAATTTTGCAAATATATTTGCATATATTTTGTATGTAATTTTGCATTACATAAACACATTCACTGGCAAACACAGTTTAAGTCACAGTCACATTCTTCTAGCAAAAAGAATTATTTGCAGAGAGGAAGCTCAGTCCAGTTTATCAAGCACATGAAACATAAGGATATGTGGATTTTTTAAATGCACACTGTGGAATTAGATATATATTTTTTAAAGAGCAGCTGTTAAATTTCTGTACCGAGTGATTATTTCTGACAGATAAAGCTAGTTCTAGGAACAACAGGCAGCAGCAGCAGCAGCCTACTGTGAACATATAAAGATGTATTGTTTCCATGAGTGAACAAGATTGTGTTTCTTGGGGGGAAACTCTGGAAAAATTAAAAAAAGAGGGTTTTGATCCAGATACAAGAGTGAAAATACACGAACTAGGAGTTTGCACAGCAATCTCGCTCTCTAGAAGAGAAGCTAATGCAGCATGACATCCATGATCCAGGCTGCAGCTTGTAGAGACCTGCCTGGGAAAGGATTCTTGGATGGATGCAAAGGTAAAGGCAGAGACATGGACAGATGCAAAGGTAAAGGTAAAAGGAGACAGGGTAAGGCAGGGAGGAGAAGTCAGCTCTGCAGATTTGTGTCTCTTTCTTGAAACTCATGCCAAAGACACAGAAGCCTGTTTGAAATTCATGGGGGCAGGTTCATCTGTTCCTCAGCTGCTCCAAACCCATTTACCAGGAACAATTAAGCCATTTGGAAACGGCAGCACAAGCTGCACAGGGCAATTACTGCACAAGGTTTCACAAAGTGGGTTTGAGGAACAGGGAGCTAAAGGCAAATTCCTTCCTTTTTCTACCGTTTTCCTTTGCTTGACTTTCCTAGGATACACAGTAAGGGTATCCTCGTGCCATGTGTTAATTGTTGTGAAATTTAAAACATATCTAACTATCTCCTAGTCCTGTTTGCTAGGATCCATCTGGATGTGAACCAGCACAAGGCTTGCTGTCATTGTGAGCTGTGCAAGGGCTGCAGGAGGGTGCAGGGGCTGCAGCAGCCCCCTGCCCTGGAGCTCTGCTGTCCCGCAGTGGTGGAGGACACCTCCCCTCTCTCGGGGGCCCAGGGCAGCACCAACACTGTGCCTGAATGCAAACCCACCCTTTCCAGACCCAGCCTGCCCTGGCATCCCCGAGGTGAGCTGGCACAGACAGTTTGCACGGAGGGTGTCTCTCGAAGAGGTGAGAAGGCTCTTCAGTTCACAGCTCAGCGTGCTTTGACACTGCACTTTCTGCATCTGTCTTTTAACAGGGGAAGAAACTGCAAATTGAGAGATCAAGTCAGCTGTGGTTCCTGTGACTAAAACAAAAGGACAATGTTGAAAACTCTGGCAGTACTCAGATATCTGCACTGGGATTGTTAAAGAGGGGCAAGTCTCCTGCTTTGCAGTGTCCATGAACAAGCAACTTTAACGACTTAGGTGATGCAGTTCAAGTATTTTACTTCTAAAACCAGCTCAAGGAGATCCCAGAGTCTGAAACAGCCCCGTAATTTCACAAAGAAACATGAGTGAGGTGGAAGATGTTCTAGGCTGTCATGCATTAAACATAACCATGTCCCTCCTTAGACTGCATTTGAGGAAGAATGGGGCAATGTAATGTCATCATGGTACCTGCACAAAAAGATCCCATGTTTTCAGCACTGCCTGCTTGAAAATGAACCACTCCACCCTGCTTGGGGAGATGGGGAATGTCCACATTCAACAGATCAAAGCAGGAAAAAAATTGAATGAGTTCACCAGTTGTTATTGACAGCACAGGGTGACGTTAGAAATCCTGACTTACTGCTTTAGCCAATTAAATGTAGTAAACAACAACGTAAATAAAGAGGCCTGCCTGCATGTTGATGTGTTTAACTGCAATTCTCTTGGCCCCAGGAGCAGAGTTAAGAGTTCAGTATAGACTACACAGTTATGAAAGCCTGAGTGCACATAATGAAATAAAACAGGTCCTTTTACTTCAACAGGGCTTTTTTCCAAGGTATAGTTCTGAAACAAATTTGAATTAGCTCATAACAGCATTTGTAGGAGAAGTTTGTAAGAGTAACACCAAGAATTTCTAGTCACAGTTAGACCAAAGCTATCTCAGATCATCACGGGAATAGAAAAGTCCTGTTAAGAGGAAGTTGCAAGAAAATTCACATCTAGTGTTTATATAAGGCTGGCATTAGGTTTTCCATCTAGTATCTATACCAACCCAGCACAAACCACAGCTGAAACCCTCTTCAAGAAGACTTCAAGAAGAGCAGTACCTGCCACCACCCTCATAAGAGGGCACAGAAAAGAGAAAGAAGCTGTTCTTCCCCCACCTTGGTCAACCAAAGGCCCCAGCCTGGCGAGCCTGTGATTGCAGAGCACAGCTCACCAAGGAACATCAGCAACAAAACAACGGCAGGGACCTGCAAATGGAAACGTGGATCTACCACCAAAATGGATTTTGCAAAAAAACCCCACTTCACAAGCTGACAGGCTGCTTATGCCTCTAATAATCTTAATGGCTTTGTGTAGAACAGGATGTAACTGGAAACTCCATGATTGTACTTAAGTTGTCAAGGACACAGTTGTCATAGTTACAAGTAAAGCTCAAGTGTCGGTTATTCAGGGTTGGCTATTTACTTATTGACACCAACAGAATTGGACACTCCCACTAGTCTTCAGAAGAACAAAAATAGGAAGACTGGTTTTGTCCTTCAAGTCTTGACAAAACAGTAATTATTGCACACAAAAGCATAATAAACTGGTGGTTTTTTGCACAGGTCCCTTCTCTCACTCCACATGCAGCTGGCATTCCAGTCAGTCTGCTCTGAACACTGCAGCACAAGTCTAAAACAAGATGTACTTGTTTAGCAAAGGAAATCTCACACCTACAGCTTGTTAGTAAGGTCCAGAATCCATCACAACACAGCAATCCCTACCTGCCTCATGGGACCTGCAATCGGGTCAGTGTTGAAACAAACAGCAAAGCCAGAACACAAACCTTCAGTTCTTCCATCAAGTTTTAAAACTTATTTACAGTAAGAAGTGTCATAACATTCATGTGTCCAAGTGCTCCTCCTCGTGTGTCCCCTAGGCAGGGTTTGGTGCTTGCATATGAATATATGTTTTTCTTTTTTCTAAACCAAAAAAAAAAAACCCAAACCAACAAAAGAACAAAAATCTTTTTGCTGTTGTCCCTCTTATCCCTCTCTCCCACAAATATTGGGCCAAGGAAAGACTCTCAGTCCATGAACCAATGAATATAAACAGGTAGGAATGCTGTGATTGTGGTACACTAGGATTCAGGTGACCCACTAAACTTTTGAGCAGCTCATTTATGATTCAAAACCTATTGGAACAGCTAAGGTGGGATGAGACATGCCTATGACTTCCCTGTGAAAGAAATACACTGTCTCAGGAAAAGAAAAAATTGGATTGAAAAAGTGTCTGTTAGAAACTGGGCAAGTCCCAGATGCGAAGCCAAAAATACCTACATAAATAGCATAATGGTACATAAATGCTGGTAAAAAACCAAGTACAACTGAACCTATTTTAGCTGAAAAATTCTAAATTTTTCTAAGTAATTTCTGAATAGTTTCCCCTGAAAAAACCTGCACTTTGATATTTCAGTGAACTTTAGCAGTGAGCTACACATAAGAACCTCTCTTCACTTCAAGCCTGCACATTTTGAATCCCTTATTTTAAATGCAGATGGCAAAAACATATCCAAACCATTTCTGTTCATTTCCACACATTTCCCCACACCAAAACATCCCAGCTCCCAATGGGTTATGGCACAGCCGTGCTTTTCAGATGAGTTGCTCCACAAGCCTTCTGTAGTTTCGAAAAAATTGAAGCATTGCAAAATACCCTCAAGTGGAGTTTCCAAGAAAAATCAGTTTTATTTCTGGTAAGATTTTATTCCTCAGCATCCTACTGCTGTCTCTTCAGAGGTCAGGAAAACAGATAAATAGCACCGAATAAAAGCACCATTTCTTTTTCTGTGCCCTAAGGCATAAAATAGCTCACTTGGAGGCAGCCTGCACCAAACCAAGGGAAACGTCTTAAGCCGGAGAGTGTGCTCTGGTTTCTCAAGGTGACCCCCATTCCAGCTGAGGACAGAAGGAAGCAGATGCACGCAGATTTCTCTTAAGGGGATCCAGCAAACAAACTGGGAATAGCTACCCATGTTTATCCACGACAGGGACACTGTAACACGACATACAACTGCACATACAGACACACATTCCCCTCCGGACAGAGAGCTCGGCCGGAGTCTGTGCCCGCCCCGACCGCGCACGGCAAAGACACTTACAGCACTTGGATGCAAACTCCCCGCAGCCAGCCCTGCTTGGAAGTGCCGCTCCCTCCTTTCCTTCAGCTCAGCTCAGCTGCTGTCGGCTCCACTCGTGAGGAATGTCATCGCTGCCCGCTCCTGCCAGCTCCCGAGCGCGACTGCCGGCAGCGAGGCCGGGCATCACCCAGAGGGAGCCCGGAGCTGCAGCCCTGCAGCGGAGCTGCGGGGGATGCCCCACTTAATGAAGGTTAATGAAACCAGCTCCTGCTCAGCCACAGCCAGCGCACAGGAGCACCCGACTCGCCTCAAAACGAGAGCATCTGGCTCTGGCATGTGGGTGTAGCCCATCAGCTCGGACCCCTGGGAGTGCGAGTTCACCTGAAAGCCTCCTTGGCAGGTTTCTGAAAACATATTCCAGAGACGCAGAGCCAGAACTGCATTAATGTTTGAAACGGCTCCTTAGCTTTCAACAATCGTGGAAGTTGAAGAACACGTCTTGTCCCTAAACCCCTTGATTTTACTCTAGTTTGTAAATATCCCGAGGGTGACACGCGGGCACACATAAAATAACCACGGTTTGGTTCATTCCCCTCAGGTCGTGCGCAGGCAGCACGACAACCAGCACACATCCCAACGCCACCTCCTGCTGCGCTGATGGAGACGGGAATGGGGAGACGCAGACACCCACGGGGAATACCAGCAGCCTCCCTTCAGGCCCAGGGAGGCAGGGAAAGCGAGCACGGGGTGCCATGGCCGAGGCTGGGATCCATGGCCAGGTTGCCATGGTGCTGGGGGGCAAGAGGGAAGATGCGCCAGAGCGCAGGAAAAGGCTGAGCTGCTTCAGATTTAAATCCCTGTGACAGTGTCTCGGCCGAGCCATTGCACGGTTGCTGTGGCAACCGACGAGTGAAAAATCACAGCGGAAATCTGTAATTATTACAAGCGAGGTGGTGACTTACCCACTTCAGCAATCAGGGCATTAAAACGGCTCGAGAGGAGGAGGGGGAGGTCCGTGCCCCCCAACAGGCAGGGCTGCACTGCCACAGGGAGCCAGGCACGAGATGAGAGCTATGGGTCCTGCTTTGGGCTCTATCTCCCACAGGCTCCAGCTGTGGGATGTGACATTTGGGCAGGATGCTCTCCTAAGCACAGGGTCTGGCACCTGCCTGAGGGGCTGTGACTGGAGCTCCTGCACCCCTGTGCTGCAAGGGGGGAGATGAGGGAGCAGCTGGAGCGAGCCCCAGGCTTGTGCTGCCTGATCCAGCACGAGCAGAGTCAGGCACAAGGAAGGGTCTAAGACAGGCAGAGGCAAGGACAGACATCAGAAGGACAGAAGATGCAATGCCTCCAGGAAGCAGGTAAGGTCCCCGGCAACTGAGTGACTCCAGTTTGTGCTGCTCTTACAGCACCACACTTTCTTCCTCCCCTTCTCCCTAACAGCAGCACTATTTGTTTGGTTGGGGTGGATGTTGTGCTGATTACTGTGCTGACACAGGAACCAGGAGGGACAGAAAGTCGTTCAGGCAGACCAAACACGCCCTGCAGCCTCTCCACTGTAACATTACCTGACACAGGTAGTTCACACACCAACACATGCAGTGCCAGCACCCACAGAACCTTTTACATCCATTGCAGGAGTACAAGGTTTAAAGTCACCATGTACTTCTCCAGAGTTTTTCTATCCGAAATGCACAACTGATGAGCATCCAGACAAGCTGCTAAGGAAAATGCTGTTAACACCAATAAGGAAGAGAATCAGATGTGGCTAATCCTGTTCTGGTACCCTTCTCCTTCACTGTAGGACTGTAGCCTGGGATCCCATGTGAGTAGTAGCAACTGCTAAGAAAGAAGCCCAGATTGCAGTTGTTTATAAGACAGATCCCATACTACTTCTAAGTAACAGGCTGTTGATTTGATCCAAAATAAGGACTGAAGCTGATCCCTCACCTTCTTCATAGTTTAAAATCTGACTGCAAATGACACATTTAAACTGGTCTGTGCTGGTTACCAGTCATTAGAACAAACTGCTGCCTCTAAACTGAACCCGTTAACCAGCTAATCTACCACAGAAAGTGCATTAACAGATGGTTAATGCAGGGACACATCACAAAGCAGAGGAGGAAGGTCTTAGAACAGTTGTAGGTACTTACACTCATCACTTATAAAACACTGGATCCAACAGCAATGTAATAAATCAGTGATTTATTACTACACTTCTTCAGTGAATAATCAGGATCACAGCTCCAAAGGATGCACTCTGGGGAGACTGAGGTATGACAAAGAAACTCTTGTGCCTCTGCTGAGTGCTGCTTTAGATGATGTGAAGCTAAATTCATTAAACAAAATTATGCTGGATGAAAAGTACTCCTTGCTGCTAAGTGCTAACAATTTATATGGTAACATTATCCAGAGACTCCAGCCAGCATCGTGCCCCATCATGCTAAGCCATGTCATGTCCAACTGCCTGGAAACTCATCCCCCAGAGAGACAGTAATTCAGTAGTAGACTTTTATGTGTAGTGGATTTTTTTTTTGCTTTAATCCTTGCAACAAATGGCTCGACACCAAACTATCACCTCCCAGGCAGAGCCTAAGTTATTTTTCAGCCCCTCTGCTCCCAGTACAGCCCCTCCGTATCCATAATTACCCTGCCTGGAAGGCTGGATGCACAAAAAGGATGACAATGAGTCTGTGCAAACCCTTGTTGCAGGGCAAAAAAGTTAGAAGTCCCATGTCAGTGATTTTAAGCAACTATAATTACTAAAAACTTATTTAAGATGTATTAAAAATGTACAGTCCACAAAACTGTGGACTGTAATGAAAAAACCCCATGGACTTCCACTTGATTAATCAAGAGAATATTGGTAATGAGATCTACTTGAAGAGTCTGCCATCAGAAAGGATGTGGCCAACCACCCACAGTAAGTACACTTTCTGCACTGATATGCAGTTCTCAAAGGAAGACCCACTACACAATCCTTCACTGGTAGAAAGTAATCTCCAGCTTCAGCAGAACCAAAAGAATGACTTTCCATTGTTAGATATGTTTTTCTGTATCAATACTACATACATCCTCCTGAAATACATTATGATACTACAAGGCAAAATGGGGATCAGATTTTGGCCAGGCTGGTCCACAAGGCCAAGTAAAAGCACAAGGTAAATATAAAGGATATTTTGTTTTTATGGAAAATATTCCGAGGTGTAACTATGTTATCAGCTGCTGCATTTCACTGCAAATGATGGCAAATTCCTCCAGAAGCAACTCTACAGCCCCCCTTAACCCCTGCCTCACACTCTAGAAAGAATTTGTTTGGAAAAACAAAGCATTTAAAGCAACACAGCTACAGTACTTGAGAAGAATTCAGTATCCAGAAATAGCAGCTCCAGGGTAGAGACAAGATGTCAAAATCCTAAATGTCATATACTCCTGCAAAAAAATGGGAACAAAACACATTAGTATCCCAAAGCAGAAGGCAAGGCACACCAAGATACTCAGCACCAAGCCCTAGTCCTCTTCCAAAAACGGAATTGCCACAAGACTCAACAGCAGGGTCTCAGGACCCCAAACTTGCATGAAGAGAAAAAGCAACAGCCCTCTTTAGAGCTGGTTGTGTTTGGAGAAAAAATAAAGCACAAACTGGAGTGTCAGATCAAGTTTTAGGTACTGTGAGGAGTAATTACCAGGTTCAGTTTAAGATATATTAAAAAATATTTCAATGCAGTTGAAGGAAACAAAGTAAGACTATAAGAATGTTGACCCCAAGTTAATTATAAAAATCTGAGCAAATGATTTGGAGGCAGAAGGATAAGAGTCTTATTTGACCAAAGAGGATTATCATGAAGGGCAAAACAGAAAATAAAAGGGACAACTGTGATAGCTTAGCTTTGCAGGAAACCCATCACAGTGCAGCTTTTCCAACCTGTGGCTGGTCAGAAGACTGCTTCCTACCCTAGCACATCCAATAACACTACACTCAGTGTACAGAGGCAGTTTTTCTTTTGTAAAAGAAGTAAAAAGCCTCATGAACAGAGTTCATGAGTGGAATTCACCACAATCAATACCACTGACTCCAGGGATTTCATCTGGTGGGCAGATGCCCTGATTTAAAAAGTCAGAGGTTGTGAGTGTGCGAGGGCACACCTGAACTGCACCCGCACCACTCACTAACCAGGAACTAGAACAACTTACACTGACACAGGGAGAGGGGGATCACCCCCCTTTGGCCTTCAGATGTCAACTGCTTTAATTCCCATTTAACATCAGAACATCACATTCAGAAGAAGAAGGAAAGGGATACAGGATTGAAGCACAATTACTATGAAATTCTACTATTCAAAAGTCCTGTTATTGCCTGTTAATTCAGGCAATAGGTAAAAAAGAACAGCAGTTGGGCTGCTTTCAAAACAGTTTAGAAAACACAGTTACCTACACAGTGTTAAAACACTCTGTGACTAAGTTCCCTAGTATGTTTAGAAAATTATTTTTGGGCTCCAGATGGAGAAAGAAACTAGTGCCAACCTGATTCAGCAAGATATGTATTTCTCAAGTGGTCCCTCTTCCTTTGCTGGGCTCATTCAAAAAAATTAGAGTTGTGAATGAGCTAAAGCACTCTGCTGAATTAAAGGCAAGGTAGAAAAACTGGTAACTGGGAGACACACTGAAGGTTCCCAAAATCTGAAAGTTACCCACTAGGGAAAAATCCACAAGGCTGCTGCATAAACTGCACTTATTTTTTATATATTGCCTGTTTGACAAAACTAATTTTAACATTTCACACAAGTACTAAATACCTGGACACAAATTTGAGGAGATAAATTAGACTTTAATAAGTGTGCTAATGGCTAAACTAATTGGTAAAGTCTCTTTGAGGCACATCTCTACTGCACCCTCCACTCTCAGGGTAACACTGACACCCACGTAAGAGACTGAGTGCTGTTCCTTCAGCCTGGTACATACAAGCCATGAATCACATCAGAGTGAAGATTCCATGAGAACAGGCAGTTAAAAAGCATTGGCAAGTTTTGGGAAGGCTCCTAGATCTGAACAAATCTTTATAAAAGTTCCACCATGAGTTGGGCAAGTCCAGCTTAGCTGCTGGAGTCAGAAAAGAGGGACTTGCAACCAAGAAACTGTTGGGGGAATCCTTGTGATGCTCAGAGAGGCTGCACAAATTGAGAGTGGGAACAGAAAAGCCCAGGATATTATGTTAGCTGCTTCTGGAATCACAGAAGATACCTACTAATTGCATTTAATAAAGGAGAAGGCCCATTGGACTGGAACTAGAGACACATTAAAAGCAGGAATGGAAAATAACTGACTTTTAAAGACTTGGGAGTGAACCCATTCCAGAATATTCTCTTGCACCCACACTCCAAGCATGTTTTGAAACCTTGTAAAGTATCCAAAGCCTGCATCACCACCCACTGACCCATATCACCATGACTAACCTGTGTCACCACACACCTCAGCTCCTGCACCAGCGTTTCAGAGCAGCTCTGTGCTGGCCCTATCCATTTCCAGCAGCCAAGAGGGACACTGGACATCCTGCAGCTCCCCAAATATCCCATAAGGCACGTTCATGGGTGCTGCAAAGAAATATCCCTTGGCTGTAAAGACGAATGTGAAGTAATAACTCAGCTGGCAATACCACCAGCCTTAGAATAGTGGACAGGTAGGAAATGGTGCTTTCTGTCAAATACCCCAAAAATGCTGGACCAGGAGCAGAGAAAAGCATTTACTGGTGCAGTGGTACGGGGTGCAGCCACCCCCTCTTTTGGCACTGTGAACCAGCCCGCCCCTGTAATGACAATACTGCCACAAAGGCACTAATAAACACTGAGAATGGCTGCTGCAGTAAAACAAGATCAAGGACAGTCTATTGCTGGTGTAATTTTAAGCAGCTCCCCGAAGTTACTCCAGGATGAACACAGTCAGTACGGAATAAGGAGCTCGTAGTTAAGTTAAACAGCTTGTTTATTTATTTAACAAAAACCTCTTGTGGGAAATGTTTATCTTCCTAAGGGTAGCTCATGAAAGTGAGCAGCACCAGCACAGCGGGACAGCGAGCGCTTCCCTTCAGAGCACTGCCCTCACTGCTGCTTAACCTCTCGACAGAGCACTGTCATAGGGGCTCAGAAAAACGGCAAATTTTTCTTCTCCTTCCTAAAATCAGTTTCACCAAAGGGGCGCAACTGCAGGATTTATCAGTGGTCAGATAATTCTTTACAGAAGATACAACATCACGTGCTTTGTCAGCCTTTAGAACGCAGAGTCAGTATTATCTTAAGCTGCCCCTTTTCCCTCTTTGCTGTTAACTAGTGACAGTAGCTGAAAGAGATAATCAGAGGTTGGAGTTTCGCAACAGATGAGAAGAATGTGGCTGCAAGCCTGCAAATCTTGCTCACCAGCCAGAGCAGAGGATCAGTTATGCAAGGCTGCATGTGGATTTTGACCAGATGTAACAAACAATCCCTTTCTCCTCTCTTTTCCATTTGGAACAATTAAACTGGAGCTGTGAGCCACTTCCTATCATTTATCAGATCACTCTGGAAGCTGATTTTCTCTGTGTATTTTCTGGAAAATAAATAAATAAATTGCACTTTCTGCAAGTGTTGCATCCAGAAATGATGTATGGTGTGACACCACCAACCTTGGGTTTGCAGGGGTAGTAGCACCTTCTTGGCCTCTTTTCTGAAGAATTCCACTTTCATCCACCTCTCCTGTCACCTGCATGGCTCAGTCTCCCATCCACACTACAGAGATTCCTAATTTGGAAAAGAAATATCACCAAACCCTTCACAGTGTCCAGTGCAGTCACAAGTTGAGCTCAGAGAAAACGAGGTAAGCCAGTGAAAGGAAACAACTGAGCACTGTGGGGAAGGAGAGCTCCATCCAGAGTAGCCACCACACTTGACTCACTGTTGAAACATCACCTACCCATGGAACCCAAGGTCATCATCAGTCCCACCATTTTGATCTAACAAAGTCCCATTACACCAAAATCTACGGAGAAGTAAAACTACAAACTCTAAATTCATACACAATCTGGTAATGGTCCAATTTTTATGAATAAATCAACAGCAGGAATCTTACAGCCTACATCAGAAGAGGTGTTTTCCAATCACCTTCTTGGGCAAGAACAAAGAATATTACCGATGAGAAATTAAGCAAGTAGTAACTGATCTCCTGTTAATGCCAAAAGGAACTGGAATTTTGGATTTCATTATTGAAAGAAGAAAAGGACAAGATTTGTCAGCTACACACAGCGACACACAGATTGTTGCTGGAATCAGTAAAATCCTTCCTAGTCAAAGGCTCCATAATATCCTGAATCCAGCCCCTAGCAGTGCTTGTCATTGTCTTCATTTGCCTCTATTCCCTGCCTTTGTAACACCAACTAGCTTTTCTTCTGCTTGTCTTCAGCTGTTTTTCACAGCACCCAGGGCAGAAGCATCATGTTACAGCAGATACAGCAGCCCCTCACAACACCCAGAGCCCAAACCATGGGACAAAGGGAAGATTTTCACCCCTGTAACTCATTACCTGGTAAAACCGCCCTAAAAACAAGGAGTGGGGAGTTCATCTGAGCCCAGCACATCCTCTGCTTTGCTACCTCCACCAGCACACTCTGATTGTGTAATCCTATTTCTCTCTCCAGGAAGCTGCATTGCAGCAATAGCTGTGGAGCAAAAAACAAGGTTTGCTTTATACTGGAGCTGAGAGGAGAGAACACAGCAGTGAATGGCAGCACAGTCCATACAGGTAAAACACATCCCTCACCCTGCAGCACAGTCCATACAGGTAAAACACATCCCTCACCCTGCAGCACAGTCCATACAGGTAAAACACATCCCTCACACCTGCAGATGGTCCCTAGAGGAAAACCACATCCCTCATACCTGCCATGGGGGACCATCGCTGTCCTTGTACTCAGCTTTTCCTGAAGTGATGCAGTTGTCAAGGATGGAGGAGTCAAGGCCTCCAGCTTGTCCACAGCACCCTGTGGCAGGATTAAGCTCTGGCCTGTTGCCATGAAGCATCTTATGCCTGAAATCTGTCCCATTATGCCAGTCTAGTTTGGTTTCTAACAGCTTTTTAACCTGCCACGTTCTCCAATTCCCACTGAGGCCATCGTTTATATAATCAGATTTATACAGTGAGCTGTTAAAAATGCTTTAATACAAACTTGCTCCCTCCATCCTACTGCCAGTGTCCTGATTTTTTTGGGTGTACCTCACAAGACTAGTATCAAGCAAGCACCTGGTGAAAAATATGTCATTCATGACAGATGTGGAAAGAGAGATGTCAGAGGGGAACAAGATGGTTGGTTCCCATTATTTGACATCTGACATGAAGAGGACAGACAGATTGGCAGGAAACACAATACAAACAGAAGAAATATGACTGCTAATAGCTTACACCAAGCTTATTTAAAATACTCAATTTTCATGTTATTTACGTTATTTATTCACATTTTTGTATTACTGCCAGACCAATCAAAACATATGAGTTGATTTCAGTTGTTTGCTGTCAAGGGATGCTGCCAAGAACCTCCACACACTCCATCTTTCATTAAAAGAGGCAGTCAAAATTGGCATGCTGTGGTGATGCTCATAGTCTTTAATCAAGATTGAGCTTGATGAGTTACAAAATGAGGGATATTATTATTTCTTTTCCCTGCAAACCAGTTTTTTCCCTGTTTTCCTCAGTGTCCTCTGTAAGTCTATGTTCTCCCATCGCTTCATTCAGAAAGGAAAACTGCTGGAAGGGCAAGAGGTGACATCTCTTGTGAAAAAATCTGTAGGGTTGTTCATATGCTGGGGAGGAAAAGGAAGAGGAAGGGTTTATTTAATACCAAGACTACAGGCTACAAAGCTAGCATGAAATTATCCAGCACTGGGGCACAGATTTCCATAAGGAACTTGCTGCCTTGTGCTTTGCCCAGTACGAGGCTTACAGATGGAAGCCGGATACTTTAAAATTGAGCCAAACATCAAAAATAGGACATCATGAAAACATCATCACTAATTTATGTCTTCTCCCAGCACCCACTGTTCTGTTCTATGAGAAACCAGTGATGAAACCAAGGTTACAAGGGGAAGGGAGGAAAAAAAAAAAGCCATGAAAAAAACCCAATACCCCAACAACTAGAAAGAAAACCTCGTGCTGTTAATCCACATCTTGGTAACACCTTTCCACTTTTCCCATAAACATATCACAGTGCTTTCTAGCCATCCAGCTGACCCACAGGTAACCTGTGTGCTCCACGCTGCGCTGCCAGCAGGCAGGACAGCACCACTCCTCACTGCTTCCCTAAGTTTCTTCTATCCCCCTTCCAGTCTCCCTTTCCACATGAGCAGGTCTTTTACCCACCAGGCCAGTCTATGTTCTGCTGTGCCTCCCACAGAGCTATAATGGTCTTCTAGACAAAAGGATTTGTTTTTAGAGCTGACAGGTAGGATTAAGAGTCCTTGAAACAGATCTGAGACACCATAAACACAAGGGCTGGAAAGCTGTGTGGGAGGACCGGTGGAAAGGGAGAGTACATCACTGATACTGCCGGCAGGCAAAAGGCTTCAGGAGAGAAAATCTGGTGCTCGTGACATGCAGATGACAAAAGAGATGAAAGGAAGTGTGAGAAAGACATGGTGATCCACGTATCCAAGCTCCCAAACATGGCTGGTACAGCTGGGAAAGTGGCACCATTAGTTGGGAACAGAGAGCAGACCTCGACATGGGAACCTGAACCGAAATCTCTGCTGACCCAGCAAAAAGGGAGTCAGCACAAAATAGGAACGTGCTATACACCAAAGGAAGCACATGCAGGTTTCTCCCACAACAGCAGTCTCCTCCTGAGGCAAAGGGACAGCTTCCTGCTGGGAAGGCCACATCTCAGGGATGCTCTCCCAACACTGTTGCCCTTGTGTGGAGGCTTCCAACACCAGCCTGTGCCTGCCAAGCTGGGCTAGGAAAGGGCACATTGTCATATCCTAAACAGGCCAAGGCTAGATTGGATTCCACCAGTGTATTTCAGCAGGTGCCAGCTAAGGATTGCTCAGTCTCTTTGCTGTTATCCAGCCAATTTTCAAGGTACACCAGGTTTCAAACTTCAAGCACTTTGAGGACATTGCTAAAAAAATTCTTAAGTAAAACAGAATTATATATGGGTGCAACAGTTGCAAAGCAATGTATTTTCATTTGTAAAATTAAAACTGAACTTTGTTTGGAGATGACAAGGGAAATTCATTTGGGAATAAGGGATATTTTAAAGTGTTTGATATAAGGAAAGGTGGAGACAGGTTTAGAAGTTGTTTTACTCTCAGAATTATAGCTGTACAGCTAAACTAGTAAGTTTGGCACTTCATCCTGTCACCTGGAGTGCACCTGAGACATACTGAGTTTTTAGATGAATCCTTTAGCAAGCTGCACTACTACCTCCAGAAGCACCATCAGAATTAGGTTTAGTGTTTAGACTACCAAGTTTCACAAGAATCACAAGAAGGCAAACACCCTCTGCCAATGCCAAGTTGCATTTCAGCAAAATCATAAAATCTAAACGGGAAACTCACCAAGTCTGAAGCTTTATTGCCTTTAAAGTGCCTTACACCTTGGCACAGAATATTATATAGTACACTCCCTTCAGACAGTGCCCCAAATAAGAGTTTCATACAATATAAGCCCTCATCTACACAAATATTTTATTTCCTCTGTTGAAATTGAGATTCACTAAAATAATGGCAGAGAAGACAATACAAAGGGGCATTGCTTAAGTATGAAGAACTAAGTTCATATTTCTTCAAGCTGTCAGCATTCTCTTACTAGAGGCAGTACTTTAGTTGAGTGGCTTTAGTGCTTTCTCAAAAGTAGATGTTCCTTCACTGGACAACAAGAGAGACAACCTTTTTCTGCAACACATAAGCAAGGTTCCTACCTCATTCTTCTGCTAAATTTCTAGTACTGGCTAACTATGGGAAATGAAGAGTAAGATATTTTGTGAAAGGAAAGTGAGATATTTTGTGAAAGTACAAACAATCTAATACAAGGCTGCAGTACAGAATCCTACTCCCACAGATCAGAGGAGAGCCTGAAAGCCACAGAAATAGTTTACAACAATATTCTCTGTTTTATACACTTTGCATGCTTTGGAAAACCCCCAGAATACTGCTGTTTTTGCACAAACACCATATGACTAAGAAAATATCACTGTTTTCCTGGCCAATAACTGTCATTTCAGACAACAGGACTGCGATCTGATAAAACAGATCCCAAAATTCAGAAACCAAGAGGGGACAGAGATGGATGGCTTTTAAGGCTGGGAGAATTATCTGCTTTTAGTTGGTAGCAGCTCTGACCCCTAAGGCAACCTCTTCTGTACATAAAGAAAAGAAATTTGAAAGCAGATCAGTCTGGAACAAGAACAGGGTGTTTTCAGCCCCTGGAAAAATAAATCTGTTACATAACTTTTAAAGCATATCCATCCTTCCATAGGCAACAGGCCCACAGTGATAATTATCTTTGGGGTGTATTCCTGGTCTTTCAGCTGCAGTGCTCCTGATGTGTCATTTTTGCATCACTTACCTGTGCTTTCACAGCTCCCCACACATCAGTACCAGCTGCTTTTCTTCTGATGGAATCCAGCCCTTTTCTATTACTTATTCTTTCAAATGGGATAAGATACCTCACTATTTGATTCAGACTTATCATTATGCCTGAAAAACTCTTAAGACCTCATAAAGAACTGTAAAAGAAAAGCAGGCACTACCAGAAAAGCCTGCTTGAACAGAAATGGTGCACAGAGATGGACAAGTTGCCACATACAAGGAGGAATGAAATGGTCTTTGAAAATAGTAAGGAGGAGAAACGTCTTACACGAAATGTGAGAATTACTCCATCAAGATCTATTCCTTTCTCCTCCCTGCTCCCTCTCACAAAGGCAAAGCCAAGAGCAAAGGAGATTCATCCAAGTTCAAAGAGTCCCCATTTGATCTAAAGTTTCTGGTATACAGCCAATCCAGTAAGATTTAAAGATACAATTGGGTTGTATCTTTGCAACAGAGGTACAACATTGAATGCTATATTGTTCATATAGGATATATTTGTATCACCACTCAACAGCCCTTTTCTGAGACACTTCCACAAGCTGTCTTCATTTGGACAAGAAAAAAATTTTATTTAATTTGTGCTTGAAACAGCTAAACATTTTTTAAAGCATTTCTGGAATAGACTCTCAATCCTAGAAGTCATAAAACGAAGCTAGGAAGCCAAGAACCAGATCCAATTTATCCTAGAACAGCTGTGACACCTTCCTAATTCTGTGACCCTCAATGTTACAATCACTGAAAGTACAAAGTTAAGCAGCAGTGAGGCACACGTCATGACGTGACCTGAGCTGTTTTTATCCAGGCCCAGCAATCAGAGCACAAGCCCAGGGCAGGAGTTGTCCCTGTCATACCTGGCAGGGCTGTGATCTGTGCAGCTGAACCTGCACACACAGGCACCTACTACTGGGCTGCTGCCCACTGCACCTGTGGGGACACAAGGCATGGTATAAACTGCTCTCAAGCTTTGCTGTCAAGCACCACACCAACCAGAGAGGGCAAGGGGAATCACCTGGAGAGCTCTAAGGTGATAGCAGGGGCAGCAAGAACTGGTTTGAGTGTATACACACATGGCTGGCAAGCATCTGAATTCCTGTCTGCTTCTGAAAGAATCCAGATCAGGATGTTCTCCTTTCCCAATGACAGCACAGCTGTCAGCAGGACACCTTCTGATTTGCTTGGTGTTTATTTGCATGCTGTGCTTGCTTATTGCCTCCTGGGCATAAATATCCAATTTTATCCACTTATTTCAGTTTATTTTGTGTCTGAATGCACAAGACATCTCACAGTACAGTATGCCTCTAAGGCTGCTATTCATCAGAAGACTAAAGGTCTAATAAAAGATGCATAAAACAGTTTTATTGCATTTTCCCCCACGCATTTTACAAGTGGTCAGCTCATCTCATAACACCATACACTTACAGACTGAGCTCTCCTTTATCTGCAGATGTCTGCATCACTGTCTTCTGCACTCCACATTGTCCAAGAGGTACCACACAGACAGACTGCAGACACAGAACACCTGAACACTGATTCTGAGTCCAAAAGGCTACCCAGCAGGTAACTTGCAGTAACAGCTTTCTTTCCCTGTATCTATTCCAGTTTCCCCATCTGTACAGTCACTCCAGTGACATTGATCTCACTGAGAAGTGCTTTTAACACTAAGGATGAGAAACACTACAAGATCCAGATATTACCCATTTGCTGTGCTTCAGTATGGTGAGCTATGACCCATTAGTGACCTCCAAGCCTACACTTGTAACTCCAGTCAGAGAAGACAAACTGCCTCCCAGACACAATTTGTCCAATATTGACATTACAGTAAAAACAATTACAGTAAAAAACCCCAGCAAAACAATGCAACAAGAACTGCAAAAATACCAAATAAATTTATAACACAACAACCAGATTGTAACAGGATTCAATAGGTAATTTCCTTCCTGTAGAGCTTCCTAAAGGTAACCCTTTTATACCAGTTGGTTTTCAACCTTTATCAAATTCCTTGTGCCAAACTATAGGAGCAAAGATCCTTTTAAGAACCCACACCCATCATGTGTGCCTTTGAACTGCAGGGCAAAATCCAGTACCATTCATTACTGATTACAAAATTACTTGGAAATCTCCCACAGCAGTTCAGTTTGTCTGTGCATCATTCCCTTCACTATATTCCATAAACAGAGAAGGGGAATCACAGAGGCAAAAGCCAAACCAGGCAAAGGCAAAGCTCTGGCTGAACAGCCCCACGCTGCTTTAAGCACAAATGATGGCAAGGGAAGTGAAACCAGGGATGTCTCAAGGCAAAGCCTGAGCAAGCACCAGCTGGAGAACAGGAGACCGAAAAGAACCTCAGCTGAGGTGCAGCACCAGGCCTCCACTAACACCATTACTCAGCTGCCTGCAGCACCTCAGCGAGGCGACAGCTGCACGCAGAGTCAGCCCCGCTCTCCCCGCGTACGCAGTTGGTTTTCTCACGGGTTCTCTGCCCTTGCCTTCCTTTTTCCCCCTTTCCCTGCCGCAGGTCCGTGCCGGGGCCCACCCGCTGCCCGGGCACAGAGCATCACGAACCCGCCTCCTGCTGCGGCCAAACACACGGGGAAAACAACAACCCCTCCTGCGCTCCGCGGTCCCCCGGGACGGCAGCCGGGATCCAGCACCGCGCTCCGGCCCGGCAGGGCAGGGACGCTCGAGCGGGCAGGACGGCACCAGCCCTGCGGCCCCCGCTCCCTGCACGGTGCCCTGGGGACCGCGAGGGACGGGCATCAGCGAGGGGCTCCCCCGGCAACGCGGGATGGAGGCGGTGAGAGAGGAGGGGGCCCCGGGCAGCAAGGAGGCAGCCCTTCTTCCCGAGCGCCCCGGCCGCGAACCCGCGCGGTTCCGCCGCTCACCGGGAGGTGCGGGGCTGCTGCGTGTCCTGCGGCGGCCGCGCTCCGCGGCGCTGGTCCGGGATGCGCTGGGATGGCCCCGGCGGGCTGGGATGCGCTGGGATGCGCTGGGATGCGCTGGGATGGCCCCCCGGCCCCGCCGCCGCCCCCCGCCCGGCCCCGCCCGCCGCAGCCAATCGGCG
>NW_020884914.1:3837871-4024679 GCF_003945725.1 Corapipo altera
ATCGGCGCCGCCGCCCGCGGCCCCGCGCGCCGCGCGGCCAATGGGAGAGCGCGGCTGGGGCTCGGCCCCGGAGGGGCGGGGCCGGCGGGGCTGAGGGAGCGCTGAGGGCACGGCGGGCACGGAGCGAGCCCCGCGGGACAGAGCGAGCCCCGCTGGGGCACGAGCAGCAGATTGTCCCTTGGGAAATGGGCTTCCAGCCCTGCCCTCCGCCGGACCCGCTTCCTCCACCTCCGTGCGCCGCCGCGCATCCGTTTCCTAACCCTGACGGGAAGCTGTGGCTGCGCTGTTACAGCTCCACCTAGACCCGCTGTCCTCTCCGTGATGCCCCGTATTTATTTACCTGGTGCCCCTTGGGACATAGTTAATTTAGCAAATGCAGCAACAGGGAAAGTCTGATGTGGGCTTCTAACTCACATTAGAAATTCAAATTGACCCTAGTAGGATGTCAAACTCCAAATTTAAAACCCAAGCCTTCGTCAACGTTTAAGCCCGACCTAGAACAAAGGTGGTTTTCCTGTGGGCAGCAGTGGCTTGTAGCGCTCGATGGACTGCACCCAGCAGTGACATGGCACATGAATCCTTCTCCCCAACCCCATGCATGTCCCTACCACTGACACGGTCCAGAACTGTGTGAGATTAAGTTCATAGCAGGCCTGATCCATCAGTAAATCTCTAGCCAGGATTCCATCCTCTCTGAAGACATCAACAATCAACTCTCTCTGCAGTGTGGGAGTGTGCCGCTCGAACTGCAACAGGAGCGGGACTGCTGACCAGGATAACGCTTAGCAATAGTTTCCCTACAAGCAATAACGAGCCCTTCTGCTCGATTACTGCTTAATTCATCTACAGCAGACACAAAACTACCCTTGAAACTCCTACCCAATAATAAATATTATTATGTATCTGGTCCACAACAGAACCTATTGCAAGCATGTTGAATCGTACCTGGACTCTCATCTCACAGAATTCTAGGTCTCATGCACTGTCTTGGTTTTCTCTGAGCATCTGGAGCTGTTCTTTTTGCTGCAAAAACAAATTTGCAGATGATGTTACAGGACCTTTCTCTTCCTGCACACATCACTCAAGACTGGGCTATCTCTGCCTCTTTATTACCTCTTATCCTGCATAGAACCCTTACATCTGTCAGTTTATTACAGTAAGAAAGATTTAATGGTCCAAAATTGCAAAGAAGGTGGCAGTTTAGCCATTAAGATGGCAGTAAGCCATTTGTATCAGAAAGGATAATGAAGCACTAAAACAGATTACTGGGAGAAATACAGGATGTCTGTGATGAGAATGTTTGATAAGAAGCAAGACAAACACTCATCAAGATTCTCAGGTGAATGTGATTCTGCTTTGAGGGGAAAAACAGAGCAGATAATTTCTTGGTGTCCCTTCTGATCAATCTTCAATGTAAACCTGCTACTGATAACCCATAGAACAAGAACTGAGTAAGGCCATTTCAGAGCTGTAAACTTTACTTTTCTCATGGTATCTTCTGTCCAACTCCCTGTTAACTTTCTTGCCTAATTCATTATAGGTACTTCTACTCATCTTTGAGGCAGGAGTTACGTTGCTTTTTAATTATTATTAACACCTTACTCATCACTATCTGATCAGCATTCCCTTTGAATATTTGCTCAAGAAGCTTAGAGAATACACTCACTTTGCTGAAAAAGCAAGGGATATTCCTTCTCATCTCCTCTTCCTGCCACCAGTGAGGCTGGCTTAGGCAAGCAATCTGTAAACACACACACACATATGTAGATATTTTGTTACTGTCTTTGGGAGCTGGTATTGTTAAAGAAATTCCGTGTGCCATCTGCTGGGAGAAACCTTCTCTGAGGCAAAGTGCTATACTGGCACAGTTGACAGCCTGAAGAGGCTGTTATTTTTCAGGAGGACCCTTTATTCTGTTAGTGCACCACCTTCCAGCACAGATGCAGAGGACACACAGAAAATCAGGGTCAGGGTGAGTGCAACAACAGCAGGATGAAGTCTGTAAGAGAACACAAGCCTTTGGATACAAAGGCTTGTCACACACCACAACATAGGACAGCCTGGCAGTGAGAAGTAGCTCATTTTCAAATCCTCCTACTTGACTTGAACCTACAAAGTTTTTGGGTTATGAGCGCCACGATCACACTGAGGAGAGTGAACTGCATTTTAAAGACAAGTTGCTAAGCATTAAGTAAATAATCCTCAACTTACTTTCAGATTGAAAAACCTCTACAAGTTTATGAGGCAGGGAGCTATCCTTGCCATGTCACAACAAGCGGATACACAGGAATTCAGCATCCACTTTTCACGAGCAATCTTCAGTTTTCTGTACCCCACACTCA
Source organism: Corapipo altera (assembly GCF_003945725.1). Taxonomy (NCBI): domain Eukaryota; kingdom Metazoa; phylum Chordata; class Aves; order Passeriformes; family Pipridae; genus Corapipo; species Corapipo altera. Next base: position 3,840,214 of record NW_020884914.1, read on the forward strand.
GCAACAACAACTGCCTTTAAAATCAACACCAGCATTTGTCCTACACAGTCCTGGCAGTCTGACTACAGCTGTGTTCTCAGGCACACGACTGAGGTAAATAAATGCCATGCACTGCTACGTGTTAAGAGTAGACTTACACATAACTCCAAAGTGGATCCAACTTTATATTGCCATCAAAATAGTTGGGCTGCTCTCTCTTTATACACCCAGCAATAAATCTCTACTGATGGCCTTGACTGGATCACAGGAGTCAGTTGGATTAGATCTCATTGATCCAGTGGAGAAATACACTTGCAATTAGGTTTCCTTGGAATCAAAAAAATCTGACTCAGATTGCAAAATTGCTATAGCCAACACTATGGAAGGGATAATATATAACTAGGATACAAAATAAGCACAATAAGTAAGGAATCTCAAACACATAGAGTTACTTCTCCAAGTCTTAAGATGCTGTCCATCAGAATGAAAAAACAAAGCAAACAAACAAAACAAACCCAGCAATGCAACTGCCACAGACAAAGCCCTTAGTTCTCTCTCTGGTGAAAATGGAAAAGGACTGGGACTAGCGGTGGATGTAAAAGTTCACAGAACAGTCAAGTCAATGAACAGACAATCTCATGATAGTTAGCTGCTATAAAACTTTGAGATCCACTTTAAGTCCTGATCTTCTAATGAATGAAAAGTCCCTACCACACACACAAAGTTACATCCATTTTTTCCTAGAATGTTTCCTGAATGTTCCAAACTGCTAGAGGCAGCCTCCTAAGGCTACTGTTAAAAAGTAGGTAATTAAACACCACCTTTTTTTCAGGATAATTCCCACCTGAAAACTCCACTTCATCTCCAGTACACACATCTGCAAGTCTAGGTGAGAAATGCAGAACCACTCATTCAACATAAACTGTTACTCTGAAATACAATATTGTTAAACCAGAAAGGAACAGGATGTTTAACAAACTGTAAAAATGTTTTGACTCAAAGTGTTGTACAGCAGATGGAGCTACAAGTATAGCCCAAGAATAGCCACCTACACTTGAGAACACTCAGTAATGATAAATATAAAGGATGTATCCCAACAAGTATATTCAACAACTTTCCTTTCTACTGCAAAATGACACACAGACATTCACAACAAAGCAACTCTCAAAGTTTCACATCAACAAAGACTGAAAAGAAACAAAGGTAATTAGTTAATTCGGTAATTTTTACTTTGACTGTACTCACAGGGACTGTCCATCATCATCTAATAACCTTTCATCTCATTAAAGAACACAAAAAATACGTCTTCATACACACAAACAGGTTATGAAATAATTGACCTAAACCAAATGAACTAAACTAAACATAAAACAGACTTTCAAGAAGTCAACCACATGCTTCTAATGAATGTTTGCACACTCCCACCAGTCCCAGGCTGGAACAGCTCCAGCTGGAACACTCTCCTAATGCTGAGGAATCCAGTGGGCACAAGGATTTCCGTGACACTGGACATATGGAAAGTGATATAAACATAACAGTACACATAAAATTTATTAAAGTACAAACAGATTTTTGGTTTCATTAATAACACAGGAGAGATTTCATCAAGTACAAACAGATTTTTGGTTTAAATAATGACACGGGAGAGATTGAATCAACATGTTGTACTTTAATCCAAAAGCTAAGAAACTGAAGGCCCCATTTGTGTGGGCAAGACATTCTTGTTCACCTTCCTCCCCCCAGCCTCACATGTATATGCTGAGGGTAGAATTCCAAACACTTAAGGAGCTGTAGCATATAATTTCACATGGTACCTTCTCATCCTCAACCTGGCTAGAAAGAATAGCTTAAATTCCTGCAGGACAACACAGATCCAAGACTTCTGTAGAATATTTTCAGAGGCTCAAACAAAATGCATCTTGTCTCTTCTCAGTTCAGACTGTGGCCCTAAACTAGATTGATTTAGATAGGACAAACTGGAAATTATGGACAAAGTTTCATGAACAAATTGCTTCAAAAAATTCATCAAAACCAAATAAATCTTGCCCAGAACACTGTTTCACAAATGTCCATAAATACATATAATGTGGGACTGGGATGAGACTGAGAACAGTGTCCATGTTCTGAAAACTAAAAAGGAGAATGCATGACATCTGCAAATCAGCCACATGGAAAAGGTTCAGTACTTCTTTGTCAGACTCTAAAACTGAAGTCATCAATCCCAAAGAGCAAGTCACGGTGTCACCACCATTGTCTGGCATCCAGCACATACTCTGAAGATCCACATGAAACAGTTTTGTAAAACAAACATCAAAGAAGCCACGTCCAAGTGCCCAAGTCCAAGAAAACAACTGCCAAACCCAAAACTTGCTTGAAGTAAAGCAACTCTGCAATACTTTCTGAGAACACAATTCCACCAGGAAGATATTTTTCTTGGTGTGAAAATCCTTTTTTTAATAAAACATCAAAATAGCCTTTATAATTAGATAAAGATCTTCTCTTTCCTCATGTGCCTGTCACGTTAGGTGTTCAGCCATGACCTTCCACAATTCCTGTAGGAGCAGAAAAAATACATACAGGTATTTTCTCAGATCAGTAGGTTGCAATTATGAAAGTTCAACATTCCCAATGTAAGACAAGTTTTAAGACATATCCTACATTCCCACCCACAGACAGTATCCATCTATGGATGGACAGTAAATCCATTCTATGTAATCTCCTAGAATGACTACCAAATTATCTTTGAAACAGAGCAGTATCATTGATTTCTTCATTCTTATAGCATGATTTAAAAAAGTAATTTGTATTTAGTGTAAGATAATTTGTGTTTAAATAATTTCATCGGTCTGCATGACCTTCTGCAGTATTTTGATTGATAATCTTGCTCTTTTTCTTAGCCTGTATTGACAAATGCTTTCAATAATGCTGGTAAAAATACAGCTGAACAAATACCCAATTTACTGAGGAATCAAGGTCTCATAAATGCAGGTTTTATACAAACACAAAACCCCTTCTCAGTCTGTTGGACAGTGAGGACAAAACCAGATCACTTTATTTATTTAGAATAAATGAATATACACTTTGTCTGCTATACAAAAGACTATTAAGCAGAGGATAACATACCCTTCACCAGGACATCTTGAATTGTGACAATATACTTAATGATAAATAAAAACATAAGCATTTTAAAAATACATGTATTTTGAGGACCAGGAGCCTTCCTCAAATAGCCAGGGAATGAGTTTACACTTTTAGGTATAATCCAGGTTACTTTTATACGCCTGTAAAACTTTTAAACAAGTTTTGCATGAATGTTTTATGCCTGAAGATATCAGCATTAAGGAAAATAAATCAATGTCATTAAGTAACTGTGGCCCCTGTAATCTTACATGCACACACACCTATAGTATGTTGACTACCTTATTTCTTGGTACCTGATTTGCCATCCTTGTACAAGACTGCAAGTTCCCTGAAAAGATCTGTTAGATTGGACTATTCTGGAAGCCAGCAAGCTGTTAGCCAGCCTGCATAATATTCCTAAGAGCAGATAATTTGAAAAAAAAATGGAGAAAGAGAACCATAAGTGCTTGTGAGCTAACTGGATAACCAGAAATAGTATATCTGACATGTTTCTGAGTAATAGAAGTTAACAGCTAATCGACTTCTTCAGAGATATCAGAACATTATTTCCTGAACCCTGAACTGGGAAAGGAGTTACTAAAACTATGAAATGAAAGCACTTCCACAAACAAATAAAGGAGATATTGGTCCGATTTTCTAGTCAATCACAAAAATTTTATTTTACAAAGTAAAAGCTTCTCATCCTTTGAGGGACTGAGTGCAGTCTCAGCCACTCTCCTGCTGCTGATAGAAAATCAACTCTGCCCCAGCCAAAACCTGGACTTGTGTCAATCTAGTTCAGATTGTGTAAGCACAAACAAGAACCATTTTAAACCAACAAAAAGCTAAGTGGAAATAAAAGAAATGTTTATTCTCCTGTTCTTACTTCACGTCAAGTCAACAGTTGAATACTAATTTGAGATGATTAGCCTGACACATTATATTTATTTTCATGAATGTCACTTACCAACTGCTCAATTCGTTCATAAACAAGAAACTGGCGGAAATCAGCCTTAATGGGCTCCACAGTATATTTAATTTTTCTATCTTGAAGGTTCTCCAAATCATTCAGATTATTTCTAAAGTGACTGTAGGCTTCACATGTAACATCCATATGTCTTAAAGTGAAGTTCAGCCTGGCAAGAGAATATTTAATTTAAAACATCTCTCCTATACTGTCATCTTAAATGGGTGTGTAACTTTGCTCAGCTAAGTGGGTCTTCCCAGCATAATTAACTCCCTTCAACAGCCAAAAAAAATGTACACCCCTCCATTCCTGAAAAGCTGACAAGACTTATGTTAGCATCAATACACAATAACTCTTGGATGAATCCTTGCATGGATTTTAAGGCACTTTGCCAAACAGAATCATTGTCTTGGCTTCCTGGACAAACACTTGGCACCACATCATAGGACTAGCTACTGCTACATATCTCCAGAGATTTAAGCAAAGCCTATTTGTATATTAGTTTATGAATGGACTCCAACAAATAAAAGCATTCAATGATTCCTTCAAAGAAAGCAAGGGAAATTGTTCCAGAGGCACTAAAGTTGGGAAATATATATCCTCATTCTAAGCCCCTTCATTCCACTCCACGATCTCAAAAATATATAACAAATGTTGTCAGGTACTATAGAATACATCAGTCTAGCCACCTATTTATCTTTATTTGCACAGACATTATCCCATACAAGACAAAGGCAGGACAACAAAAGCCAAACTCTTGTAAAACTCAGATTCTGAACTGATAAAAATTAAGCATGCATAAAAATAAATGCTTGTCCTGAGCCTACACTGGCATCAACTGATGCAGTGAAAATTAGAAGCCAACCTTCAACTAAAACAGATGTTTCTTCCAAATAAAGAAAGCATGCAACGTTTTTAGTGCTTTTTATTTTAAGTTCTTGGTAACACTTACCTCTTTTCCAATGCCAAGTAAACTGTGCAAGAATTTCTCAAGTTGTGTGTGATTCTATGCAACGTTCTGAACAAGGCATCTGTCAGGTCATCATCATAGAACACTACAAGAAAAAAGATTAACAGCATAGAATATGCACATTGAAGTTTATTGTTTACTTAAGTTTCAGGTATGAAACAAAAACAGGCCTTAGTTTGATCATTCTAATCAATCAAGTCACTATTTAACTAAGTGCTGAAGTATGTTTTTATTGGCAATAACTGACCCTGTGACAGTATTCACTGCTGCTATTTATGCCAAGCTTTCTTTAAGTGTTCTCTTGTATCAGTGGGAATCACTTTCAGACAACTTACAAAACTTTAACAAGATTTTTCTCAGCCTGTAAATAATCTTACTGCAGAGCTAAAGAACACAAGATATCACAGCACACAGGACCTCATTTCTTACAAAAAACCAAACCAAAGGCATAGACTCTATGGGGAAGTGCAGCATCTGAAACTATTCTTCACATTACGGAAAATCTTGGTCTAACCACCTATTTATCATTATTTCACAGTATTTATCTGATACTACACAATGGTAAGACAACACAGGACTTCTGAAAGTCAAATTCACTTACCTGTGATTATGTTGAGTAATTTATTTAGTCACGAATAATTACCACACCAAAGGAAAGTAGTTTGCAACATCTGTTCTCCCATTGTTAAGACAGAAAGTAAATACAGTTTTATAGAAAAGAAAAATACAGGCAGGAACACTTAAGGCAGAGATTTGACAAATTAGGTAAGGATCTGACCTATTAGATTTTAAAAGCAAATTAGGTACGTTTAAATCATTACTCATAAGGCCCGAGTGTTTGATTGAAAAGGTCACTGTTTATATTTTCCTACCATCAGCTGCCATTATCACAGAACAGTGATCATGCAAATCAGCAATCTCTTCTTCAGACCAGCTGTAAGGAACTTCAGGATCTGTAAGAAAGAATATGGCTTTGTGTATGTGATTAAATGTCTCAGATGCTTGAGAAAAGAAACTTCTTAACTCCTGTGGACATCTGCTACTTCAGAGAACAGCAGTGAAAGGAAACCAAACCCTCCCTCTGGTAATTCTCTGAAATTCCCTGCAGTGTTCTGCTTTCTCTGTGGATTCCAACCCTCCCAAGGCTGACTGGCAAGCACAGAATTTACACTTCAGAATTTACAACCAATTACTACCCTGTAGCAAGGTCACAGATTTAACTACATTGAAGTAAGTACATCTTTAAATAAAAACCCAAATGTACCTTTGCATAAGTGTTGACTAAGTTTACTACTTCATCATGCTTTTTAAAGTTTAGACTTTGTTAAAAAGAAGCTTTATTTGAAAGTCTAAAAAACATAAAGCCTTTTCAACTTGCAGTATTAGATACTTCCATTAACCAGAATTTTTTTTTTTTGAGGTCCAAGAGAGGCTTTTGAATGTGTAAAGGATGTTTCTACTTGCTTGAATAGTTGCTCTATTTTTTTAGATGCATTACATCAAATTCAGCTTGGTGTGTACTTTCAACTAGGTGTACTTTCAACTATTTTTCCAGAGGCCTGTGTGCTGGAGGACTCACTTTATAAACACTGAAATGAGCTTTTCTTGATGGCTCTGAAGAGAAAAAAACCCACAAAAACAGAACACCAAGCCCTATCTGAAAAGACCCATTGTAACCACTTACCAGTGCAGAATTCATCTTTCAGCCAGTCCAGTTCTTTCACTTTAACTTCCCCTCCTGTGGGTGAAGAAAGATCACATCAGTCACAAATGGCCTTTGAGAGAGTACCTGAGCAAAAGTAAACAGCCAAAACCTGTACTGAAACAAATGATGAAGATCTATTACGAGGACATATGAAACAAGTGAAGTTGAACTTCAAATCATTTGCTTTAAATCAAAACCCAACCATTAAATCAAACCCAGTTACCCACTCTCGAGAGAACAGAATGAAAGATCAGAAAGACAACCTCTGTTCTCTTTGACAAGTCTCACCCACAAAATACTTCTTTCCAGAGTTCTACCTCTGCCATTTACACCCTGTTTATGTGACCCCTGGCACCTGCACTTCTGTGATGCTCCCAAGGACCTCAGAGCAACTCACACTGTGACTGTCCAGGAACCACAGTTGGTCTAAAATGATGCCCAGAGGTAAGTATTTTGCTCTTCTCAAAAGGAAGCTGTCCCACTATGGACCACACAGAGATATCTTGCATCTTTCTTACCAAATAAGTCACTTTAAACCAAGACAAAACCACACCTGCACATGTGGATGTGCTGGGTAGGCAGTGACTGTGCTGTCTCATCCCAAAGCAGTTCATGTATAGGCAATTGCACAACCACTGACTATACAGCACTTACCTCCTGGCTCCACCAGGTGTTTGTTTAATGCAACATTTTGCTCACACATGGCCAGAAGATCTTCACCAACATCTGGAAAACAGTGATAATGTAATTAAAAATAAGAATATTCGCTATGGGGTGGGTATGCCCTTGACCTCTCAGAGTAATAGTTGAAGTTTCTCTGATGAGATTAAGGACAATTCAGAGCAACTCTATCCACTGAGGATTGCTTCCCTTGTATCCTCCCCTTCCTTCTGTATTTCAGTACTAAGCTCTGAGGCACCCTTGAAGAAAGAAGTTAGTGTGTCCAGATTAAAACAGGTAGGAGAGGGATCTATCTTGAGTTCACAGCAACATATCTTGCTTTTAAACCCTTGTGCTTAAAAGTAGTGCTGTTTTCTCAACCCTTGAGAAAGTTGATAATGTGTATCAACACAACTTGATACACATTAATAAAATTATTAACTAAAACTGAACATATGAGTGTAAAAGCACTGCTCTTTGTGAAGTTCTATGAAAATATTTAACTGAAAATAACTGCCTTACCTGTGCAATAAACTCTCTTGGCAACTGTTCCCATGATAATGCTTGTAATTCCAGTGCCACCTCCAAGCTCAAGCACTGAGCAACATCTGAATGTGTCCCGTTTAAACAGGATGTAATCAGCAAGAAGAAAGGCTGCACGCCAGACCTGGGGAGAAGAGCAGCAGTTAAAACTCAGTAAACTCTGAAGCACCACCCATGAACAGCAAGATAGTCCAAGGCAGAACACATACTTGTTTACCAACATCTTCTAAGGGGGTTGCCATAGTATGTTCTGTGGAAATGAAAGCAGAGCAGAAATAATTATCTCAAAATGTTGTTCCAATCAAGTTCCATAGTGGCAAGTTTGAAACTCAAGTCATGCTTCTCTTTCAAATATAGAACTCAACACCCTTCACTCTACATAATAATGGCAGATAAAGCCAAACCCCAAATCTAACTAAGGAGCACTGAGTTTCCCATGGTATATATACAACTGCCCCAATCACTTCTAGAGGAAAAAAGCTAAATGTAAAAACATTTGCAAAATCACAGTATCATGATTATTATCTTTTTTCACTGAACAACTGCTATTCCATTTCTAAGGAAAACCTATTTTTGTTTTACACAAACATATTATTTACCTATTTTAACAACATCACTGCAGGTGCATTCTCGCTCTTCATCTTCAAAAGCATCTTCTCTCCCTTTCATCAGAATTACAGGGCACACTATATCCCTCAAAAGATCCTCTGCTTCTAAACCAGAGGCACTTCGAGGCCTTCTGACCACTTCCAAGTCTCCATCACCATCCAGCAGAGCTTCTACTCCTTCACTATTTAATTCACTTTCCTTTTTCAGGTTACTCCTGTCCTTGTCACACAGTTCATCTCCACCTCTGTACTGCTGTTCTCTTCCCGTTGTAACTTCTTCCACGTGTTTCTCAGATGCCAAATCTTCTGTGTTCCAAAGGAATTTGAAATATGACAGGAATACTGTAAGAACACAGTGGGGCAGGGAGGGAAAGTTAAACACCAGATAAGACAGAATCTATGCACGATTTCCACATGAATGAAATTCTGGTATGTGTTTCACATATTAAAAATCTAGGTGTTAAAAAACTACACACATAACTTGAAATATAGTTCTATTTGCAATGAAGAACTACTTCTGTTATTAAGTTCTGTCAGTAGAAATAAATGAGGCATTTCCACAGTCTACTGGCTGACTCAGCATCTCTGCAGTCACCACAGACACTTTAATCTGATTTAGTAACACTTATTTGAACAACTGGCAGAAGAGATGGTTTCTTACATGCTCCAAAAGTTCTTCTGTTCAGACAAGTTCAAATCAAGTTGAAAGCAGAATTAATAGAAGTTAGAATTTGGTTTTTTCTGGTCAAGATCCCTGTGTTGTAAGAAACAAGAGTGTTCTAGTAAAAAGCAAGTAGGTTTGGTTTTTTTTTACTGTTTTAAAAGTCTTTAGGAATTCAAGCAACTTGAAGCCTTGAAACTGGCTCAGTATGAGAGAGCAGAAATAAGTGCACAGGAGACCCTTGAGAAAGCCAGAACATGCTGACACCTTAATAACTGTTTTAAAAGTCTTCAAGCTGATGACTTAAGCCATTGTTCTCAATAACCAAATAATCAAAAAATATTTTGCAACAATCACCCAGTGACATCACTGTCTATTAAAATTTTAAGTTATCAGAACATGGACCTTGTAATTTTAATTACAGGAATCTGTACTGTCTGAATACCACACACGAGGAAGAAAAAACGTTCCATAGCCCTTCCATCTATGTTCATTCACAACAAAAGGGAAGAAATAAAGTGCTTGCCACCCCTGCTTTTGAAAATTTCACAATTTATGGAGTTCTGTTCCAGTTTCTTTAGGAAGCACGCAAGACATTCAAAGCTGGTCTGCTGTAATCTGACCAAAGTTTCTCTCTAGGAAGACCATTTTCACTAGATATGATAAAATCTTCATTGCCTGTCCCAGCATGAGAGATTTTTAAACTCATCTACTGTTTGCATGATGGCCAGATTAAACTGTTCTGGGTATTTAGCAACTTAGAGGATGCAATCAATGAAGGAAATACTTTTGTTCTCCAAGCCCATTCTGATCCTCTGCATGTTCTATGGCATTCAAAAGTTTTAAGGGAAAACTGACACAAAGGAGAAGAGCCTAAACCCCATAAACTTCCCTAAAATACAGCAGAATGGCAGTGGTAGGTTGTCCTTGTATTTGTTAGAGTAAAAGCTGTCACACCACAACCCAATTCTTGTCTCAATAATGAGAGGAATTTCCCAGACCAAGCTCATTCAGAGTAGGTAGAAGATGCTGTCATTTCATTCTGTTGAAAGGTTCTTTGCATGGAGCAAAATCACAGCAAACAAATGTCAAACAGCATGAAGACACACCACAGCATTGATTGCCTGGTTTAGACCTCATCAGGGTCAAAATTATTATTCACTTCTTTGTCAGGCTTTTGACAGGCCTACTTTTATCACTTTTAACCCTGTCATGTGCCAGAACAGCTGCAAAAGTTACACTTTTTATGTCACAACTCAGTTTGAAGAAACAATTAACACTTCTGTCACAGCAGGACTTTTCTACAGAACATTTTACCAGCAGCTTTAAGGTCACTTTCCTTGACAACTTTATAGCAACCTACAAGCTGGCAATCAGCCAGGGGCATTTGCCAACTCATTCCACTACAGCCTTGACTCTTCAAATTCTGTGTCAGTCAAAGCCATTGCTATTCTGAGTCTTCTTTTTGACAGTTTTTAAAAACAAACAAACAAAAAACCCCACAAAACGCCCCAAACAAAGCTGTTAAGCTCCCCTGGAACAGATAGTAAATTGTCACATAAAGACTTTATTAAATTAATAAATTAATTACTGATAATTTTTACTTTACGCTTAAATTACCCCAGGGATACCCCCACATTTATATATAAGAAACATCCCAACTTTTTATCATGATTCCTGAAGTGTTATATTGACATTATAGCTCAATGAACAAATAAATAAATAAAATTAAATCTGCAAGCAAGTTAATTTGCTTACTTCTTCTCAGAAAGTATTTGTTAAGATAGGCTGTCTACAAATTCTACATTGTTTTCATTTCTGGAGTTAATTTCATGAGGAGAATTTAGCCAGCACTCTTCTTAAGGACTCAGTATGAGGTGATTTGGCTTAAAATATGTAATTATTAATATCAACCACTCAAAGGAGGATTTGACCATTATGAAGACATGAGTACAGTTAAAATACAGCTCCACCAGTCTAAGCATAACCCTACCTGGCTGTCCAACTGCATTCAGTCGTACCATGAGGTGTCTTTTGTTTGGGCAGTGCAGGTGAACATCAGATAGCACAGTGTCACTCCTGAACGTGGGGTTATCCATCTCCTTCTCTGTTACATCTACCATGATGTGCTGCTGAGAGGAACATCAACACAGCCCATACAGTCCCCTGTGTAGTGCTGTCACCGAGGGATTTGACACTCTTCTGTTAACAGGCATCCAGGAACAGCTTTGCTCAGCCAGGTAACCTCACAGCATTCCTGAGGAGACCCCAGGTGAGAGGTGATCGTGCCAGCTCCATGCTCCAGTAAGACAGCAAGTTGCTCATCAGGATATTCAACCTAAAACCAAACACAGGCAGCTTTTAGTGATCTCCTGACACTGTTTGAACATTGCTCCAGCAGTTTTTCAGAAGATAAAAATCAGATTACACTGTCCAATAAAGCTGCAATGGTCCAGTGCTCCCTTTTACTGTGCTCCAAAGAATCACCAATACATAACTCTTAGCAGTGCAGTGGCAGACACTGTATATTTTAGGAAGAACTGCTAATTTGTGTTAAAAACAACTTCCCCCCAAAAAAGCAAATGTTGCCATGAGTCCTAAATCAAGGTCTTCAAAGGAAATAAGGCCTTACATGCACAACTTCACTGGTTTGAGGGATCTTAAAGCTGTTCATAGAAATCTCTGAATTTCCTTAGAAACAGGCACTATTATCAAATATGTTATCACAGGTTAGTCTCCCAAACTTCATAAAAGGAGCATGTGCTCTTCCTGGAGAAAATTCAGTTCCCTTTATGCACGCCCACTAACTGGGCAGTTAATGTCTCCCATCTTTGACACTCTTTATTCTTCCATAGAAAAAAAATCCAACACCTGAAACCATCCTCGCTACCTCATGTCCAAGGCTCAGCTGCCTCTATCCCACACCACGAACAAGGGAATTACCTCTTATGAATGGAAAAATACAGAGGACATTGATTTCCCTATGTTCTACGAACCCTGACATTTTGTGAAAGGGAACGTGAACTGTAGATCTGAAAGTGAAATCTGTGTCTTTAAAAACGTAAAAAAAGTTCTCTAAGTTTCTAAAAAAACTTAGAAAAAGCTTAGATCACACATGCAAATCATCAAGCACTACATGAATTTAGTCAGCAAAGACACTCGAGTCTCACCAGCTATGAGCACCCCTTACACTCCTCAAAAACTGCTGATGCCATTTCCTATGTTGGCATTAATGCCTTGGAAGATTATGCTAAATTTTCTGTTATCTGATTGTTCTTGAACAAGATCACAGAATGGGTCAGGTTGGAAGGGACCACAGTGGGTCACCTGGTCCAACCTCCCTGCTCCAGCAGCGTCATCCCAGAGCACACGGCACAGGTTTGCATCCAGATGATTCTGAAGTATCTACAGGGAGGGAGACTCCCCGCCCTCTCTGGGTGATCTGTTTCAGTGCTCGGTCACTGCACAGGAAAGAACTTCTTCCTTATGTTCAGAGGGAATTTCCTGGGCATCAGTTCTTGCCCGATGCCTGCTGTCCTATTGCTCAGCACCACCGAGCAGAGTCTGGTCCATCCTCTGACAGCTCCCTTCACCTTAGATACCTCCTATTAGACACCTGGTCCATCCTTTGACACCCACCCTTCAGACACTGACAGACATTCCTAAGGTCGCCTCTCAGACACCCCTTCTCCAGGCTGAAGAGGCCCCGCTCCTAAGAGAGATGCTCCTGACCCTTGACCAACTTCGCTCTCTGCTGGACACACATACACACGCTTAAAACGCTCCGAGCTTTACAGGCAGCCTCTGTACCTGCAGTTATGTAGCTCTATCAACCTCTGCAAGACCCGCTCCCCCTCCCGAGCCGCCCTTTGCCCGCGGGACCCGGCGCAGGAGCTGCCGCGGGGCACAGACCGCAGCGCTCCCGCCGCCGGGGACGCGCCGGGCTCCCGCTCCTCCGGACCCGGGCTGTGGGGGGACAGGTCCCGCCTGTCCCGTGTCCCCTCCGCGGGCAGATCCCACCTCTCCCGGCTCTACCAGCACCTCCCTCGGTCGCTGCCGCGGCAGCGGCTCCGTCCGCCCCTTCCGCTGACGCCGCTGCCCGGCGGCCCCCGCGGGCCCGGGCGGTGCCTCCCGCGATGGGGGGGTTCTTAATCGGAGAGTTACCCGCGAAACCCGGGTGAAAAAAAACAACTCAGCGCCAGCAGCCTTGCGCTAAAGGTTCCGCAGGAGTGGTTTCCGCGGTTTGAACCCACGTTCCTTATCGCGTTCCTTTATTGATTGGTTTTAGCATCTCTCGCCGTGTCGCGTTTTCCGTGCAAAAACATCTAAATGGCTCGAAAGCAAAAATGGAAGAACACTCTGCGGAGGCAAATAGGCGTTTCTTCCTTAGTCCAGATAATGTCAGAATTCTACTATCGCCGTAAGATTAGCTGGAGCAGCAGCAGTATGTACTCACTTGTTTTGGGGTAGTTGCTTAATTCTGCAGTTTTTAATTAGGTGAAATGAACAGAAGACTGAGTTAGGTGTTGAGCAGAAGCACCATAACCAGAGTGCTTTGGAAGGATTTAATAACAGGAATTTGTCTAACTCACGGAGTTACTATCTACATTTTGGACCTTTGCTACAGATGATGCTTGTATTTTTCTTAAATAGATGCTTGTGGGGAAGGAAGAATTAAAGAGTCAGTGTTCGAAAACCCCCATGGAATGTAATGCATAGTCTGTATCTGTTTCTGGGTATCTGCTTCTCATGATCTGCATCCTTCAACAAAGGCTAAGAATTATTAAAAGAATGAAGTAATCTTTCCCTGTTTTTACAGCCAAGAGTGTTGAGTGGCAATGGAATGGAAAACACAGCAAGCCATTCAGTTCTCTCCTTGGTGTTTGTGTAGGGAATTCTGTTGGATGAACATCTGTCAAAAAACGCTTTGGAGATTTGTTCTCCTTTTATCTGGCTCCTGTGAAAGAGCAGAACATTATTTTACTTCCCATGGTGATACACTGCCACATAAATTATTACTGCAGTCTCTCTCTGCTGGCATGTTCCCATTGCTGTAAAGTGCTAACAATCTGCGGGAAAAGCAGTTTTTATTTGTTGGAAAATCCTGCCTGTTTGCAGCAGGAGACACTTACTGGCACACAGACTAAGTATTGCTAGAGGAGCTAAAGGGTGAGTGTTTCACTGCACTACACGGGAGCTTTTGAACACAAAGGTACATTATGTGAGAAATGGAGCTGCCATAATTTCTTTTCTACAAAATGCTGCTACGTAGTTTCACAATATGCATAATTATTAGGCAAAGCAGGAACATCTTGTGGCTGCAGAAGGTCATAAAGGAGCCGGTCCGGCTGCAGGCATTGTAATGTGGGTGATAATGATAGTTGTTTAGGGAGATGCAGTTTCTGTACTACACACAAGAGGGCTTTGGCAGCAAATTCCGGACACCTACCTCTTTTTTTTTAAAGGATGCACCTCAGCTACATTTCCTATCTTCCCCACAGCCATGTGAACTGTCAATTTGCTTAAAGAAAGCAACTCAAGAGTATCCCTTAGTCACATCATACCAGGTATTAGAGGAGTTAAATTACTCCTTTCCACATGGTTTTCCCACAGTCCCATGGCCCAAAGGGTATTGTTAGACAGTTCTTGAATACCAGCACTGCTGCAGGAGGCTCAGAAAACTATACAGACAATCCTGAAAAATATGTATCCCAGGGAAAAATCGAATTCCTTAAGATTAGATAAGAGAACATAGCTGATTCTAAGCAGACAGGAATAACAGATGAATTAATACACCACCACATCCTTGCTCTTGTACTGTGCAGTAGGGCATCCCTGAAAGCTCATGCTATCTTTCCAGCATGTAGTGTACTGTCTCTTTGCTTGTCTTCTTTTCTAGTAGACATTATATGTCTGAAAAAAACCCCAAACAAACAAAAAAAAACAAACCCAAAAAGCAAACAAGCAAACAAAACCCCCCAAAACCCCAAACAAACAAACAAAAAAGTAAACCAAAAAAGAAACTGAAGGCTCTCAGGCAGAAAAAATATATCAGTCCTCATAATTTTAATCCTACTGTACTGGGGCTGTTGAAAGGAGATATGCTGAAATAGTTTTCACTTCATGTTGTTAACTGGTGTACTGGTATGCAAAGTATGTGACACAAGTCGCTTAAACCATCAGGCAGCACAGAAAAATGTCAGGCAACACAGTGAATAAAATGACTGTTGGTCTACATGATAAATCAGTGAAGAATCTTCCTAAATAACTGCTTGAGGTTGAAAAGTGCATGAGGGGAATAATGGAAAAATTATTAAAAAGGACAACTGCAGCTGTCAGCTTTTTTGTTTCCACATTTCCTGAATATCCATTTCTCCTTCCCAGGGGAGGTTAAGAATAATACTGCCTTGCCAACAAGAAAACTGAATTAAAAAGCAGTAACATTAACTTCACAGAGCTAAAATCCACATTGATTTCTTTTTTGTTAGCTACTTTCATACCCTTTGACAATAACATTTATCTCCAGGAGCTTATTCTGAACAATAACTTCCATGTCTTTGACATCACCCAGTTATGAGTTCCCATGTCCAACACAAGCTGATTTGTACACAAATTTTTCTAAGAGAGGCATGTATGTAACATATCAGGTGAATGTCTACCCAAGTGACTATGGTTGCCAACACCAAAAATGAGTTTGCCTATGAGGATGTTGCGAGAGACAATGTCAAAAGCCTTGCTAAAGTTAAGATAGACAATACCCACTGCAAATATAGTTGGAACAAAGAGACAAGCTTGGGATCCCCGTTAGGACTCGTGCCCCAAGGCTTCTTCATTTTGTCTTACTGCATTACTTAGTCTAATTAAACATTTTCACTTTGCTTCATTAACTTTGTATCACCCAAACATCACAATTACAAGGAGGCAACAGGTGCTTAGTTTGTAGAACTACACAGGCACTTTCATGTGTTACAAATGCAACTTGGAGGTGTGAGAAAGAGATGGCAAAAGCTCAGAGTAATGCTATATCTGCTTAACAGTGTATTCCTGAATGGAAAGACTATTGTATTCCCAGCAGTATACACCTTTCAGTACTTTTGCAGAGCAAGATGTGGTCTGTAGTGCTGATGATTACTGTGTTTAAATAAACACACTCTCTCAAGAAATATTTTGCTTTTAATTGATCCTACTGCTGAAGCCCTACTGGTTCCTGATAGTTTGTTGCCATGGATGGGTAATGATGTCACACATTCTGCCCAGTGTCCATGCCAGAAAATAAATGAGAATGACTTTTTTAATTATTGGGAGTTACTTAGCAATTCTCTGGAAGGTCTGAAGTGAATTACAAGGAAGAAAACCTGATGTCCCATTGACCCTACCTGTATTGTATCTTTATGCCAGGAAAGTGGCACAGTAAAACTCCAGAGCAAAGGGTCTGCAGGTTTAAAATCAAGGTTCTGTTACTGCAATTTACCTTGTTATCCAACATTTCTGTGGGATAGGTGAAGTGTGGCTTAGGGGCTCACACATAGAACACAGCTGTGCCCTTGGAAACTACATAACTATAGTTTCTGGAAGAGGGTGTACTACTTGTGTCCTTCCCTCCATCAGTGACTTTCTGACAGGAAAATGATCCCAAGCAGGGTACAGACATCCCTGCATCAGGTAGCAATTTCCATGCTGCTGTCTTCTCTCACACTGCCTTTCAAATTAGGTTAGATCTGTCCTTTTGAGCTCGGCATCTGGAAGGCAAAGAGCAAGAGGAAATCTGTTGTAAGTACACGGGAAAGGCTGCAGGAACACCAGCACTGTCACTGCTCCCTCCTCCCCTCCAGGACCGCGGCGTTTGGAATAAGGGAGGATCAGGATCCCCATCCCCGCGTGTTCTCGCAGGTATCCCTTCCTGGGGGGGCAGAGCCCACCTGCTCAGCGCCGCCACTGATGCGCAGGCGGGTCGGGACAGGTACCCGGGGTCGGGGGCAGGGGGGACCCCTCTGTGCCGGGCGAGGTCCCCGCTCCGCCCGCGGGGCGCGCAGGGAGCGGGGCGGGGCTCGGGGCGCGCAACCTGCGCGGCCGGCGGGTCCGGCCGAGGCGGGGCGGCGGCGGCCACATCAGCATGAGGGTGAACTTGGGCGCCCTCACCCTCTTCGTGGCCCTGGTGGGACTTTCCAGCTTCGTCTTCCTCGTGGTGGCCATCGCGACGGACTTCTGGTACATCATCGATGCCTCCAAGCTGGACGCGTCCCGGAACGGCTCGGACGCGCTCAGCTCGCACTCGGGGCTGTGGCGGACCTGCCGCGGTGAGTGGGGCGGGCGGAGCGGCCATCCAGCTGCGGATCCAGCTGCGGCCATCCAGCTGCGGATCCAGCTGCGGCCATCCAGCTGTGGATCCAGCTGCGGCCATCCAGCTTTGGGGATCCAGCTTTGGGGATCCAGCTGTGAGGGTCCAGTTGCGGAGGTCCAGCTGCGGGGATCCAGCTGTGGATCCAGCTGCGGGCATCCAGCTGCGGGGGTCCAGCTGCGGGGGTCCAGCTGTGGATCCAGCTGCGGGGATCCAACTGTGAGGGTCCAGCTGCGGGGATCCAGCTGCGGGCATCCAGCTGCAGGGTCCAGCTACAGGGATCCAGCCGCGGGGATCCAGCTGCGGGGATCTCTCTGTGAGGTTCCAGTTGCGGGGTCCGGATGTCCGGAGGGCCCCGGCATCCGTGGGCAGAGCCTTGTCGATACCCCCCCGTGTTACCTGCCGAGGGAGACATGGGGAGAGCGACTTTTCTGCTGCTGTAACCTTATTATGCATTAACTTTTAATCCGAGCTAATTTAATAAACGTTAACCATTTAGGAGGAAGGAGATGTCTTTTCATTTGGCTCGGGGAATTAAGGGGCAAAAGTTCTGGGTTAAAGCCATTAAAATAATAAATAATAATGTAAAGAACATAAAGAACATAAACATAAACACTATAGTTTATATATAAAAACAATACAGTTATTGTTATTATTATTATGTATTATTAACATAGCAATATAAACATTGTTAGTTTGAAATGTGCAACATTTATTGAAATTTTTAACATTAAAATTAAAATTAGGTTATCCATAAATAATTAAAGTAAACTTAATCACATACTAACTAAAGGTAAGTGACTAAAGACTCACCAAGTTCACCAGGTAATTGTACTGTGTTTGGTTTTGCTTGGTGTTTCATAGTTCTAGTTCTAGATTTTAATCTATAAATGCTATATGGATAGTACAGAATTTTCCCCATTGAGTTAATTTGTTACTTTTGGTTTTGATTCCACCATTCAAAGCAAGGAGTAAGTAATGTTCACCACAGTCAAGAAAGGATGTTGCTCCCAGTGGAGTGGGGAGAAGCAGCAGGTTTCAGGAATTCTCCCTGAGCTGTATCCCAAGCCCACTGCATCGAGCAGATGTTTCCCTGCTGACTCCAGTGGTCAGGCCCCATGGAAGCAGCCATTGCTGGGTACTGAAAATCCCCTTCTTTCCTTCCCTACCTAGGAATAACTGTTTTAAAAGCAGTTAATATTATATGAATTATACTTACATGCAAAAAAAAAAAAGCAAAAAAATGTTATAGTGTAATTTTTCCCTCTTTGTTTTTCCCCTTCTCTGTTAGTGAGGAGTGAGTGTTACCCTTTGATAAACCCCTTCTGGCACAAGAATGCAAACATCACCGAGTCACACAGACAGCTTTTGTGTGAGTAGCATTTATATTATTTTTATATTTATATCCACCCTTCCCTTCCTCCTTGGCCACTTACAGGGACTCATTTCTGATTCAGAGGGGGAACTCTCTGAGATAGTGTTTTGTCTCTGCTTCTGTACAACATCTGTCACTGTCTGTGGTCTTTGAGTAGGTTTACTTTTGAAATAACCATGTATTTCATGTCAAGTTCAGCTAATTTCTTCCACAGGAACAAGACCTTTCTGACCGGAATGGCACAGGAAGGTAAACAATTGTTAAAAAATAAAAGGCAAAAATGGTCAAAATCACCTCAGAGGAGTCTGATCACTGAAAATGCTTAAGCACACATTTAAATGAATCTTTTAGGCAGTTACTTTTCTACCCTTTCAGTGAGATTCCTTGCACTGATAAAAGGCTTAAGTTAGTGAGAATTTAAGAAGATAAATCACTGACTAAAAGCAGTGTTCGAAGTCCTTGAAGAACACTGTGTTCAAAACCACTAAGCTCCTAACTCTATTTACTTCCTTTTTTTTTCCTGATACATTAGTCAATGTCAGGATGTTCTCAGAAAGTCCAAACTGAACATTTTCAAATACTTACAGGCACCTCCTAAAAGACGATTTAGCTTCTTTGCATCATATTCTGCACAATCCTCTGCTCACACATGCTCATATATGGGCTTGATTTTTACAACCTTTTAATTTACTTATCTCTCCTCTCTGACTCTGGCTCTTCCCACCTTGCATGCAGAATATGTGCATTAGTCCTGTGTCTTAAAATGGGACTCTTTCCCTCAAAACCAGCCATTCCCTGAACAATCCTCCAGAGAGGCTTGGAGTGTCTTCAATCTCTTGGAGCAGCATCCCATGATGAGCTGAGAGTGCAGCACATGTGGGAAGGGAGGCCTGGGAGGTGCTGATGCTGGTGGGGCTTCCAGCTGTAACTGGGAAGCTGAAATAGGAATAAGATCCCACTGGGCTACTGAAAGAGCCATATAAACATACTGACAGGTTCAAGACTAACAGCCCAGGTTGCCTCTCTGAGCTTTCAAGTAGAAAAGTACCATTTTTTAAATTCTCCTTGCTCAAGACAAAGGGCCTTGGCTGCTTGGTGTTGCTGAAAACTCTGAGGAACAGTGAAAATGATTGTCTGCTTGATCACTTAAACCTTTGAGGGGTCACTGTTAATTGAACCCAACCAGACTGATCACATTTTAAGTGTGGGCACCTCAACTGTTACGTTGGGGATGGTCCAAAATTTCAGGATAAAATTGTTAGCATTTCAAAAGTTGTGTGCATATTTGCAAAAGGCACATCTGTTATTTCCCCCAGGTGAGGAGATTTTAGGTTGCATCTCTTCAAAGAAATAACAAAACAAAATCAGAGATGATACAGAGCTCTTTTGGTTATAAAAATGATGTTGGCTTGGAAACAAAGGTAGTCATGAAGTGTAAGAAAATAGTGGATATGAGTAAAAATTGGATTAATAACTATGTTTACAGGCTCTTCAGAGCTTAACAGATTTTTTTTCTCTCACTTTCACATCAAGTACTATTTTTGGGTTCCTGGACAAAGACTTCAGGTCTGCAAAGACACTTGCAGATTTTACGATAAACAGGCATAGTCTGCCTAAAAATGATGATATAAGAAATCAAAGATACTTTCAGTGAAATAACCTGCTAGGCTTGATTAGAATTCCCTACAGAGTGAACTTTTTGATTTTTCTGGTTGTTCAGCTTCAGTGCAGTTTCAGTGACGTGAGGCTACAGGTCTGCAGCAACAGCAGCTGAACACAGGAACTGCCTTGCCAGTACTTCTTCCTTCAAAGAAATACAGATATTTCTGAGTGATATCTAAGTTCATTAAGTACTGAGATAGTACCTTCTGCTCTTTCTTAAATATTTTCTGACTGTGGTCACTGAATCATATTTAGGCAAACCATTTTCATCTACGACACATTTTAATTAGAATTTTAGAGGAAAATTCTGAGGGCATGGATTGCAGTGTAGTTACAGTAGTTTCTTCATCTGTTACTGTATGGGGCAAACAAGCTAATTGCACAGCTTTAACTGGTTAGTTCAAAAAAATCATATTCTTCTCTGCGTGTGCCTGTGCAGGTGTCTGTGAGGAACATTTACATGGGATTAATCTCATTCCATCTAGCTGTACACACATATTTCTCACTGATTATTCCTAAAAAGATTTTAATGGACTGCCTCCTGATGTAGGCACTTAAGTAACACATCAGTCACATCCCTCAGAGTTTGAATGCACTTCTTGGCGTCTTAACCAGACACAAGTGCCAAAAAGATGGGAGAAAGTCTGTATGTGAGTGCAAAGAGCTGGGTGGAAGTGGAAACAAAAGTCCTGGTTACTACCAGAAGAAAAACCCTTTATTAAAGAATGAAAAGCCTCCACATTCCCTTCCTTCACACTTCCAATCTCTTTCCTGTTCATACACAGCATATTCCTTTTAGGTTTATTGTGTACTTCAAATAGAGTTCCTGGTAAATTAAAACAATTTGGTGTACAAGTTAACATCCTGTGCCAGCAGCAATATTACTCAGGCAATCAACACAGGTGCTGTTAAGCCTGGCAGTATGACGTGATTTCACATCACAGGAGTACTCTTGGCTGATTCCTCTCCTGGATTAGACACAAACATGCCTCCTCCTCTGCATTAGCCTTCCACTTCTTTTCTTTCCACTCCCTCCAGCTGAACATACAGTGTATACCATCTCTCTCCCTCAAGCCCACAATGTATAAAATGTTTTCCTACTACAGATTACATTATGACATGGTTATATATTTGTTTAAAACATCAGCCACTGACTGAACAAAAATACCACTATAGACTTCCTGCCACTAGTTTTCCTGAAATTTCTGCATTTTAAAAATGCCTTTTTACTGGAGATGTACGCTTTCCTCTGTCCTATACAGGATTTAAAGAGTCACTTTTCACAATTTAGATAGTTATTAGGGTCTCTTGGTGGCCAGGAGGATTAAAGATAGTCCTCTGAAAATCACCCTTATAACTGAAATCTGTCATCAGACCACCCCCAGATATTTTTCCTTGCTGTGTGTTCTCCTGTGCCAGCTATGGAAGACAAGCAGGAGGAGCAACTTTTTTTCATGGTGAGCTGAATCCATCTCTCACTAAATGATAAAATAAGGGTGTCACTCTCACTTCAAAGGAAGCTGCATCAGGAGTTCTGAGCAGCTTTGCCATTTTCCAGTAGAAGAAACATAGCATCCACAATCACATTGAAGTGTTGAGGATCACACACAGAGAGAGGGAAGCTGGTGTGTAGCAGAAATGGCAGTATTTAATCACCTGAAAGATTTTCCCCGAGAGTTTCAGCTTTGTAAAAGAAGTTCTTGAAAGAAAAACCAAACCAAAACAAACAGAGCCAAAACTACCAAAAAAATACCACTACCAAAAAAACCCAAACAGAAAAACCCCCCAGGAAGTTACACTGGGCAAAGGTTGCTCTTAGGTATTTTTGTAATATAAATATTTTCCATTTACCACAGACTGTATTGTTAATAATTAGTGAATACCAGTATAGATTTAGGTAAAGGCAGCACCAGTGTAATCCCTGCAAAATGAACAGTGTTGTAAATATTTTTAATCAAAACCAGACAATTTCTCTCGAGTCTTAGCTTTGCACCTGAGCTGGTGTGGAGTCCCACTTGCACTGCAGAGCTGGGGCTGCTGTTATGAAAAATTATGTGAGAGGAACTGGTGTTCTTTTTTACTGTCTGCATGACACACAAACCCATCTGCATTAGGTACCTACAGGTACCTACAAGCCTCTCACAATCCTGATTTTTTTGTTATTGACATGAACATCATGGGCAGTGATTGATTTCCTTTTACAGGTCCATTTTTAGTGCTCTCCTGTATTCTTGAGCCATCTAGAGATGAGCAGTTAATGGATGTGGTTTCCACTTACATATGACTGGAAGAAAATCTTTTTTCCTGATATAAAATCAAGACTGGAGCGTGCAGCTGCCCAGTGCAACTGCTTAAAGTATTCTCCCAAGAGTATTTTTATTTTTTCTTTTTTAAACTTCAGTGTGACTGGAACATGAGGCTGCAGACAAGTTAGTCCTTCCAGCAGGGAAACAATCTTTGCAGCAGAGGCAGTTACTGATGCCTCAGTTGTTTTAATGTAACAGCTGCCTTGGTTTCTTCCTCAACAAAATTAGTTTAATAGTACAGATAAACTTGTCTGGATTTCCTTACAGCATGTGGACCCTGTAACAGTCACTAACCAGCTGCTTTCACACTTTACCCTGCTCTTCATGGTCCTGCTTCATTTTTACTGAGCTTATTTTATTTTTACAGTTTGTAATGTTATAAAGAATCCCCTATTATTTGGCTGCCATGACATTTTTCCTTGGGGATTTACAGCTCTTCGCAATTTTTCTTGTGGTTTGAAGTTATCAGAAGGAAAACAGGGCTGGAATATCTAGCAAGAGCTAGTTCAGAGGCCAAGTGAAATAAGACCCAAATGATGTACACAGAAATTCTAATTTAATTGATCTGGTAGGTGTGTACCTAAAGGGATCTGCTTTGTTTCTGAGCAACAGTGTACTGTTCCTTCAGAGAGGTCCCAGTGAACATCTGCCGGGTGCTTAGAGTAGATATTACAGTAAATATATACAGAAATCTGAGATAACTCCAGCATCCCTGCAGCTGAGACCGAATGAGTGTCAACCTCTGATGAATGTTCTCGTTTTCAAAGTCATTGGTACCGTGGCAATAGAGTGGGAGCCCCAGTGCACCGCTCACATCCATCATTCTACCCATTCCTGCTTGTCACCGTCCCCTGTTCCCTCTCCAGCATCATTTTATTTCTACTGTCAGCAATTTGTCTTCCAGTTTAGCTCAGAGACTTTCTGAGAAGACCACCAAGCCAAAACATGTAACACACAGGCCAGAGGCTTGCTAATTGTCCTGGAGTTCCCTAACCCTGTGAGCAATCCTCCACCAGCATCTTTTCTCTGGTGAACTGGAGGGGGGTCCAAGCCCAGAACTCTCCCATTTAGCCCCTGACAGCCGTTCTTTTCAGTTGCTCGTTGTTTTTCCAAGTTGTTTCCTTCCTTTCTTCCCTACAAGCAGGTAGGTCTTTCTCCATACACTGATTCTTCCTGGCTTTGCCAAGACTTTCCAGAGCAGCCCCATTGGTTTTAGCAGCTGCCAAGCTTTTCGTTTCAGCTCGAGGCTTTTGTCTTTCTGACTGGGTATTTAGTAACTGCTGGGTAAGATAAACAGGGCCTTAATTAAGCTCTTCTGAGCCGCTGCCATTTGAAGTATTTCTGATGAGGTGACTATTACAGTCTTCTAGAGATTATTTGCTATTATAAGCTGTGCAAACAAATCCAAAGTTGGTTTGAAGCAATTAAGCTCCAGCACGTTAACAGGGGATGATTAACAAAACTGATGATTAACAAAACTGCTCCGCTTGCAGTTGGTTACTTCTGACACTGCTCAGTTTTTCCAGTTCATTCCACAGATTTCTCTTTACAAACAACTCAACAACAACTGTGTTGGGTGGTAATTCAGAAGTGCCTGCCAAATCCTGAGATCTGGACACACACTGCAGATGTCATTCTTTCAGATATTTGGTCCCATCTCTACTAAAACAGCTTTGGCTAGCTAATGTAAAACTTCATTAGCTCAGATCAGGCAATTTAGTTCTTTTTTTTCTCTACAAAAACCAGGAGTGTTTTTTAAATGTTTATGAGTTTGTTTCAGTATTTCCAAGACTAAACTATTGGACCTTTTGTGACAGGGAACTCTGGCATTGAGCAATAGATGTGGGAAACTGAATTCTGTTTTGCAGGAAAGTGTACATACCTCTTCTTGTGCAAAATGTTTAGGCTGGTGGTTTTTTTTTCAATACTAGATTAATTTCATCAATATGAAGAATTATATGTACAATATATAATGCATCAATGTGTATTTCAACAGAAATTGAAAAAAATACTAAAATGACTGCAAAATTAATGTTTTAACTTCTTTCACAGATGATTATTGAGGACAGAAACACAGTAAAGATATTTTAAGTCATGTTCTTCTATAAACTAATTCTGTTCCTCTAATCAAGGAATATAATGGCATAATATCATATGCCAGATGGCATGAATTCAGATTCCCGAGTGGTTTCCATGGCAGCATTTTAGAATAAGTTTCCCAGGCAGTTGCAGATTTCACAGGACAAATGAGTATTAGATATTGAACTTGAACACTGGAGATGATAAAACTGCTGTTTAACCAAATACAATCCATTAAATATTTGATTTTTAAAAAGCTGCAGGTGATTAATGGGAAATGTAGTTCCAGCTGTGTATAGGAAAAGTGAGGCTCTGTCACAGTGGGCTCTGTGGGTTTCAGCTGAGATATCCCTAAATCTTTTATTTTCACTGAAGAGGGCATAAAAATCAGAGTTATTCTGATGTTGCATGCAACTGCCACAGATCATTAATGTAATGTGACACTCCCCAGGATGTTCTGGTATGGATTTGCTTTCCCTTTCCTTCACGAGGTTCCATTCAGAGCCTGATCTACCTCACCCACTGTCCTGGCTCAGGTTGCAGTAGCTGAAATCACACCATGATAAGGAAAGTCAAAGAAATAGCAACTGTAGGTGCTACTGTCCTGAGATGTAGTTTGTTAGCAGTCAGTGAGGGACACCTGGAAAATCACAAGGCATAGAGCCAGTGATGAGCTTATTTCTGTTTTTTCCCTCCTAGCAAAGCCAGGTCTGGGGACAGAGTTGTACCATTCTTACATTCACAATTTTAAAATGTTAATTGTATCAGATTTTATCTGCTCAAGGCCTTTTCACCTTTTACATGCAAGACCAAGGGGGGCACAGGGATGTCAGTGGTGGGGAACCAAAATCAGGCCCAATAACCCTCAGCAAGCACAAATGTGGCTGAAGATCAGCCTGTTCCTGCTGCTTCTCTGGAATCTGAGAGCTGAATTGGGTTCCAAATCTCTGTTCTGTCACATCATGTTACATCACATCCCCAACAACCACTTCTACCTATATAAAACTGCTGAACTGAGTTCCATGGCTATTTCTCGTCTTGGTATTCAGCTAAGAATTGCAGACAGTTTTGACATACTGCTTTCTACCCAGTAAGCTGAAGATGGATTTGGCTGAGAATTGCTATAGGTTTGTGTTTCTTAGCCAGCAACAGCAGCTGTGGCTACTTTTGCTGAAGGAAAACACAGGGAACTGTCCTCAGCTTTAGAATCAAAGAGAGAAAGTGCTCTCTTCAATGCAGAATGCTGAATTTGTCATTTTGAGCATCAGCTGGTCCTGATGTGGGCATATGTGGGATTGAATACGAAAATGTAATACCAGCATAAATAAACAGAAACAGAAGAACAGTATGGTCACCTCCCAAAACTTTGTCATTTGCCACGTTTTTCCTTGTGATCATGTTCTGTGCTACATAAAACAAATAATTATGTCTTGAAACCACATTCTCCACAAGAAAAGACATTAACAGTGTCTGCCTTGATCCCATGCAGACCCTTCCTAACCTTCCAAGCTTCTAGAACTGAACAGAGATACACAATTGTGTCTTATCTTTATAATGCTGTTGAAGGGGATAAGCTGGATCCTTAGCCAGTGAGAGAGGGAGTACTTCCAATTCAGTGGGCAGTTACAATCACTTAAAAAAAATTGATCATTTGATCACACAAAACCTGTGGTCTCTTAACTGATTCCTTTTCCTTGGGAACCAGCTAATGGTGTATTGTGATTCCTCTGTGAAATTAAGTGAGTCACTGAAGCCTAGACCTCTTCAGAATATGGATTTTAAGGGATTTTTTTTTCTGAGCACTTTGGTATTAAATAAATTGATACTGGAATTACTTTTTCTTGGTTATTATTCTAGAAAAGGTTGGGTTGAATGTTGTGGACAGATTACATGAGAAGGAACAATGACACAAAGATGGTTTATGATGGAAAAAACCAGTGTGATATGAAAAAATACATAGCAACCCTCTGTTTACACAGCTATTAAAATGTTATAGGGATCAAGAAAGACTAATGTAAAACATTTAGCATGGGAGGAAGCGAGCAGGATAGGTTAATGTACTTAGTGAAGCTGCTGTAGAAAACAATGACAGACAGAATCAGAGCTGGATGGGAAAATTTACCTCTAGTTGATGGTCAGCTGCAACAAAGGAAAAGGTCACCAATTTGCTAGATCTGTTCAGCAGAGGACATGTGACAGAAGAGAAAGAATTTAATCAAAAGCATGGCTGGATCTCACCACCCAGAGACAACAGTACCACTCACTGTGATCTGTGTGATAACCAGGGCTACTTCTGATTTAGGTTGTCAGTGCCTACCTGGTATGCAGTGCATGACCTGTTATCCAGCTTGGCTTAATAGCTCAGTCAGTTTAACTGCTTAAATATATCTATGCAGACATATCCTTTATATCTGTGGTCTCTGTTTGAAACACAGGCTGTGATCCTGTGAGGGCTTGCTCTGTATGTGACCTTTTCCTCCATATCATATATTTGTCCTGCCAACTTAAACTGAAAACCCAACAGGTTTTCCAATTTCTTGTTGATTCAGCACAGAATAAAAGCTTTGATTCTGATCAGGGGCTCTGCACTTAATAATTATTAGTACATCCATTGACACCATAATCAAATATTGAAATATTAACGTTCTTTATTTTTCTTCAGACATGCATGGAACATTTGTCATCCTGATGCCCCTCAGCCTGATACTGATGATTTTTGGAGGAATGACTGGGTTCATCAGTATCCTTGCCAGGGCCTACCTACTGCTTCTGATGACAGGACTGCTTTTTCTTTTTGGAGGTACAATATCAAACTCCCAACCTAACCAATTTAAATAATAAGGAATTATATCTGGGAAACATCACTTTGTTTTTCCAGAGAATAAGAGCTAAGCAGGAGTTTCCTTTCAGAATGATGCTGGTGTTCATCCTGATGGGATTCTGGAGTAGAGCAACTTAGAGTCAGGACAGGCAAATAATCACACACAGCCAAACATCCTTGTGCAGTGAGTCACTCTTTGAACACAGAGTGTTTGCTGTGCCCATTAACACAAAAGATTTAATACCTTCTAAGCACAGGGCACAAATTCTTTACAGACAGGGTAATGGGGTAATTGAAAAGTGACTTTGGAACTGCTAAAGCAGAGGGTTTGATAACCTTGCACAGATCTTACACCCATTAAGAAAACTGACAATTTTTTAAAGGCTTTTGCATTGGGTTTCTGAAAAGGGTCTTGCTGGGCATTCCTGGGTCAGCTGCACTGCTAGTTTTGAGCTAGAGTGGTGTCCCCAAACCATGGGTCACAAAAGGAAATCCCAAAAAGATATTTCAGAGTATAATTTTTCGTTTTGAAGCTAGTAAGTCAGAAGCCAGACCAAAGTTTTTCTCCCTGACAATCAGATAAGACACTATCTTGTCCTACAAGTGTTCCAGTATCTACTTTACAAGGCCTTTCTATGACTTCTTTCCTGCCACTGATCAAGTAAAGTTATGATTTTGGTTAGTATATGTCCTTTGAGTGACATAGATGCCAGGTTTAGGATTTGGTATGTACTTGTGCTAAATGTGCCATTCCCTAATTTCCTACCTTCTGTACAATCCTTTCATTCTGAAAACATCCAGCTCCTTGTTTGAGTGCCTTTATTAATTTATTTTTAGTCTGCTCCAAGGATGTCTTTGACTCAGTTATTTAGAAGTGATGAACAGTCATAACTCCACAACACTTGGTGGGAGGTGGCAGCAAAGACCAACACGTTTACATTAAACACTCAAAATTTACAATACTCAAAATCAGAAAGCAGTCTAAATTCAAGTCAGTGACATGACATGCAAGAATCTGTGTCTCTCTGGGCTTTCTGGCACAGAGGTAGACATCTGCACATGGTGCTCAGCAGTGAGGAATCAGGATGCACTATAATACAGTACTGAAAACAGAGATGTGTGTGCATTAGATATCTGTGAAATATATGACTCAATTTTTATTGTGGCAGGCTTGATGTTAGACATTTTGATTCAGTATTTAACAGTGGGAACACATTATACTCAATGGACGGAAAACCAACCTCAAATAGATATCAAAGATAAACTGGGAGTCTGGTCTGGGTGGGATAGGAAGGAGTGGCAAAGAAGCCCTAAGCCATATCCAATTGATTGATTTTGATTTAACCAGCTGAGTATGTCTCTCTCTCTCAGCTCTGGTCACACTTACTGGGATCAGTGTCTATATTGCATATTCAGCTGCTGCCTTTGAAGAAGCTGTCTGCCTCCTGAGGAGCAAGGACCTCCTGGTGGAAATCGATATCAGGTTTGGCTGGTCCCTTGCCCTGGTCTGGATCTCCTTTGTCGCAGAAGTGCTCACTGGGGCCGTGTTCCTCCTGGCAGCAAGAGTTGTGGGTCTGAAACGGCAACGTGAGCAGACATTATGAACAACAGGTATCCCTGCAACAACAGAACCCTGAAGAGCCTGACAGTCTGGATTGCTCGGTCCAGCTGGTCACTGGGGGTGTATAAAAGTGGAAGGCTGAGTACCTTGTCCACTACTGTAAACCTTTTCCCTCACAGTTGGCTATAAAACACAAAGATTCTCATAAATCAGTAAAACATTGCAGGTGCTGTCAATAAGGACACCCTTGTGACTTTAGAAGAAAGTACATTGCAGTGTTAGTGGTTTCAGACTAATTTCAGCTGGCAGCTCATAAGACATCTCCATTCACTGCTTGGAACAAGGCTGATTTCTTGCTTTCTTTTATCTTTTTTGCTGTCTAAGCAAAGTGCCTCAGAGTACTTTGCAGTTCAGCTTTTGGTTTCTCCTCTGAGACTCTTAAGAAGGACATGGACCTGCTGCAGTGAGTCCAGAGGAGGCCACAAAGATGCTCTAAGGGCTGGAGCCCTTCTGGTATGGAAATGGACTGAGAGAGCTGGGAGTGTTCAGCCTGGAGCAGAGAAGGCTCTGGGGAGACCTTAGAGCCCCTTCCAGTACCTAAAGTGGGATACAAGAAGAAAGGGACTTTGGACAAGAGCCTGGTGGTTGGAACTAGATGATGTTTGAACTCCTTTCCAACCCATACCGTTTCATAATTCTGTAATCCAGCAGATGGTAGTGACTGTGATGGTAAAGTCCTTGCAGTGGTGAGTGTACTGCAAGAGAAAGATATAGCTGCTTTCCCAGATGTTTTAACTAACTACTGTAGCCAGCCCCAATCTACTTTAGATGCTCAGGCTACATACTTATCTCTTTCAGCCTGTCACTAGCTGCATTTTCAATTCTGTAATGCCAAGGATGTGTCTGATGCATTTCCCAGTTTTTATTTTGCATTTTTGATGATGCTTCCTTTTCATGAAGTTTGTGCACGTGCTTTGTGCTAGAATATGTTTGTCTTGTGCTGCAAGCTGCTGAATAAAGTGAACACACAGGACACATGAATTTCATCCTAGGTGCCAAAGCAATCTAGTTTTTCCTCTAGGTAGTAGCACTTAAAAGAATTTAAGTTACTCAAGAAATTTCCACCTGACTGCTGTGGCTTTGAATAAAGACATGAATGTGTTAACAGCTTCCCTCCCTTTCTGTGAGGTCATGTATTTCTGGAGGGCCTCAGCACACTGCAGTTCAGGACTGTGACTCAGGAGCTGTGTCAGGCACACTCTGTCATTGGGCAAGTCCCTTGTACATCCTCCAGTAGTGCAAAGGGCATTCACCTACCTCTGTTATATATCAGGACAATTTTATCAGTGTGTCCCACGTTAAAGATTGCACATTCACTCTTACTGAGCTCAGCTTTTAGTCCCAGAGTACCAATTCCTTCATGAAAAATAGTGGCAGGGAGCTTCTGGGAGCTTCCAGTCTTTGAAGACAGAAGGGAACATTATTATTACCATGCTGTGAATGGAGAGCTGAGCCAGAAGATCTGTCCAAGGTCATGTGAAACCAGAGTTTCTGAATCCCAGCCTGAGTTGGCAGTTGCTTGTTGTCAGACTGAAGTAAGACTAGAAATCCTGAACGGACTAAGTAGTAGAAATTCTGTGGTTAGCCAGTCCAATTTTGTAATTCTCACTTGCTCTGATATTGGTTTTCAGGTATTTTCCATGTTGCCTTATGTTAGGAACATGTTATTGAGTGATTTTACAAGTTAATGCATACCAAATCGGCTCTAGAAGAAGAGTAAGAAAAACAAATCCTTTGTAGTAAAAATTCCATGTGCTTAAGTGAATTATGTAAAATGTGATTCTGTGTTTTGTTGCTGGTGAAGCTATTTATAATACAATTTGTATGATGTTACTCAGACATTACTGTAAGTGTAACAGCAAAATATAATCTGAGTTATTTTTTGAATATTTATTACAGATGTTATTTTAAAGTGGTTTTGAATGTTGTAAAATTAAATAAAATGACATCTCAGAGCTGGGAGTTATTTATCAAGACATGGAAGAACTAGGTTTTATGTTTTTCCCTAACTTTTTCTGCAGAGCTACTGTTTTTATGATTATTTTGAAGTGCCTGTGTCACATGTGGTAGGTATTTAAAAGGTACTTGCACAGCTACAATATAAAATACTCAAGTGATCAAATCTAATTAGAAAGCCAATGAATCTGTTATTGAATTAGAGCAATTGTCATTTCCATGGCTCTCCTAAATTTCTCATTCTGGCTTCCTGCAATATCTGGCACAATGGTAATAAAGAGTATCTTCTGCTCCTGAATGTTTGCATAACCCCAGAATTTCTCTGAAATTCCTTCTGAATACAAAGAACAAAAGACTGTTTGGAACAGACAAATTAGCACTGAACATTTTGAAAAATTATGCTAGGAAGAGAAAACATCCTAGAAAGGATTTTTACGTAATTTGAGACAAATTACCTTATAAGCTTCTTCCTCTTACTGAAACTAATGTTTATTTAATACCCAGTTCTTTGCTGTGTTTTCCCCAAAATACATTACTGAGATGAGGACACTGAGTGTTCCCATTACTTTGTGGTGAATTGCAAACTCATTGGTAATTGGTCACATTTCAAGTGAAGAAAAACAGATGTACTGAGCAGAGCAGTACTGTTTGAGGGGTAAAGGCACAGAGCTGCTGGCCAGTACCCATCAGTTATTTAAAGGCTTCCTCGGGAGGTGACAGACAAGGATAGGAGAGGTCAGGGGAATCCATGAACATGAAAAAGGTGCAGATATACAAAACATTTAGAGGACATGCTGCTGAATATTATGTAGACATGAAGCCACAAGGATTCAGTCTGAAACTGTGCTGTTCCCCACCTTGGCTCCTGCAGAGCAGCTTGAATGTCTCTGTATACCCACCTCTGGTGACCAAGGGGACATCACTGGACAATTAAAAAAGCTCCATGAATTTGCTGACCACTGATCCAAAGCCAGTAGACCTGTGTGGTGGGTTGATCCTGGCTGGATGTCAGGTGCCCATCCAAGTCATTCCGTCACCTCTCTCCCTCAGCACAGGGGGAGAGAAAATCTACCAAAAGGCACAAGATAAGGGCAGGGAGACGTCACTCACCAACCACTGTCACAGGCAAAACAGACTCAACTTGGGGAAATGAGTTTAATTTATTACCAGTTAGAGTAGGAGACTGAGAAATAAAACCGAGTCTTGAAGACACCTTACCCTCACCCCTCCCTTCTTCCCAGGCTTAACTTTACTCCTGATTTCTCTGCCTCCTGCCCTCTGAATGGCACAGGGGGACAGGAAAAGGGGGTGCAGTCAGGTTATTTCTGAAGCATCTTCCTCCTCATGGGGTGAACTCCTCACACCCTTCCCCTGCTCCAGCGTGGGGTCCCTCCCACAGGAGCCAGTCCTCCATGAATTTCTGCAATATGAGTTCTTCCCGTGGGCTGCAGGTTCTACCCCAGAATTTTAGCTATCCCTGGTTTCAGCTACAGGTATTTAACCACTGGATTGCATTCTAGTTAAGTTACAAAAATTAGATTATTTTGCTTTTACTAAAACATTGTAGTGCTGTTTTACTGCAACGGCCCTCTCTTCTGTTTTGCACATCAGCTTTAACCCTAACCAGGCTCTAAAACTTTCCCCTACCTTTTTGCCAGGGCTTTCGGCAGCTGTCACTGTCACATCTAATCTTTGGATGCGTATTCACAGGAGCAGTACCTGCTGCTGGGTCCCATCTCACTTCGGCGTTTGCGCTGGTAGCGATCACAGTGTGAGCGCTCTCACTTGGGAGATCTGTTCGGCTTTGTGGCGGTTTGCACAGAAACCGTGGTCAGTACTGACACCTCATGGCTGCGCTGAGCACTTCGCTGTATCTGGGGAGAAACCATTTCTGTGCTCACAGCATGTACAGGACAAGCAGGTGATCAGGCACAGCCACCCTGACTTTATGAAAGGCCGTTGCACTCGATGGTCTTAAAGGTCTTTTCCAACCTAAACCATTCTATGCTATTTTTGTATGGTTTGAAGAGCAGAAGAGACTGTGCTCACTGTGCTCCAGCTCCTGTATTTTATAGCCCAGATATTCTCAGTTACAAACTGCTGTAACACCTCCCAGCTGCTGGGCATCTGAAGTTAAAATGTCAGGTGTTGGAAAACGTGCTGTTAATCATGCCTGTGTTTGTTTTTAAAAAAATAATCACAAAACATTCTTAAAGGTTTTTGTGCTTCTGTTCATAGGAGATAGATGCTATAGCCATTCCATTGATGGTTATATCTGGAGTAGATTGACCAGTATTGTTTTTGATTACATTTGTGGGATAAATGTGGAAACTGCTAAGCAGAAACTAACCAAACTGAATAGCTGAGGATGCAAACAATAAATAAAACCAAATAGCTTTATATCATGGCTGATATGACAGACTGTCTAAGAATTGAACACATGAACAGGACAGACTTCAGTATTGGTCCAGAAAATGTTAGAGGGGTTCTGGAGGGAACAGCATGCTACATCTTTCTGTGGATATTAATTTTTTTACCCTCTTTCAGTAACTTTTTTTTTTATCCCAACAAAGTCAGGAAGTTCTGCTCTCAGTATGAGCTGAGCAACACCACAACACTGCTGAATTTTGAAACTGTGCAACAGCTGTCAAAGTAGGAGAGACCAAATCTAACCTCTCGCATTTATAAGATTCAGTCTTCTTTCCTAGGAGCTGTGGCAGCATTATCCACATCAGATCTATGAATATATCTCTGTGTAGACTCCTTAGACACAGCTGTAATTCTTCCAAGCCAAATTACTGGGGCAGAGCACCTCCTGTAAAAATTTTTAGCTGTGGTGCAAGATCAAGTTGTTGGACTCGTGTTGGATGAACACTATTTGGGGATAGTTCCTTCATCCCTGAACTACAGTCCCCAAACAGATGAGCAGCAGTTTTGTTAACAATCTGCAGGTATTAGAGGAAAAGGATGTGATGCCATACCCTACCATACCCCATGGTAGCTAAAGTGGCATTGATAGATTGAAATCTCTTGTTATGGGTGACCTACTTTCTCACTCTATTACCTGAGAAAAACCATCTTTGTGATCTTACAGGACCCTTCCAGGTTCCATCATCATTGAGGACAAGGCACTAAAGTTAATACTTGTAAAACTGCCAGAAAGAAAGGGATATGGGACAGTAAGAAGGCAAGTTATCATCAGTTAATGAGTTACTGTTTATCAGCCAAGCTGTAATAATTGAATGTATTTATACTCCCAAGTTATCTCCCACCACTCTTGGGTATTAAAATGCACAGCATCTCTACAGCCTGATCCTGTTGCTTTAAGCTATTGGGTTTAATATTTAATTTAGAGCAGACCAGAGCAGATGAGCAGCAAAGTGATAAAAAGTAACACCTTAGTCCCCGTGGCACTCTGCTTGTACAACTCCTTTCAAAGATAGTTAAAAGATGCCTTGGTTGGGGCTGGAGG
This sequence comes from Corapipo altera, assembly GCF_003945725.1. Classification (NCBI taxonomy): domain Eukaryota; kingdom Metazoa; phylum Chordata; class Aves; order Passeriformes; family Pipridae; genus Corapipo; species Corapipo altera. Next base: position 3,875,057 of record NW_020884914.1, read on the forward strand.
GATGGAAGGCAGTTCCCCCAAGGGCTTTTGGCTCATAATTTTACTGTTTTCATTTTTACCAAGGACAAGGCAAACGCTTGTCATGGAAGGCTGTGATTGTCTCAGTGTAATACTCCCTAGGTGTCGAAAGGAATCTGTCTGCCAATAGCTGAACAGCATTTGCTAATGGCTTATGCTTCTGGACAACACATCTGGCTGCTGATGGGGCCAACACGCTTCTCCATCCAACCTGGCCTTCTCAAATATTTATAAGCCAATGCTGTGTGTAATGCCTGTAGCATACTGAACTGCACTGTGGAGGAGTCTCTATTTCCACAACCTTTTGGAACTGACTGTATCAGTGCTGTGGAAACCCTTTGGCACCATACACCTTTTATTGCCACAGTTCTCACTTGACTAATACTATACAGTGAAGCACTTAATCATGCAAAAAAAAAACACCTCCCCAAAAAATCCAAACAAAAAGACCTACCATAAAAAAGAATTTTATAACTGTAAAGCATAATCCATAGAAGGAATAAACTTTGTAGGACTTACAATAACAAGTCTTTTGAGTTATCTGCCTTGCTATTTATAAACAGTACCTTACAGGAATGGCAACAGCTGTAGCCAGCAGACTTGGCAACTATATCTCCTTCTTGTCTGTGGCGATCTTTGTATATGACAGCACCTTTTTTCGGTCCAAGGCACTCCTGATAAAATGGAGAAGTTCTACACAAGTAGCTGAGAAGCCCAGGTCTGTTTCATCCAGTGAACAGACAGATAAGAGACCTATTTAATACAACGTGCAGCAAGAAAGTGTAAATATTTATTTCTCAGAGCTCAGGAATAATGCAATATGTAATGAAAACAAAATAAGACAGAAATGCCTACGGGGCACTTTCTCAGCCAACAGAAATCAAGACATTGACAGTCTTGTCTTCTAGATTCAGACCTGCAGGGTTGCCTCACACTCAGGTATTCGTTGTTTAGCCTGCTACTGGAATTTGTGCAAGCACCCAGGTGACAGGACTTGCTGCTGTGAGTTCCAGTTCCAGGTGGCAATTCCAAAATCCCTGTGTTTCCTTGAGCCACTCAGTCCCCTGACCGTGTGCACCAACAAGACCCACTGGTGCCAGTTTGAGGTACTCAGCACGTCGTAGCAGGGAGGGTCTGAAGCAGCTGTAACTGTGTGTCCTGGGGCATCACTGCAGTAACAAGTGCAAACAGGTAGAAGAACCATCACTGGTGACCATGTCTTAAGAGAACTGTTGTGGCTCACCACAGATGAACCTGTAAGTGGAAGCTGCTGTTACTAATCCAGCCGAGCAGCAAAACCTTTGCTGGATGGGCTGATTAACAAAAAGGGACAGTGCAGTGTCTTTACTGTCATACTTTAGTGATCACCTGCTTGTCCCATTAGTGTCCAGGGACACAGGAGTGTAACTGCGCAGGGAGCCCTGCTGGACTGGCTTCCTTGAAGGAAGGTTTTTTATTCCCCCTCAGGGGTCTCTGGCTGTGTGTGTGGGTAGACAGGAGGCTGTTACATCATCAGAATAAATGAGAAAAAAGTCTACTTCCCATACATATATCCAATAGGAATGACACACTCCTGCTCCCAAGCCCCTCCTAGGCACAGACCTGCCCTTCAGAATCTGTCTTGGGCTCACTTTCTCTCTCTCCTGTTCACCAGAAAGTCCTTTTACTCTGCCTTGGCAATGACAGCAGTGGATGGGGACCCTCTGTCAGGATAACAGCTGGGCTATCTGCCTCATAATTGAAACTACCCTCTCCAGCTTCAAGGACCTCTTCCTACACACCATCTAGAGCTCACCAATCCTTCCCTGAGCCATTCTACATTTTTTATTGGAGAGTATCTCCCACACCCACTCTTTCTAAAGCTGCCTCTCTGTTGTTTTATCTCCAAAAGCCTGATGAACCATATACTTACCCATTTGGGAAGATAATTGAATTGGATACAGGTAAGCTTTAGTCTTTTCAAAGACGAGCCAACCCTGTGATTAACCCTATTGTCTTGGGTTTGCCTGTGGGAACAGAGGCCTCAAGGAGTTCAGAAAATAATCCCACGGAGAGCAAACAGCTCACACAGCAAATCCTCTTGTAACTTCTGAGTCCTTTGGAATGTAGATGACCATGACAAGCATCAAAACACTAAAGGTTCATAGAAAGAAGCAAGTTTCTCCAAAATGCAACCCCAAAATCTTACTTAGCTACTAACTCTGTGACATGGGACTAAGAGATATCCCTTTCTGTACTTCACCACCTTTAATGGCAGTGTTCCTACTCAATTGCCTCAACTGGAATAAATGACTTTACTAAACCTCCCCTATAGCTCATTTAGAGATTGAATAATTTTCATCACATTTTGTTTCATTATATGTGGAGATTTCAGCCTGCACTGTCAGCTGCAACCCATACACACACTGCAAGTCAATACAAATATTTTCTACTAATTTGGAAATTAGGTTAAAACGTGATTACCCTCTAAATAGCACTGCTACATGTGAGAGAAGCATGCAGTATAAATTAGGGCTTGAAATGGGGTTTGCAACACACATAGTCATAACTTGGCCTTTCACCAAACTCATTTAAGAACTGTTATCACGACATAGGGACTCAACTTACTGGTAGCTGTTATGTGTGAATGTAATTTTCTGCAGAGAAGCAGCCCCTGAGATGACAGAGTTCCCAACTCTGTGTTGCTGTGCTTTGCCTGAGCAGCCACGGCACGTCACTGTTGTTCCACACAAAAGAGTCAAAAGAGACTCATTTCTCTGAGCAGGGAGCAGGACTATTTGCCTTTTCAATCAAGGGAAGAAAATGTGCTACGAACCAAGGGATGAAGCCAAGGGGGATTTTTTTCCTCCCAGACTGAAGGGAGGCCATACCTGTTGCTCTTTCTCTTTTTCATTTTTGTGTGCAGAAAGATTTTCTCCATCTTTTTTTCCTTAAAAGTATAAAAAGACAATGGTCATTAGCCAGGGATTACAAATAAAGATCTTGCAGATTTGGCATAATTGTTAAGCCTAAGAAGTCTTCTAGAACCAGAGGTCTGAATTATGTTTTTCTAGAAGCATAACACTCCTAAGAAAGCTTTGTCAACTGCTATGTCAAGTCACATAAGCTGACTAGCACTGAGAACCTCCTCCCAGTACGTGCCACTAAAAGTACAGAAATATTCCCAGTTCATCACATGACTTTTTCCCAAGTTTTCAGCAATTCCCACACTGTCTGAGTGCCATGAGGAAGCTTAATTCCTTTTTTGGCAAAGTTTCATACAAAACAATTCAAGAGGAATGATACTGCCAGTAAGGAGAATTCCTGTACAGGGTAGGAAAGATGCTTGCTGAAGGATAAAATAAAAAAATAAAACAAAAACATGAGAAAATGCCGAGGAGAATTAACAATAGAAGATATATATATAAACTTAACAGAAAATTATTTAGCAAGTAGGGACTTTGTGGGATCTTCTGTAGCACTGAAAGCAATATTTCCCCATCCATGGGTTTTCATGCTGTGCTTGTAACCCATCAGTGATAGCTGCACTTACCAGATCCTGCTGCAGCCTGACTGGGCTGCTGTTGGCTCAGTAATTCATCACATGGCTGGCAGCCCATGGATCTGGGATCATAAGGAGGAAGCAACACTTCAGGTGCAGGTGACAGAGGTGCTGTGGTTACATTCTCAAGCCGGGTTTACTCATCTAGCTCCAGTTTCAGCAACTCAGCTGAGAGACAAATTCCAGTGTGGAGTAGCTGTGTCCATGCCAGGCTTGGGTGGTGCATGATGACTCCCATGCCACTGTGTTTTAACTGGTATTACTACCCTGATTTGTAATGATTACAGTTATTTCACAGATGCTTTCCCACATCTCCAGTCTGCAGAAGAGATATGACCTGAGAAATCCATTCTTCTTTTCTTTCCTAGGACCCCACTAAAGGTAGCAGGAATCAGATGCCAGCTTTGTGATGTCGAGCCCTGGCAATTCCCACACTGGGAACACTTGGACTGACACAGAAATACCTGCATCTCTCTGGGTGCATGAAGAAGATGAGCCTCTGCATGCCCAGCCTGAATGCTGCTGTAGATCCTGTGTCACAGAAAGGAAGAAAATTCCCCAAAGAAATTATCCTGCAACCTGCAGCCATAATCTTAATCCTTTGAGAGGCCTAAGATCAGGCCAGAATTCTTCATGCAGCACAAGAACAAGGAGTTTTGTTTCTGAGATTACAAAAAAATGTTTATTTCATAAGCCCAGTTCCACAAACATGAGAGGAGATCAAACTGCCAGAGGGAAGGAAACCCTTTCCTGAAGCAAATGACTGGGCTATAACACTGCATCCTACTGAGACAGGGATGGTTTATAAAAGAGAAAACATACATGGTTTGGCGATCAAAACAGTTGCCTCCAGATTGCTGAGCTGAGTGAAGAAGGGAAGGGACACAGAAGAGAATCAAAGTCTAGAATCGCGGGCAGAGGATTGAAAATGTCCGTCCCTCTTCAGGCTTTGTGAGGAAATACCTTTACCTTTGCCTGCATCTTTTGTTCTCATTTGGTGTGTTAGTCCTGTGCTGCTGAGGGAGGTGTAATTTCAGATGTCCTGGTCTCTGCCTCACAGCAGCATCACTGGTCAGGATGATCCCTGCTGCTGCACTGCCCCAAGTACACTTGGCCTGCAGCTCTTTTCTTTCCCACAAATAACAGATGAAAGAAATCTGAGAAAAACCATGGGCCAGATTCTCCTCTCAAGCAAAAGCCTTGGCAGAGGAAGTGAGGCCTTGGGGAGCCACAGATGCTGTGAAATGAAGTCCTGGTACCCTCTGGCTCCTGAGCCTGACTGACTGCAAGTTCATCCTGCAGGCAGGGCTGGGGAAGAGCTGTACTTTGCCTTGCCCATTGGCTGAGCTGAGAATTGGCATTTAAACCAGTAATACCTGATTTTAGGGGACAAAAATCTTATCAGAGACTTTGCTGGTGCACTTTTTAGCAAGGCAGTCCTGAACAGCTTCAAGTTCTTTGTGTGATTAACAAGCTGCTGGATGGCTGGAGCAGAGTCTGGTTCTGACTTGACACCCTAAATTGTCCTTTTCTGTATAATAGCAAGATCTGTTTTTGTTTTGTTTGCTATATGAGCCCAAATGGAAGCTCGAGGATCTATTTGTAGACCCAGTTATCTAAAGCTTTTCAGCATACATGCTTGCAGGTCCAGCTTTGTATTATTTAGAGCTTTTTCTTGTTATTTTATGTTTAATGTGTTTGCTCTCTTGATGGCTCCGTCAATAGACATTCTGTGCTGAAAAAGTTAAGTGTCAACATATAAAAAAAAAGACGGGGCAAAAAATACCCGTCCAGAGTCTGGAGATGGAAGGCAAATTGCAGGTTTGTCAATAGTGTGTTTGGGAGCATTTTAAACAGTGAATCACTTGATGGTGGCTATTGTAAATATTGGTTTAAAGGTGCTATAAAATTGATGGTGCACAGTTAAACCTTCCTCCAAATACTGATCTATTTATGCTGCCTCACTTGGCATCAGATCCAAAGACCACTGAAGGTAACTGAAGTCTTTACCAAGCCATTCACAAGCATGGTATAGTTTCAGCAAAAGCACATAATCCTGCAGTGGGAGCACAGCACACAGCACATTTTCTTAACATTTTTGTGAAATTAGACAAACTACTCCAGAACATGTCTTTTTTTATTATTATTTTTTAATTTTTTTTTTTAATGTGATAGCAGAGAAGAATGGCTTAGAGTGACATTCACAGAAGAGTATCACTCTCTACCTCAGCTGCACAGCTTTCCCTGACATAAGGTTAGACACTGAAAACAGTGTTCAACTCCCAGCACAAATCATTGTGTGACTGAACTCTGAATCCTGAGCAGACCTGGGCTGAATATTATTTTGAATAGCAATTGGGTGAGGTTTGCTGTGTCTGCAGAGTCCTTCATTGAATGCTGGATCTGATCAGAGTAAAACATTTGAGCAGTGATGCCAAAATAGTGAACCTGAAAAATGATTAATGTAACTTCTACCCAGTCCAAGCTCCACTCTGCAAAATTTGAAGGAGTTCTTTGTCACATTGGCCCTAGTCTCTACAAAATCTTATTTTATCTTCTCAGAGGCATGTAACTGTCCCATATCTGTGCATTAGATTAAGTCCTGATTTAGAAGTAATGAATTATCAGTGAGGTCTAGATTTCACAAAAGGCTTAACATCATCAGCACAGCCATATTTGCCAAGTATTTAATGTATATGGATGTATATGGAAGAGTCTGGCCAGCACTGTCCTAACACTGGCTGCTGGCTTTTATTATTTTTTTGCATGTAGAAACCAAAATGGAAAAAAACTTTTAATGTATGGTGAGCACCTTAAAATGTGGCTGAAAAGGTTCGGAAGAATAAATGGGAATTCAGGCTCCACAAAGGAAAATCAGTGCTTTGCTGTTGTTGACCTGAGTGGAACTGGCATACATGGGTTTGGGGGTTTTTGCATGAAAATCCATTTTTCAGTCTTGCAAAGTCAAGTGCTTAGTTCACCCCAAACCTTATGACAACAAGATCCTTGCCTGGAGTACAAGTATACCTGAACTCCACATGGAGAAAGGAATTAACGAGGAAGAAAATCCAACAGAAGAGTTATTCATGCTCACTTGCTTTTGGTGTAGCTGTCTATTGTAGTACATCTGCATTTTCACCCTTGTGTCCCCACTTTCCCCCCATCCTTTTCCCAGGGAATAAAGTGAAAGAATTCTGCTGTGGGCAAGTCTGGAACCTGTCTGGCTCTTCACCTGTGGTTTCCATCACCGAGGAAACCGTGATTAAGGGTGACAGGGCCCTTAGGAGACTGGGAGGTGAGATGGCAGCTGGAGAAGGGAATGACAGGCCTCTAGAATTATCTACTCCCATGGAACAGGTGTCAGCAATTGCAGATAAGGCAATGCCTGAAAGTTTCAGTGCTCCAGGCAGCACTGAGAAGGGAAGATGTGTTTGCAAAAGGGCATGTTCACTCAGTTATAGAGTGCATGTGTTGTGCTAAATGTCCTTAAATCCCTCTGGTAATGCAGCCGTCTGTAACAATAAATAGCAAATAACTATTGTCTCCTCTGGGATTACAGCTATCCTGCTTCCAAATAGGAGTCATCCTGCTCTGTGTTGAGGTGTAAGAGACCATATAGTTACTGTAAATTCTGGGGAAAAAATACTGAAACACACGTAATTTAACCTGAAATCTTAAATTGCCTCTGTTTACACAGTTCTGCATAAAAGCTGTAATAACACTTTAAAAATCCCAAACAGCCCACTCCTCCCAATTATTCCAGGTTTAAAAACACCTGATAGGTAATAACTGTTTGTGTCTTAGCACTGAAAAATGTCATTATTTGTCTGTCTTTCCATTCCACTTCCTGCCCCCTTGTATCCAGGGACATTCTCATTTAAAATTTTCCCCTGATTAAAGAGAGAACTGAAAAACCCTCATTGTACCATTTTTTGTGATTGGTAGGAGTATAAGGAAGTGGATAGATTAGCTGAGAAGTGAGAAATCTAGCAGATTATGTACATACTTAATCTTGTAAAAGTGAGTAGCAGCTCGCCCTCTTTGTTTTAAAATGTTCATGTATATTTCTGAAAAAGAAGAGAATAGAAGATCTAATAATAGCAAAGGAATTTATAAGCCAAGCCAAGACACTCAGTGTCTTTAAAGTATTTTACAAACATGAGCATAACTGTTCTTCATGACTCATCTGTAAGGAGCTATCATTATTTCTCTTCTTCAGATGGGAGAAATGGCATCTGGAGAGACCAAGAAACTCAAATAACTGGCACATGTTAAAACAAACAAACAAACAAGATTATATTATTACTTCAGTTTACTGCCTGAAATTATTGGAATAATAACACCCCCTAAAATTCCAGGGTCATATTTCACACCAACATACACAGAGCCAGAGCACCCTAAGGAAAGGTACAAGTAGTTCAGAGGCTGTAAAGAACACTGAGGTTTTTTCAGATGATCACAATTCTTGGATCAGGCTCAATCATAATAAGACATTTAGAAACCCTCCAAAAGTTAACATTTTTTCTCACTGCAATGCCATGCCCAGTTACCTGACAGGTTCTTTACATGTAAACCAATATTTCTCTCCTAGATCTAGGAGAATCTAGGAGATTCTAGATCTAGGAACAGAATTCAGCAACGTAGATACCTGCTACCTGCTTACTGTTTTCCATACATGCACTTATACCCTCAAAAAGTAGAAGTGATTTAAAATTTGCGTGGGAACATACTGATTTCCATGGTTTTGAAGCAGTCTTTTAGAAAGGCAAAATCTGTTAGATTAATTCCTGGTAAAGAACTGTCACACAGTTCAAAGCTGAATCTTGCAATGAGTTGAAGGACAAAACTGGTTTTACTGGAAGCTGGTAAAACCTAAGGCCTGAAGACAACTCAGATCAAGCTATTTATCTGCATCCTTCTTCTCAATAAAAATGATTTTACCCTTGGAGTTTTGAGTTCTAGAATCACATCCTAGATGTCAGTCCTAGATAATAGTCACGAATGGGGTCTTAGAACTGCAGTGCACATCATGCAATACATGCAATGCTTACAAATCTGTAATCAGGACCTAACAGAACATCAGTAGAAAGGTCAAGGCCTGCTCTGTATCTTTCCCCATTTTTCTATAAGAGAAGTGAAAAAATGTTTCCTTCTGGCAAGGCATGCCCACTGTCATGTTCCTCTCAGATAGACACATAACCCACAGTGGAACCTTAAAAAGGATCTCCTTTCCACTAACTGCCTCCAGAACTGGATTTCCCAAATGGTGCCTTCGCCTTTTATGAAAGTATTTTGTCTGTAGTTGTATGGAAGCACTGAGCTTTTGTTTCTTCATCATACCCTCTAATAGCTCGTGCTCAGCCAGCACATCCCCCTCGTGCTGAAAGCCAGTCACAAAATCGTTCCATTCCAGAGATTTCTGCCAAGAACTCCTTTTCTGTCTGCCTGTCCCCTTTCTGGATTTGTCAAGGTATTTGGAGCCAGGCTTTTGGCTTCTGATTTGCACCACTGTGACTCTGAGTCTTCCTTCTGCTGTACCACTCCACCTCTGACTGCTCTGCACTCCCCCAGCTGCAGCATCGCCCCTGCACTGTGGACTCACTGATGAGAATCACTTGCTGCATTCCCGTGGTTTCGTCTGGGGTCTGTTTCTAATTTCAGTTGGTGGTTTAGCTCTTCATGTTCTTCCAAGTTAAAACACCTACACAATGCTTGGCCCTGCAGAAGTGTTGGTGCTGCTCTAGCCTCAGCCAAGATTACCACTCCATGCTATTTAATGGAGAAAGATGCTTCCGTTAGTCAGGTCCTTCCAAGTGCCAGCAATAATGTCTCTTCCTTTTCATAGCTACTGACTAGCAGCCTTTGTTTATTCACTGGGCTCAGCACTGTTCTGTAGCTTTCCAACATCTGGTTACATTTCTCCAACATGACACTGCTGTTTATCGCAGCTGCTTGGATTTTATTGAGCTGGAATTTTACTGGTCATTGTCTTATTAACACAGCTGAAAATATGGCAGTGGAATGACTGACAGACTTCTTTGGTAGTCCACGTATGCTGAAAATCTTCAGCTTTCTTCCCAGGTCCCTATAGCTCCTCAGAAAAGACTTCTGAGAAGGACTGTGTTTTCTCGTGAGATTCAAGGAGCAGCAGGTAGCAGAGAGGGGCCACAGAATATACCCAGAGATTTTTTTCTGACCACAGAGGCTGTCAACTCTGTCTGACTCTTCTCAGGCTTCTGAAAACATCTCATTTACAAGGGGCGTGCTGAGAGGCTTCACAGGGGTATTAGCACAGTCAGTTCCATTACAAGAACATGACATCTGTCTTTCCCTCCCATGTCCTCCCTGTCTTTCTGCTGATCACTCAAACTCTGCAGAATCACTTTCTATTTTCAGCGTTTTCCATTATTTCTGCACATACCTTCCACCTCCTGTCCTGTTCTCATCCTAGTTTCTTGCCTTCGCACTTTCTGCGGCATCTTCCCCCACGAGAACAATTGTTCTTATTCTTTCCTTATAAAATTCTAATTCTCTCTGTGCTTTGCATTTGCTCTTCTTCACTTCTATTATAATTCATCAGGTTTTGAACTACATAGGTCTTAAAAATATTACAAGAGGGATTAAATTATATCCATATTATGATTAAACTCAGATGAAAACCGAATACAGTAATGTTTGAATGTAAATGGCTTGACAATTGCCTTAAAGAAATCAGATATATCTCAAAGCACTTTAATCAGTGCTACAGTTTGGAAAGAATAATCACACCAAAAGGCTTGGAGGTGCATGTGTATATCAGTACACATACAGGTGTGCATAGACACACTCAGAAATAAACCCTATGCAGCTGACATAACTGAGTTCACTCTTGAACTGGTGAGTGTAAGATACTTTCCCAAAGGTTTACAGCACGTTGAAATATCCACATAGACAACTATCCACTTCCATGTGCTGGCTGGAAGCTGCACTTCTGCTCTGTGAGCCTCTGTAAGCAAGAGCTCTGTTCCCTGCAAGAGAGGAGACAAAGCCTCGGTGATTTTTTTTTCTAGTTCTGCTTTGCTTTTCAGAGTTACTTCATTTAAAAATAGGCCAATTTACAATGTTTCAGAGTATCACAGCCCATTTTAGAATTGAAACAGGCTTTATTTTCCAGTCAGCTGCAATTACTGGTAAAGGCAAGGCAGAATGCCTCGTAGAACGATCCTCATCAGGGTGTATAATTCTTCACAGGTGCCAAAACAAGTGGTCAAGTGCTAAACTCATGGAAAAGAGCACAAACACAAGTATTATCTAATGCCTTATTTTAATGGGTAAGAACTGTTTCTGTCCTTTAAAACACATTTTCCTTTCATCGTTCGCTGGGCATTTGGTTGATTACAGGCTGCAGGGAGGATATGTTACTGGGTTCACAGGGCTGGTCAGATGTTTGCAGTATTGATGTTTTGAAGTGGTCAAGCCAGGTATTTAGAGTCTTATTCAATTTTGTTTCTCTCACACAGCTTTCAGATTCCCCATTTTTTGATCCACCATGGTTAAGGTCAAAATTAAAGAGGAGAATCCAATCAAGATGTTTCATAAAGTTTCCAAAATATGGAGACCAGCAGCACTGGGATGAGATGGGTCCAGAAAGAGGTTCATTAGCTGTGAACATAAGGAAAAAACAAACCCCACCACTGTTTGTTTAGTTTGGCCTGATGCTGGTTTCCAGAGTCAGTGGCAGGGACATAATAGGTCTAGATCCTCAAATATTTTCCTTCAAAGAGCTTTTCCAGATATTTCATGTTGATTTCCCCTTATGCATAAGCAGTTATACAGTTGACTTGCCTAATGTCTATAATAATTTTAGAACATTTTTAATTAGCAGATAGCTAATTAATGTGGTATAAGGTTATCTTGTTAAATGTTAATTGAATATGTAAACATTCTTTACAAGTTAATATTCAGAGGAAAAATATGTAATATGCATTTGTTGCCTGTGTCATTCTGAATTAATTACATGACAGCCAGATTTATCCCTTCCCAACTTGAGAACCCTCAATAAGTACTCTTTTAAGAATCAATTGATACTTAATTAATATGTACTGGCTGTCCTATTTAATTTAAATTAGTTCTTTCAACAAGTTACAGCGTTGCTGAAAGACGCAGCATTCCCCGTGTGACACGGAGCATTTTCTGCCGAGGGCACACGAGGGTGCTGTGAGAAAAGGCTTGGTGCTGCCGGCCCGCGTTTCACGACCGGGCACGCAGCCTCCTCCTTCCTTCTTACCGAAAACAAAAACTACCCACACAGAAATCTTTATGAAAGTTGTATGTACCGTGCTGTATCTCATTCCACGGGGCTTCATATTGCTCAGGGCTCTGCGATAGCTCCCTACCTGGCTGGTGTTTATTACATTAGATGATGGGGTCAGTAACCTTCTCCCCCGACCAGGTGGGGAGCGAGGTCCACATTCCTTCACACTCCTTTTATGTTGCCTTCATAACATCCACTGATGAGATACGTGTAGATTTAGCTCATTGTTTCAGTGCATTGATATTCCTGGCTACAGGAGAACAGCATGATTGAGTCCCCCAGGGGCTGAATTCTGGGATGGATGCATGGCAACAACGCTCACGTATAATTTATTATGTGTATGAAATCCTTAACATCAGCAAAATGGGAGCAGAGTTTGCCTTTCCTTTCATCACACAATAAGGCTGTTAATGAATAAGAAACATCTCTCCATGCTGCAGTTTAACACATTCTGTGCCCAAGCAGCAGCCACTGGGATCTGAACAGCTTTTCTGTCTACCCAGACACAGATTCCTTCTTTTGTACCTTCGCTGCAAAGGATTGTGGTTTCAATTTTTGGGTGATTGTAACTCCAGCGATCCCTGAGCATTTTACAAATAACAATTAAGTGTCCCCACACTTGGGTGATGTAAGTATTGCAGGTGGGTTAGCTGAAAGACAGAGGGAAAGCCTCTTCCCCAAAGCCACTATGTGATATAACAGCAGCTCCCAAGAGCTCTCTCTCTCAGCTTCTCCCTCAAAACAGAAGATCGCATTTCCTTTCTGAGGTAACTGCACTTACTGACCTCTTTCTGGACAGGGCATCTGTCATAATAAGAAAAATAAACCCCTGGAACTCAGACTGGACTCTGCCAACGTGGGCCTGGTCTGGCTCTCTGAGGTCAATGCAAAAGATCCCTCTTGCCCTTGTGCGGTATCAGAATGACAAATGGTGAAGATTAAAGGGTCTGATTTTCATAGGTGCTTAGACCCTGGGCCTGCTAGTAACTTCAGGAGGAGTTTTAAATCCTTAACCTTTCTAAAACCACATCTGAAGGCTTGCCCAAGGTCAAACAGGCAGCCTTTTGCAGTGCTATGGCAGCAGTAAATTTGTCCAATTGTCTTGTCTCCCAGTTTGCTGGCGTTACTAAATTTTCCTTTAAGGAGGTTTGCCCCGTTTGTTGCGGCTGAAAGAGCTGTTCTTACAGCTTGAAGCAGCTGAAAGAATCTGAATACATTGTATTGTAATCATTAAATACCAGTTTTCTACTGGATACAAGCAGAACACCTATTTTTAGTTAAAAAGCTGCTGTTAGGTTACACAATATCTTTTATGGTTGAAGTAATGCAGCAAGCTGGCACAAACCAAATGGTTCTTGACTGTTTGCAAATTGAGCATCAACACGAACAGCAGGTGGTCACTCAGCTCGAGATGCCAATTGTTACAACAATAGCTGCAGTAATAATGCTAAATAAATAACACCCAGAAACCTTTGTGCTTTATCATGGGGGGGTTGAATAACAAAGGTCCACTTTTACAATTCACGCTCAGACAGTCATCACTACAGCTTTATTTTTATCATCACTTTCTTCATTTTCCTATTGTTGAAAGTCAGGATTTGTATCCCTGTAGTCAAGCCCTTCAGATCAGACAGGTCCTTTCCTGGAGCTCCAGGGGGCCTTTTTATTGTACACGACTGCTGCACCTAGTTTTGTCTAGAGTATTGTAAATGCTACAAGTAGGAATACATGACCCATTTTAAAACATCTAGGAATCATAACTAAAAATTTCTAAAATAGGTATGTATGAAGCAGTGTTCTTACTGCCTTTCTCCCAGCTTCACTAAACATTAACTGTCTAGTTAGCTTCCCTATGTCCATCACTCTGGGCCGGGGAAGAGCAGAGTAGTCCTTCACTTTTGGAGCATTTAATGACACTGTGTCTGTGTAGGTGCATGTGAAGAACTGCAGCAGCCAGGAATTTTAAACTAGAAACCAGAAGTTAGGCTAAAGCAATATCTTGGTGTCCAAAAATGCTGAAAATGTGCAGATATCCATCACTATTGCCCTACCTTTTTCTTTTTCTACTTTCTACAGTTTCCACTGTTAGGAACTTCAAATGCCTGCTGATGTGTTTACAGGGAGGAGAGTTTCCCTCTCCAATCATTTGTTCTAACAGGACACTGGGAATGTTTCAGTCACAGACCAGCATCCAGTGGCCCCATGTGACAGTTCCCATGTGCCTGCCAGCCCCTCACCCTGGCTGATGCTGATGGGCACCAGCACAGGCTGGTGCAGGAGGATCCAGCAATGGAACAGCATTAACTGCTTGGATAAGTCCCCCCATGGGGTGAGGAGGACACTGGTGCAGAATGAAAGGTCTGAGATAAACGGCAACTCGGATATAGAACAAAAAAAAAGCTGACAAAGGGAAATCCTAAACGAGCCTTGTGGGTCTGGAAGAAGAAGGTGAAAGTGAACACTATAAAGATGAAACCAACAGGGGCTTTATCTCAACAAAATTTAGTTTCATGTGTAGAGTATTTAGTACTTAGTATTTATCTTGTGCATAAAAGCCCTCCCAGGGGTGCTACAAGACGTACCCAAGAGTAATGCAACACCTAATTATGGTTATTAGAAGACAATGAAAGACAATGTTAATGCCGACCATATAAAGCAGATACAAAGTTTAATTTTTAATAATTTTCAGTGCATTCCCATGAAACTTCAGATCCCCAGAAGCAATCAGTTTACAAATGTAGCCTTAGAAGTATAACACAGCAGTTCAGTTCTACTAGAAACAGGCTAACCTTCATCCAAATATTCTAGTTGCCCCAAATTCTAATTTGAGGGGACCTATGGCTAGCTACAAAATCATGAGAAATATTTTTGACAGGGCAAAAAAAGACTATATTGAAACATTCCAATATTATTTGAACTGTTTGAAACTAGAACTGTCTGATCAACTGAAAATTAGGAGTAACACGAAACAGGTTAATAGGAGATTTCTAGTCTGAGACCCTGAAGTATGAGCAGTCTGAGATGAAGTTCCAGAGCCTGTGGGCAGACACATCCTCGTGTGACACACCTGCTGCATTTGCACACACCTGGCTGGTGTAATGAGCACTTGGCACCAGTGAAAACTGGCTGCTACAAAGCAGGGGAAGCATGAAAAAGATTTAGCAGCCACTCTTGCACACAGACGCCACGTGACTCCAGATTATCAGCAAGCCAGGCTGGAAAAGAAGCAGGCATTGTACTGTTACAGGTGTAACATGCAGGGAGATTGCCACAACGGCTCTCAAAGGACTGCAATTCCCAGAACTGACAACCCCAAAGATCATACAAATACTTAAAGTGAAGCATTAAACAGGGTCTTGTCGGCTGAGTGGCATGTCTGTTAAACCTTCTAAAGCAACACAATCAACTTCTGTCAGAAAATTCAGATTCATATTTGTGTCAACATTTGTGCTCTCCAGTGTCAGCTGAGATATCCTCTTCTGTGCTTGTCTCCTGAAATGATTAGTAGACCTTGGGAGAGTGAAAGCTATTTCTGTGAACAGCTGGTTCTGATACTGTAAAACGAATCCACTCTGCATTCCTCTGAAATCTGGTGACAGGTGGGATTTTAATCACAAATGGCTGGTACTGCACGGAGAAGGGGAAAAAGTGGGGACTCAACACCCAAGGCTACATTTTTCAGTGCTGGTTTTGGCTGGGGTAGAGTCAGTTTTCTTCACAGTAGCTAGTGTGGGGCTATGTTTTGGACCTGCCCTGAAAGCAGGGTTGATACTACAGAGATGCTTTAGCTATTGCTGAGCAGTGCTTACACAGCATCAAGGCCTTTTTTGCTTCTCACCCCACCTCACCAGTGAGGAGGCTGAGGGTGTGCAAGAACCTAGGAGGAGACACAGCCAGGATGGCTGATCCCAACAGACCCCAGAGATAATTCCAGACTGTATGGTATCATGCTCAGTGCATAAAGCTGGGGTGAGCAGGAGGAAAAGGGGGACATTTGGAGTGATGGTGTTTGTCTTCCCAAGTCGCTGTTACACATGATGGAGCTCTGCTTTCCTGGGATGGCTGAACACCTGCCCATGGGAAGTGGGGAATCAATCCCCTGTCTTGCTTTGCTTGCACAGGTGGCTTTTGATTTACTGTCTTTATCTGAATCCACCAACTTTTTCATGTTTACTCTTCAGTTCTCTGCCCAATCCTGCTGCTGGGGGAGTGAGTGAGTTGCTGTGTGGTACTCTGCTGCTGGCTGGGGTGAAACCACCACAAGGCACCACAATCCCTATGGCAGAGATGGATCCCCAGTGCCCACATAAACCTCTTATTCTAGTCTAGAGGTTGCTCCAGGAGGTGGGAGCTGTGTTGGTCCTTGCCCCCAGAGGAGGATAACGTGGAGTGGGGTTAGCAGAAGGAGTGGGGATGTCTGTGTGTGCAGAGCTGTGGGAGCAGATTTTGCTGTGCAGACCTTCCACCACCCACCCAATGAGGTATTCACAGCACAACCCTGGTTTGGGGACGCTGCCAGGACTAAAGCAGGCAGAGGGCTGGAAAGAGTGAGCTGGGCACAGGCAGGGCCCAAAGCTGGAGCAGAGCAGCTGCCACACATCTGGGAAGGTGTGTGGCCCTGTGAGTGCAGCACAGCCTGAGCTGCTGCTAATGAGGGGAGAGCCATGCTCCCTGTGCCTGCTTTACTGGCTGTGACAACACAGAAGCTCTTTAAGTGGAATTAAAAGCTCTTCCTGCCCTTAATATGTGTGAGAACAAAATGACTTTCTTCAGCAAGATACTCTCATTTTGTGAAACTTCAAAGAAAGCTCAAACTCCCTGTTTCTTCAAGAATAACCCAGTTTGAGTATTATAATATTAATAAATGCATTAGAACTATTTTTAAGTAAGCAAAGACTGGATGATAGTCGTCCAAATTAATGAAGGGTATGAACTTAAAATTGATTATGTAAACTGCACTAAATCCCTGCGCAGATTTAATGATTTAAATTCAAATTTAATTTAGATTTAACTCAAACACTAACTTGAATTAAAGCCACTTTAATTCTGAATGAGAGTGCCCAGAATGGGCTTTGGTATAGGTTAACAAATCTGCTCTGTGCAAAGATTTTCTTAAATTGCATTATTTTTTCTTAATGCCATTAAGTCAGTAGTCAGTAGATTGAATACAGTGGGCTCTAAAAGAGAGCCTATGCTTGGAAGTAGAGCATGACTCACCAAAATGCATAAGCAGCCCCCAGCTATAAGTATAGAAGAAAATTCACATTTTTCAGGCTAATTAAATCCCTCAACAAAAGCTTAGGTTTGCACTTTTCCAAAGAAGAGGAATTCCTTTCTCTGATGTGCAGGACAGTAGGTCTTGAATCTCCACATTTTACCGGCACTCTCTCCCCTAGGGACAGAGCTGGAAAGGAAAGAAAGTTCCAGGTTACCAGCTACTGTTATTGGGGTTCATACAAACCCGAAAAGCTAAAGGAAAACTTGGCAGTTGAAAATGAGACAGAAGCTCCACACTTTCCTTGGGGCACAGCTGAGCTGATTTCAGAAACCATGCCCAGACAGTGAGGAGAGAGGAAATCAGGATGAGGTGCTGGAGCAGGAGATGTGGGAGTAGGGATTTCCTGGCAGCTCCTGGGGAGACCATGGCAGAGCAGAGGAAAAATGTGAAGGGGAAGGATTGGCAGAGAGGAGCTGGTGTGGGCTGGTATGTGCTGCTCAGGGCAGGAGGTAGAGGAGTCCTGGATGAAGGAGTGAAGCTGAGGTCAGTGAGGAAGGGAGTTATGGGGGTATGTGTTTGTATCAGTTTTTTTTTGTTTCTTGCATTCAAGCTCTATTTTTAATTGGTAATAAATCAGATTAATCTTCGCCAAGTGAAGTCAGTTTTGCCTGTGATGGTAGCTGGCAAAGGATCTCCCTTCTTTACCTTGAGCTGTGAGCTTTTCCATTCTATCCCCCAAGCCTGTTGGAGAGGAGAGGGTGAGAGGGGCTGGGTGGGCAGCTGGCTTGGGCCCCACCTTGGCCAGATTAGTGTAGGGTTGAAGAAATGCTGTGGAAAGTGGTGGTATTTAGATGCACACACACACACTCCTCTGTCTCGTACCAAAGGCGTTGGGCAGTGCTCTGGTGGACATCTGGAATGTCTTGCTGAGGCAGCAGGAGGGTGGTTGTCTCTCTAGCTGTGTGCCCTGCCTTTCTACCAGGGACTGCCTGGCCTGGGTGGTGCCACCTGCCCATGTTCCAGCACTTGTCCCCCTCAGCTCAGTCTAATCTAAATGGCAATGAGAGATGGAAAGGGTCCAGCTAAGTAATGAGTTCAGTCCTCCTGATTGTCTGTGGATGGGACAGCTTCCCCTCTTCCATGCAGAGGATTTTGCTTGAGATAGGGCTGAAGTTTCCAGGGCCAGAACACAGGCTGGCTCAGGTGCCTTTGCAAGCTGCCTACCCTGAGCAGGCTGGGTTTCTCTTTAAGAAAGCACACAGTGTGCTCTGGCTTAATGGTACGTGTTAAGTAAGAACATCTGCTTATGAAGAGATAGATATGCTGTAACATTTACTGATGTTTTGCTTCCTCCCCTTGTGTCACCTGAAATCTATCATCTCACTATGGCATCCCAGCACAGTCCTGCTTGCAAATCCAGGGAAGCAGGGCAGTGGTGCACAGCTTTTAGAAAATGATTAGTGGTCTGTCAGGCTTACGTCTAAACATGGGCACTGACTCAGATGTGTTACCTATAAATCTGTTCATCAGCAGCTGAGGAACATATGTGCCTCCTCTTCCTTAAACATAAAAACATTAATTACATTATATTGTACCACAGTAATGGGCAACATAGTGACAGAAGCTTGCCAAAGCTTTAATTTTAACCGTAAATCTGGTGGGTCTGAAATGGCGATTCAAGCTGTTTTAAAAGATGAAGATAAAGCTGAAGTCAGGTGTGTAGGAGCAGGAGTTGATGGGGGTGGGGAGGGGGCATGGAAAATTAGCATAGACTGGCTGAAACACTTGGGAATAAAGTGGTAAAACTACAGTTTTCCCTGGAGAAGGGACAGGAGAGAAAAAAATTCAATTCACTAAGAGATCCTCCTCTGACTTTCTGCAATAGTTGTGGGATAAAGAGGTTTCTTCTCTTCTACTATTGGATTGTGGCTTCCTACTGTTTGGTTTTGCAGTCCTTCTTTTTGTGTTCCCTAGTGTAATCATCTAAGCACAGAGGGAATACTGAACAAGCAGCCCTTGGTGTCCTTTCTCTGCCTGGATTTTCATTTTAAATAGAGCCCATCAGGAGAAAAGATGAGGCACAGCATGTTGCTTGCACTGTCCTTTGTGTCTGGATAAAAGCAATGAGAAGGAGCATCCAGATTATTTATCAACAGAAGCAGGAGGAATATGGAAATCTGCGTGTACCATTAAACATGAAAGGCACCAGGAATAGGCTCTCCTGTTGCATTAGGTGCTGTACCATTGCCTGTTCAAAGGCTTTATCAGATGAAGGAGTCCTGCTGGGTTGGGCAAGACAGAGAGTGGAAGGCAGCAGCTGCCAGTGCCTGTCCCACGTGTGCTCCTCCCAGATCTGACCCAATCCTGCCTGGCTGCTGCCCTGAAACAGCTGATGCCCATGAAATCAGGGCAAAGATGGGCCCTTTGGCAGCCAAAGATCTCTGCTGCACTTGCCTCAGTCTACCCCCTTATGCCACAGGCAAAGGGCAATAACTTCTTTTGCTGAAATTTATGTGGATTCCCTCTGAACTCTCTACCTTCATTTTAAGGATTCGACTGCAGATTTTCAGAGCCATCTGGCCATGCACAGGTTACAAACCTAAAGCACTGCAGCAATCTGCATCAGACAGAGGGATGGTTTTGGTACTAGGTCTTGAAAAGGCTTGTCTTCCCTGACTTGCTTGTGTCCATTTTTTAAAAAGGAGAAAATTATACTGGAGATGGGATTCTGCTGAAGGGAAACCTACACCTTTCTCTTCTCATTTACTTATTCTCTAATTCTTCTCTCTCTTACATCAAATTCATCTCCACAAGAGTAGTAACTCAATTTTTTCCATGCTGCTTCTCCCTTCTGATGCAAGAAAGCTTTCAGAAATGCAGAAATTTGAGCAACAGATGCATTTGCCCTGACTGAGGAGTGCTTTAATTCATCTAGGTCCTGGCCTAGCTTCAACTGGCCATGTTTTCACAGGTATTAAAAAGGCAAAAAAGCTGCACTACCATGTACAAATAATCAGGCCTGGACTGAGTAGGTATAAAGATATATAATTATTTAGAAATTCTGTAAAGTCCATGATTTTTTTTTTCC
This sequence comes from Corapipo altera, assembly GCF_003945725.1. Taxonomy (NCBI): domain Eukaryota; kingdom Metazoa; phylum Chordata; class Aves; order Passeriformes; family Pipridae; genus Corapipo; species Corapipo altera. The sequence continues at coordinate 3,895,215 of NW_020884914.1, forward strand.
TTCCCAAAGCAGGAACCACAACATGAAAAATGCTTTCATTTGCCCCTTGGCTAAAGGAACTTAACTGGTTGCTGGATGTATTAGGCTGGAGAAGAGGGTGTGGTGGCAGAAGATGACAACCCATTTGACACAGAGTAGGGGCTGGTGTGCAGGGCAGATCTTGCAGCTGCTGTGTGGGGCGTTTCTGCCCTGTCACATCAGCTCAGGATGTATCCATCATAAAGCAGAACACTGAATATTCACTGTGAACTGGACAGCAATATTTCATTTCATGCATCATTAAGAACCTGCATTGATTCCAACTAGTCATATAACCTCGTCCTGCACACTCTTTAAAGCAAAAAGGGGGGGAAAAAAGTCTCTCCTTCCCAAGTCATTAGATAACTTTAAAACTTGTATGCTCGACAGAATAGTGTTTCTCAGTGTCATCTCTCTTGGGGACTAAGATGCCCAGTGCAGTACCCTGTGACTTGGAAAACAGCAAGGACTGCATGGAGAGTCTTGGTTTCAGTGTAACAGAGGTTTGTTTAGCACAGGCCCACTTTGTGGGGTCCTTATCTCCCTGTCAGGGTTGGAGCTGGTTTGATTTGGAGTCATGTTCAGTTCAAATGTAATACAAAGAGAGGAAAAATATCAGAAGAGAATAAGCTGGCAGGGTAGGTGGTGTTGGTCTGTGCAGCCAGCTGAGCTGGCTGTGAAGTACATGTTCCTGGGCAGACTTCTTTGGTACTCTGGTATGATCCTGGAACAGAATCACAGACAGGAGTAACAGAATATCAGCTTAAAAAAAGAACATCTTTGTACATGTTTAAGTTTGAAGTTATTTGGTGGATTTCACTCAATCTGCTGTTGGTGTCTAGAGCTATATCTGAATTAGGGCCTGGATCTAGATTAAGAACCATAAAAGTATTCAGTGATACTGAGGCTGAGTTGTCCAGTGCTAACACTGCTGTGCTTGGGAAGGCAGAGTGCCCTTTTGCAAGAACTGTAGAGATACTGGAGAATGGTACCTCTTTCTCCAGGCTGTAGTACATCAGTTGAGAGCCTTTCCTGAGGGTCTTGTCTGGACTTTGATAGACTGTGAACTCAGTTTAGGGTGAAAAGATCCCAAGCAGAGTGATCTGGAAAGACCCAGTCAGCTCTTACAGTAACTTTTCAACGGACATTGCTCATTTCTAACCATGGTCTTTGGCATGTTACTGTTTCTATCTGAATTTTCCCAGGATCACACACGCCTATCACTCTCAAAGGGAACCCGCAAATGTTTATCAGCTAAAGAAAGGAGCCCTCAAGACTGAGAGTTTGCTAAACTTATAGTATTTAAGAGGAATGTTATTCCTTGTTCATATTACAGTCCCTCCCCCTCAACTTGAGGGAAGAGGCAAAAAGATGAAAGTTTAACTGGCATCAATGCCAGCTGCTCTTACTGACATCCATCTTCCCAGAAACACTCTTTGAAGGCTTTGAGGGCCTCTCAAAGGAGAAACCACCTCTTTGCCACTAGTTTGTACATCACTCTGTCCCAGCACATGGGGCAATGCACTACAAAATATAGTATCATGTTAATATATTATTTACTGTTTCAATGAGACACAATATCCTTCATAAGGTATATGATAAAACTGTCAGGGGCTCTCACTCTCCATGAATAAGCAATGTTTGTTGTACGTGTCATAGTCCAGAGTAGAATAAGAGCTTTGCATTCATTTTTGACTACAATTTCACAAAAAAACCCTACCTTTTTTCTTCTATTTTAGTATCTCAGTGCCATTGTTTGACTTTTTTTTTATTCTCTCTGTATCTTCAGATCCCACAGCATCTGGTGGCAAATCAAACATGGTAAAATGTTGGTTTTGAGCTTAATAATATTTTCCAAGTCATTTATTTACCAAATGCTCTTGGTGGGAGTGTTTTGTTCTGTGTGTTAACAGGTGGTACCTACTCAATCTGAATGTATGGGTAATCAAATTATAGCAAGTCTCTCAGGGTGCTCTGTTGAAGTTGGACAAGTTCTCAACAATTCAGAGCCAGCATGTTTTGACTGTCTGAGTTTCCTGACCACTCCCCTCAAACACGGGTGTGGATTTTGCCATCACATTACTTTAACTGTTATGGTTTGTTTTTCTGCACCTGTTCTATTTATATTGCAGGGCAGTGATGGCCCCTGTGAGGGAGAATAGTAAATGGGCTTATTCAGTACAAAACTTCAGCTAAAACCTCAGGATTCAGGTAGAAAGTTACCTTCTCATCTTCAGACCCAAGCCAGACCTCAGCACTCTCTACTCTCTCCTTGGCAGGCTGAGCTTCTTTAGAGCTTGCCAGATGTGTCTCATTCTTCAGGGGGTTACTCATATTCCCCCAAACAGAACAGAACTGACAGTAAAAATGTATAATTGCTGTTCTATACACTGCCTTTGGATGAGGTCACAGCCTAGTTTAACATTAGTCACCTAAATTCTATAAGACAAAGAAAATGAACAGAGAAACATTATAAACAAAGTAGCCTCTTATTTTTTTTTTTGTTTTCCCATTGGAAAACCACATCTTTCTTCCAAAGAATGTTAATTTTTATCAGATTTCCTTTTCTTGGAGTACCTAGAGAAATGTGGTGTTACCCTTCATCACCTCTGTGACACCAAAACATGAGGGGCCTTTCCAATATGATACTATTTATTAAAAAAAAAACAGAAAAGTTGTATGTCTCTGTTATTCAACAGAAGAGAAATTAATTATAATGGTATCAGACTGTCTAAAATCATGACCCTTCCAACTTAAGAGCATTAGATAAATTCAAACTGTAAACTTAGACATAGAAGTTGTTTGTTTGTTTTGTTTTGTTTTTTCAATCCACCAAACAACAGGAGCAGATGTAGATTATTTTTTGGATAAGACATCCCTCTTTTGGAACGATTTCACATGCTAACTTTGCTTGGGAACTGCTCCTGTTGGTGACCATGTGTTCAGCACATCTGCTTTGGCTTGTTGTTTTCTCAGAGACTGACAATATTGTGGCAAGGCGTCAGAGTGAATTGAGGTGAAGAAAAAGGAAAAGGAAAATTAACATGAAAGAGCTGCACTGCAAGCCCAAATGAACCCTGAGAGACCCTCCATCCCTTGATCCTCCATGTGTATATTAGGATATGTGTAGAGGGATTTGAAGAGGTGGGAGGAACTGACAGGCTTGAAGTAATACCTGGGCTTGTCTTGTCAGAGTCAAAAACTGAACTGGAGCAGGCATGCTGGGAGGACATTTCTGACTTTTAGCCCATAGGAGAGGATGCCTTAAAAAAGTTGGGAAAATCCTGCCAATGACTCATCAAGGCTAGTTTCACTGTTCAGTGCATAATGCACTCATTCATCAAATTGAAAGGATTTCAATCAATATTGTCAAACTAAAAAGTTATGTATTATATACACATGCACACACAAGTGCACTCAGTTATGCATAATGTATGTGATGGCCATCATCAAATAAATCACAGAGCTGGGTTCCAAACTGAATTTACTAAAAATCCTTGTCTCTACCTGTCCCTTATTTTCACCAAGGTTCCCACATAAAATTCAGTGTTATTCGTCTGCTTCAAGCAATCATCAATTAATGAAAATGTGAAAAATAAAACAAAAGATCGGGAACCTTTCCTTTCTTTCTCAGCCTAAGGCTCCTTCACCAAAATCACACTTCTGAAGATGCTGAAGAGGCAGCATTCAAGCCAGCAGAAGCTCAGTTCGGTAACAGTGTCGTGCTTTGAATAAGGTAAAGACATTTTCACAAGAGCCAAGGCTAACTCTAACCCAGAAATCATTTCACTGTGCAACCAACATGCATGTTATGTGATCCTTATGTATGGAAGTGTGGGTGCACACTGGGTGATAAGGTTGGGGCTCTCTGGGTTCTGATGCTCATTGAGTCTCTAACTTGATGTGTGCAAAGAGAGAAATGATAAGAGTAAATATTAATTACCTTAATGTTCCACTCCTTTGGACTACAGATAAAGCTGGTTAGAGTGAGAAAAGGAGGTAAAAATAAGGATTTTCTGTGGCCATTAGCCTATTCAATAAAATTTAAACACTGCCTGAAAGGAATATGACTTTCTAAATAGAGGCCAGAGTTGTAGATCTCTGCCTTGATTCCGGACACCTCAGCGACTCTGATTCATGGCAACTTGCCTGGTGAGAACCTGGAGAGACCTTATTTTCACCATCCGTGGCTCCTCAGCCACCAGAATGTGTCAGCCCTGGGGGTGGAAATGGTCCTTAATAGTCCTGAGCATCCTCATCTCTGTCCTCCCCCTTGCCCATGGCTCATCTCTACCCCTGGTCTGGGAGCTCATGGACTGCTGTCAGCCCTCAGCTCTGCCTGCCCTGTGCAGGCACTGTGGGGCTGTGCCCACTGCTGTAGGTACAGCCTGGCTGTGCTACCTTGCCTTCTGATTCTTCTTCCCACATGGAGCAGTCCTGCTCCTCCTGGTCTCTTACACTACAGCCTGTGGTCTGTTAGGTTGCCATTCGGGGTTTCATGCAAGAGGTTAGGAACTAGGAGTGCTAATTGTGAACTGAATCAGACTGTGGTGTATTGCTGCTGTTCATGGACTGCAATTGCTGCCCTTCTGTGAGCTAATCAAATATCAGTCTAGATAACAATGTCTTCCCTTGCAATTATCCAGTATCTCTGAAAAATTATAAGAGCAGGTTGGTTTAACAGCAGTTCTGCTGAATTTTGCCTGCATTCCAGCTCCCAGAGCTCCAGCAGGGAGTTCCTTACTGTCTTCCCACAGTGCCAGTTGGTATCTCCTGCCCCATGGGCTGTACAGTCATGCCCAGGAGGCATCACTCTCTAGAGATACAGAAGAGTGGGCTAATGGCTGGCTTTTAAGGCAGACCACTGGTGCAGATGAGGATTGAGTAAAGAATTTGCCTGTCAGGTTGAAACCTCACTCACATGAAGCATTTTATATGGGGATCTCAAAGAATCTTGTAAGATAAATATATAAAAACATAAAAAGACATGAGAGTTCAAGGGATTTTTTTAAAAAAATATGCACAAAATGGAGCAGTAAATCATGTAGTAAAGATTTAATTTGACATGGGATGTGCACTCTAGTGCTCAGTCTAGGAAAGTACTTATATATAGATTTTAAATAGGGGTGTGGATAAGCTCACTGGAGTTGATGTTAAGTATGTAAGAATTGTATTGGTTTGGGGATGGATGCACCAAGCATCCTTCAGCAAAAATACCTTCCATTTCCTTAGGGCTTGGACTGCATGAGGCAGGCTAAGCTCAGCTGCCTTGTGCTTTCTGTGAAGGCAACTCCTCTGATGTCACTGTCTCAATTTTCTGAACTGCCAGCCCAGGCATCTCAACCAGTAACAACAATTCCTGGCATCATCAAAGGAATGGCAGAGTATCACAAGCCATGTGAAATTAGAGTTGGGCAGGGTTACCAATCTACCCTGTGGTGGTCACTATAGAATAAACAATGTTTTAACTAGGTAATTATTTTAATTGTTCTTATTATGTGTAGGGAGGGAAAAAGAGTTCCTCTTTCCTGCAGCTCTGGCCTAACCCTCATTTTTAATTATTTAGGTATCTCTGTAGGGATAGTTTCTCTCACCTTTTCTCCTACAGCTTGTCTTCCTTGTTCTCCCTACCCATTCAGTAATCAAGTACCAAATACTGAGACAGCATTTTTTAAGCATTTTTACAGGCTAGGCACTTTGGTAGCCTTTTAGCAAAACCAAAGTGCATTAACATCCACAGGAGGGTCTATTTTCTGGAGTATTTAGTTACTAAAAAACCTAATCCTAGCCTGATCGTTATACTTTTGAGAGACAGAGTCAACATTTTTCTGCTAAATGGATTGAGTACTTGATAATATCAAAGAATTTGTGCCAGGGTCGACCTTACTGTGACTGGAGTTCCCTCCTTGGTGAAGGTTGAAAGCTGTATGGGCAGGCACAGATGGGAGAGGTTTATTGCAGGTTTGGGAACCCATCTGATGAACTGCAGTGCTAGGTGAGGTATTTTATTTAGCATTTAGCTTTGCCTCACATGTCTGCAGCCTATTAATTCATTCCCAGGAGGCCTATTGTAATTTTCCAGACACTTGAAAATTTTCAAGCAGATGTCACTTTAAACAAAACCAAAAAACTTGGAGACATATCTGCTGATTCTTACTGGTGTCTGCAGGCAGTAATTTCTGCACTAAAATTGTTCATTCTTAGGATAAGAAAGGGACAGTCTGCAATATCTGGCTTGTAGCAATATTTTTTACATTTAAAAATGGAAATACGGAAAAGAGATGTCTTATACTGGAGGAGGAAAAGTTGGGAGTGAGCGCTTGGTTTTAATTCTGGAAAGGTCTGGAATAGTCAGCTTCAAACTGGGATGTGTCTAGATTGAAAAGAGCTTTACATAAGTCTTTCTTTGAGCCTCACTCAGGCAGACAATGGAATTATCTGGAAGATGAATAGGGAAACACAGTTAGGAAAACGCCAATGCCAAAAATATTGTTAAATGACATTTAAGTAGGGAGCTTGTCAGCAGGTGGCTAACACCTGAAAAATTTGAAAGCTTTGCTGTCATAGTATGGCTATAACTTCCCCTTGCCCAACTCTATACAATAACTTCTGAAACTGGATAATCAGTGTATCCAGCTCCTTTGCAATCTAACAGACTTCCACTACACCCCCCAGTTTCCTACACCATTTCAGGATAACTACAGAGGTAACAGCATCAAGGTGAGTTTGATGCTGTTCAAATACACTCATCTCTCAGTTACCTCACCTGCAGCTTTTTCTGCAGATTGCTTGGTGTGGTGAGGGCTGCTGGGAAGCTGAGGTGCTGCTGCCCAGCGGGTTTCCTTGTCCTTCTGTAGACTGGGAGGACTGGACAAAAGCACAGCAAACCTGCCAGCTTTAGCTCTGCCACCTTCAGATTTTGTGCCATTACCAAGTGTGCCATGTTCCTTCATCTCTCGCATTGCAAGAAAAGAAGAGCATAAGTACAACTTGTTTTCTTTCACTAAACAGTTAAGAAAACAGAAACATTCAAAAGCTAGATGCCTGAGTGGTTCCCTGGATGCCAAGGTGGTGAAGTATTAAGAACTTTGCTGGCTCAGTCAGGTCACTTCATGAGCATCAGAAAATCAGGCAGTGGACTGTGTCACCCATCTGTCAGGAAAGTTACCAAGCAGCTTTCAATTAATTATTTTTAGGAGGAATGCAAATTGTCTTCACTTGGGACAGATCTACTGCAGGCCAGAGTCTGTGCCCCATAAAGTGGTGTTCCAGTGAAATCCATGTGACTTTGTTGGCTTTTAACAGCTGAGGGTGTGGCCTGTGCTAATTTTTTCTTAAGCCTTGTACAACAAAATGCTTTAACACAGGGTGAGTGTTAGGTTTCTTGGTAGTTCCAGATAATAATGGTTGCTTAGGTTAACTCCCAGTTGTTGAGTCTTCATCAGCAGACTTGCAACAGTTCCAGTTCAATGAGTTGTGTATTTAATGCCTTTTTCCTCTGAGCTGGAGAAAATGGTTTGCAATAGTTATAGCAATAGGAAAGACAGACATAACAGAAATATAATATAGTATATAAAATCAAACCATGTACGATAAATAGGAGAGAAGACACTGAGTTGAGAGGAAATACTTATTGCACAGAGCACTGCACGTGCATGGCAAGCCCGTGTAACACCACCCTATTTGTGATAGGAGCTATCCAAGGCAAGAGGTTTTCAAGGTTCTCTTCCCTTGCACTGTCATGCTCAACCCCTCCCTTCTGCATAGGCAGGCCAATTACTGGGGTAGCTCAGAAGTTTCTGTCACAACTCCAGCAGTTTCTCAAAACAAGTATCAGCTTAAAAAAGCAAAGGCGGAGGAAACCGAAAAAAGCTACAGGAATATAGCTGGAGGGGGAAAAGGGAGGGAATGTTAGTTGTCGACTTCCAAAGCAATTGTGGATATGGATTGCATGGAAGGCTTCTCATCAGCAGGGAGTCTGACAGGTCTATCAGGGGAGAGTTCATCTACTTCTGTAATAGTAGTTATTTGAACAACTAGAGATCGATATAGTTTCTAGGGGAGATGCTGCTATTTATTGGGAAATAAGAGAGAAACATTGGTGGAAGTTTCCCTTCTGTTTCTACAGTAACCACCATCAGGAGGACTGTGTGCATGTTTGCTTAGCTGGGGTTCACGTTTAGTGGCTGCAGAGCCCAGGCAGGCTGTGTGTGTCAGGGATGGAGCACTGACACCCAGAGCCTTGAACTGCTGGGAGCTCGGAGCAGTTACTCCGTGGGCACTGAAGAGATGAATTAGCATCTGAAGGGGGGCACTTGTGATGTAAAATCAGCTCCGAATTCACATCTGCCTCTGGCCAGTGCTGGGGTGTTTGGGCAGGGGCCCACCCATAGCTGCCTGTGATTCCTGCAGCCCCTGCTGCTTCCAGGCTCTCTGGGAAAAGCCCTGTGTGCAGGAGGCAGCGTGTTACAAGCCCGGGAAGCGCTCAGTGCTCAAGGTCAGCAGCTCAATTCTATGTAGAAAGCAGAAATATCCTGATAGGTGGTGGGTGAATTTCCCTGAGAAAGGGGGTCCATCTCATTCATTGCCTTGCAGGACAGACCTGGGTCTGTCACCCCACGTGAAGGGGACGTGCCAGGCACTGCTCCCCTCCACCACCTCCCCTTACAGAAAAATCCCACGAGTCCCATCACAGAAAAGCAACACACTTAGGATGTGGGCACTTAAGGATCTGATTAAGTAATGATTAGGGAGACAGTAAATGCTACTGCATCAAAGCCAGGCAGGAACACTTCTACTCTGTTAGCAAACATACCTGCAATATCTTTACCTTAAATGAGCTATAAAGTTGTCTGCCTCCCCTACTCTGTTTACTTTGTGTTACCGTTTTCTGCACATGCTGCAGTATTTTGCTCCTTAAGAGGTGTGTGTGATAAGCTCATGAATAACAAATGAGGATTTATGTTTGTGGATTGTGAAATAATATTAACGTGACTATTACTTTTAATCTTTGCTTTCGAATGATGTAGTGAGCTGCAGGTAATCCCAGAGGGATATTATTAGGGTCTGAGTATTGAAAATGTCTCCTTCTTTTGTCTTCCCTTCTATTAAGTGTGGAATTGAATGTAGAAAAGTGAAGGAAGTAGGACAAACACAGGCTCTCTGATTTAATGACTTATTTTATAGTCTAAGAGCCCCACCAGCTCGATCATACAATGAGGGGGAGGAGGGGAGAACAAAGGTGAGAAATTCTGATATTCTGAATACAAAGTACTTTTTTTTGAGGGAAATTACCAAAGCCTCTCCGTGCTAAATCCTGATCTCCAGTAATGAACACTGAAATTTACTGTTTCCAAGAAACTTGTATTCACTTAAAACCCCAAATTTTCCTTGCTGTTTGGAAAGAAACAAATATATTTTCTTTGCAGCTTCTGAGTACCAGAACTGGAAGCTGGACTGAATTTTGCAGCCCAATATTTGAAATAATAGTAGACAAAAGCAAAGTGCTTGCAATTCTATTGGAACAAAATTGAATAGACTGTCTCTTCAAATTTACCATTTTCATCTGAACGGGATAGGGTGCTATTTCTGTAAGGGGATGAATCTTTGAAAACATTCTGCAAGACTGTAAATATGAGAGTAAAAATATGACATCTGGGATGGTTTCATGCAAATACCCACCAGCCCCCCTCACATACATATTGGTAAGTAAACAGAAGATCTTGCTATCTCTTTAAGTCTGCTCTTCATTTCACCACATCAACAAGTGTTGTTTGTTATATTTGCATGTCAGTAACTTCCAGTCCTACACAATTGTTGTATCTCTGCTGATAGAACTGGCTGGATAGAAGGGAAATTTGTGGACAGAAGGAGAAGTGCTTGATACTGGTTTAATATAGGGCTGGGGCAAGCAGCAGCAATAGGAGGAAAACAGAGTGACAAGTACAGGTGGAACCCACCCCCTGGCTCTTCCAGAGGCCACTGCTGCCCGGTCTGTGCCATGGCAGCAGAGGAAGGTGCCCAGCTGGCAGGACAAGCTTCCCTAAGTGACTGGTAGGTTCTCATCTTCTCTGGGGAAATGTTGGCTGCAGGAAAGCCTTCTGCAGGCTTGACCTAAGTGAGGGCCAGCAAGCCACAGCACACATCACCTCCTGCTCTTAGTCCCACCAGTGAAAGGAATGCAGAGATCCCCCAAGATACAGCTCAGCTACCTTGCCCAGTGTTGTACTACAAAATCCACCCAGCACTGCTGAAAAGGTGAAGATGGACTCCTACCTCCCACTCCTGAGGGATCTTCTGGCAAAAATATTGTGGACAGTTCAGCTGAAGGCAATGCAGCTTTGCAAAAAATGGAATGAAAAGCCTACAACTCTTGAGAAACTTGCAGTGGGTAGGAAGTTATTAAATATGGTCCCTGCTATAGGGCAGAGCAGAACTGAAGGAGCTGTGGTGCCAGGCTCCCTGGGAAGGAGGAGGGTCTGTTTTCCAGGTCTGTAGGTCTGCAGTCACTTTGTGCTCATGACTCAGGCCAGTCAAAATGATGGGTGGATAAGGGGTGAAGATTAGGTGCCTTTTTCCTTTCTAACTTTACTCTGGGAGACAGTTTAAATTTCAATGGGAATTCTTATTCTTAAAGCAGTCCTGTCCTTGAAAGCTGGTAGACCTAATTATGAGAGGCTTATAGGGATGGTGAATAGATCATCTTCGCTTCTTGAGTTAATCTTGATATATAATGCATGGCAAATATTGTCTTGTTTCTTTTAAGAACCGTCAGTGAGAGGAAATTCCAGAGATGGGAAATGCAATCTTTCAAAGGATTAAGAGAGAACTAACTAACATGAACCAGATCATTAGCTTTGTATTTTCTGTTCCACCTTCTGATGCCCATATTTCACTCATGAGGATGAGTTGGAACGGCTCCAAAAACTAAGTGGAAATTAATTTCTCAAAGGCTGATCTGAAAGTTAAGATGCATTTCAAAATCACTTGCTTTACAGATCCCATCCATTTGCCCTGCAGAGAGAAAAAATAATGCTTTATGTAGCAACACGAAGTACAAGTTAAAATGAATATGGGTGAGCCAGTGCAGGAGGCTCAGGGGGAGCCAGCCAGAAACCTGCACTGCTGTGAAATGCTACATCAGCCATTGAGAGGGTGTATTTAACAGGTTTGAAACAGATGCTTAGAGTGGAGGATTTTTTAAGGAAGCTGGGAGGACAATGCAAGGAGGATTGTACACACTGCAATTTCACAAAAAATGTTAAGATGTCAAAAATAAGTATTTGAGGAGACCCCCTATGTTATGAAAAGCTACAAAAAATTCAGAAAAAAACAGTAAAAGGTTTGATTTTACTTTCCATGTTACTCTAATACAGACCATTTAAGAACCTATTTTCAATTTGAGACTAACATTGATAAAAGCTCTTTCTTTCCTCTAAAGCATGATTTTTGTGATACATAAATTGTAATCTTTCTAAAATAGCCAATTTATGGAAGATTTAATTACTGAAAGATTAATTTTTTTGTGATGGAAAACTGCTTTGCAGCAGGTTCTGCAGAGCTGTTTTGCAACTGGCTTTAACATAAGCAATTTCAATTGCAAACAGAAAAAGAGAAAGGTAATTAATCGGGTGTTCTACATTGTTAGAATGATTCTCTTCTGAGTGTATCTGAGCTCAGAATAAACACAGCAGACTCAGGAAAAAGTAGGGCTGTTGTGAGATCAGATTCTAGGCTCAGCCTCAAATAATGTCCCTAATTTTAAGGCTGAGAAGTAAAGGGTAAAACACTGGTGCTTTGAGTTATGAATACACTTAAGATCTTTGCTGAACTATGATATGAGACTAATGATGATAAATATTGTGAAAGTGATTAAAGTGTGGTTGCCTAGAAATGCATTTGTATTACTAATATTAGGTAATTAGGGTCCTTACATTCTTCCTAGTTATTACAGATAGGTAAGAGGAAGCACAGTGAAATTGTGTGAATTCATTTCCAGAAGTGCTGAAAACGCTCTCCTGCCACTCCTTTCTGTGTGCCATGGTTACATTTAGCATCTCCAGACAGTCCCAGGGCAGCTGAGCATTGGTACAAGTCACCTGGTTTCATATCTAACCTGCAGATCCGTTTGGAAGGGATTTCTCTTGGCACAGGACAGGGGAGAGAGGATCAAGTGCTGCAAATAGGGTATGAATCATTTAATACTGACACTTTGTACCATGATTCACATTGCAAGTGAAAGTATGCCTTGGGTAAATAAAATGCTGAGTCTGCAAGAGGAAGTGTCAAAATCAGTGTGGATTTTAATAGCACTGGATGTTAGCACTGACAGCACTGACAGTGTGACAGACTCGTGAGATGAGTTAGCACGTGCCAATCTGACTGAGAAAAGTGCTCACTAAATCAGAGCTAAAGACTGAGTAGGAGTGGCTGGTTCCTTCCTGCCTTAGGGAAGCACCAAAGAGCAAGAAGGCAAGTTGGCCGAACTCGGTGGAGAAATTCGTTGCATAAATGCAGAACTGACCTTTCCAGAGCTGCTGTGTAAACCTCTTTCCTAAGGTTTAAGTCAATTTAAAAGAAAAAGTCAGTTTTTCAGTGCCCATGAAAAAACTTCCCTTTGTTCCAGTCTTCAAATGGGTCTTTTAATTCGGTTGAACCTATTTGCACTGGCTCGAAGCAGTAATTGCTAATGATTCTCTTGCTTCAGCGTTATTCTGGACAAATTATGGCAATTATCTAGATCACAAATATATGTAACAGTCTTTGGTTCCTTCTGCCTTCTGTAGTTGCCCTTGAAGTTCAAATGCCTGATGTTTGATAAGTAAAGTCAATGGCAGAAGTCCCAGTGACCTCAGTGATGAAGGTTCACACCCTTAGATATGGTTCATATTAGTTGAGAGGGAGATTTTGTTTTCTTTCAATTCACTAGGTGGTAGCAGTGTACAAATTGTGTTGTGTAGGTTTTGGTTATTTTTTTCTAGTTCTAATCAAACTCGCTTCAGAACCTTCCTTCATTTCCCAACCCATTGTTTCTGAGACTTGCACTGGGTTCTTGAGGGGAAAGAAGACAAAAGGTTTTAAACACCCTCCTGAAGGAATGCCAAAAATTTGTGCCATCCTCCAGATGTTTTCTTGTGATGGCAGAAGCCAGACTGTGTTGGAAGAGTACAGCTACTGATGTTCAGAGAATGACATCGACATCTAAGGCTGAGCTTAAACACTTTCATCCAACCAGCGTATGCAGAAAGATGAGAGACATCAAATCTCCATTAGTTCTGTATCCCTTGCACCAGTTTTTCCTGAATTCCCTGCAATGTGTCAGGCAGTGTGATTCAAAGAATGTTCATTATGATAGCAGTCAGTCCTGGGAAAGTCATGGTGTTCAGCAAGGGACAATTGAGTTGACAGTAGGCAAGAGGACATGGGCTTCCAAACTACTAGTTTAGGGTAGAGTTCTTGCTCAGTGTAATCTGTTTTCTTCAACAGGGGATATGCAGATTAATGAGAAACTCATTTCAAACAGATGTTGCTGTTTTGTACACTTTTGTCCCACCTAATACACTCCACATTTTAGGGTGAACCTCCTGATCTACTTGTTGCTGCATGAGAATTTACCATTTTATTGGGAGAGAGGAAGGAAAAATTAAGAAACTGTTGGCAGTCTTTCTCCAGCCACAAGAAATTGGTTTCAGATAGGCTGGTTTAACCTATTTCACTTTTAACACTAGCATGCCCTGTGTTTTCAGTGACAATGGCCACTCTTGAGTGATGCTCTTAGGGAGTTGGTGACAGCCAAATGTGCCAATAAAAGGGCGTTTCTCCAGAGTCTCTGTCTCTCTGATTCCTATCTGCTACTCCCCACCTGCTCTCTCACAGATTGCTCTACTAATCAAGGTCTTCTGGTGGGTGGGGTTTATTACAGTACTAGGTTTAGCCAAAAATTAACTCCAGAGAAGATGCTGTGCTGTTATGGATTACCTCTAGTTTGGTGTTGCATCTTAGCAGCCACACAGGTGGCTCTTCTCCAGGGCTGTCTGGTCCTGCCCCATGTTTGAACAATCCTGGCCAAGCAATCTTGACTGCCTCACCTAGGGCAGCAACCTGAAACTAGCTCAGTATTTTTAGAACATATGCAGCTCTAAATTTCATTCCTTATAGCTCTATTACACTAGATTAGAGATGCATGATGGAAATCTGAAGGGATCTATCAGAGGGACCTGTTTCGCCTAAAAATACACGAAGCTAAATAAGGCAAAGGTATTTATGTACTGATAGATAATGGCCAGAAGTAGCAGAGATATGATGGATACAATCCTCCAGTGAGCAGCTACAACTAACTGTAGTTATCCAATATCTCTATCTTATTCTAGTGGGATGCAGATAGGAGCCTTATCACTAACTAAAACAGAGTCCTCCTGACTGAATCAGACAGGCTGACACTGAGATCACTTTGCAGAACTTGCTCTATATAAAGCTTGCAGCAAATGTTATTTTCTGGCGGTACAATGAAATAAATCCAGCACACATTTGCAGGAGAGCTTTCAGAATTCCTCCAGGCAATGACTGTGCAAGAGAGACTGTAATATAAGTACACTCTTGCTTTGTGCAAGGCATGGTGAGATAGACAGAATTAACATTGATGGCAGAAAGCACACTCAGGTTTCATCAACGTGTTTAAATATCTGATGTCATTTTGCCAGTTTGAGTGGCTGAGTGGTAGGAATATGTTGGGTTTTATATGTTATATTTTGCAGCAAATGAGATACTGAATTTTAAAATGTACATGCAAATGCAAAATAAAAAAATCATCATAAATGGATGTTATACCTTAATGACCTTAAGCCAGTTGCAAGGCTTAATGACTTGCCCATTTTATAAGTCTTTGCATAATACCTTGGATAATATGAAACAATTTAATAGTCAGGGCCACAAAAATAATCCTAAAATTTATGATAGAGATGATGATAAAACAAGACAGTCGAGATCAGATTTCCATTTCCTTTTGGTTCTTGTTTTATCATAATTGCTAACAAAACTTTCTGAATGAGGGTCTCAATCTAAAATTTCAGCAAGGAAATGATTCACACCTGGAAAATTGGCTATGCTGAAAATAACAAAGAAACTGTACCGTTGTATATGTTGGAAGTATGTGAATGAGAGGAAAGCAGGGTGTGTGCTGATTCCATGTCGTACTAATCCTACAGCTATCAGTTAGGAATTAATAAAACATAGAACATGGTTTTCTTGCAGCTCTATCCCTGCTGGCTGCTGCCCTGGTGATACATTGCAATAATATGCCAGTGATGATATTCCAGTAATAAATGATGGTAATATACCATCAGATCGTCATCACTCCGGTGATGTGCTCTTGCCATACATCATCAGGCAGTGGAGTTTAAGCATTAGTGCAAGAGGCAAATTTCAATATACATGTACTGAACATGGTGTATGACATAATGCACTCTGTGTGTGTTCAGTAGTAGCTGTATATGGAATGTATACTGCAGATTTGGGGTTTTCTTACTCACCTGAATACTTAAAATCTGAAGGGAATGTCGGTGTGCAAATTATCACGGAATAGGATCACAGAATCATTTAGGCTGGAAAAGACCCCTAAGACCAGTGAGTGGTGGAGCTGCTTGGGAATCAGCTCTATGGGTTTTCACCATCCTGTGAGTGTGTTGGATGATTGTCTCTTGTAGTATTTATATGGCAAAATGATGTGTAGAGCCTTGGCATGATAGGTCAGGGTCAGTAGGTTTCCATTTAATTTGTGACTGCTTCTCAGCTTGTTCCTCAGACAGTGATTGCTGCTGGAGGGCTCACAAACTATTCTGTGAGTGCCAACCAAGTCCTCTGCAATGATGGTGTGATATCACACCTGATAGGCATGCAGATGGGCCAAGTAATTGGGGGGGAAAATGAAAGATCTTTATCATCCTGAATTATTATTCTTTATTTCTTTAATTTGGCAGCTGCCTTCACAGGAAGCTTATACAGATGTAAGGCATCACAGTGGTGACATTGTCTGTGAAGTCTTCTCAGAGTGCATAATTCATAGATTACTCTCCAGTGAGATTTCTGAAGAACTGATGCATCCAAGGCTCCCAAACACTGATGTGAGTTTGGGGAGTCATGCTGAATCACCTGCCTACAAGTAGGTTTAAACAGAAGGGAAGATTTTACTTTGCAAGCCAGAGTAGTAATACCAAGACCTTGGGGTCAAGGGAAGAGACTCCATTTTGGTTGGTAAAGTGCACTTTCAGAGGTTCAGTTTTGATGACAACAGACCAGAGAATTAAGCTATGCACTTTAAAGATTTTTCTTAGCCTTTCTGATACTGAATTTCTCCAGAGGAACTCAATACCAGCCAGATCTCTGATCAATAAATATGCTATTGATGGAAAGCGAGGGAAGGACTTACAGAATCAATCATTAAAGGTCAGCTGATTTGTCCCTGAAGCTCATATGCTCAGCATCTGTTTACATCTTAAGAGTCACAGATTGAGGCAGTGAAATTCAGCTGGGAAAGAGGTTTGATTTTTATGGCCAGCTGAAATTTGTATCTCCTAACATTGAAGAATATTAATTTCTGGGAGCTGGTGTGAGTAGCTTGTGCACGAGGAATTAAATTAGTCACTTCTGCTTCCACTGTTCTTTGATGTAAAACAAGTAAGATCGTTCTATTCAAGTTCAAATAAAAAACCCCAAGCCAAGTAAAGTATTGCTCCCAAAGCTTGGAGCACTGCAGTTTCATCACCCAAAATGCTGCTACTGTAAATTTGGTTCAGCTAAAAAGATTGCAACTTTTAGTACATTAGAAATAAACTTTTCAGGATACCATTGCAAGAGTCAATGCCACATGCTGGAAAAAAAAGCAATTAGAAGAAAAGAAAGTGAGGAGAGGTGAGGATTTCCAAGGGTAATATACATGCTGTAACCCAACAGCGCATCCAGAGCCACAGGGGCAAACTGCAGGTCCTGCTGGGCTTGGAACATTTTGTCTGCTTTATTAACCTCCAGTTGTGATAGTGGAACTATAGCCTGAGATGAAAAAAAAAAATCCACCTTTAATATAAAGATTGCTACTGATAAAAACTATCATGACCTTCATTAAATTGTACTTCTACTTCAGAATCATTACTGTTACCAGCTTGAAACACATGCCTGGAACATACAAAATTTAGGTTGCTTAAAGTTGAAGCAGTTTGGGTTTTAGTATGGGTTTCCTTGTTCAGCAGAGGTTCCTGTTTTCTGGTGGCTTTTACCTTTCCAGTTACTTACTCTATAGCTAAGTTATTGTGTTCCTTTCTATTCTGTTTGACCTTTTAGTGCACCTATTGATTTATTTTCTTTTAAACTTTCCAAGTCCATAGTTTTATTTTGCCAGCTGTATAGCAGTGTTTTACTGAAGCCTAAGTGTATTTATTAAATGCTCTTCCTATGTGAACCAGGCTAATAATCTCTCTAAGAAGATTAAAGTTACTTTGAGTGCATATATTTTCCATACTTTGTTCATCATCAGCATTAACAGTAGCATGCACCTTACAGTCCCTGTTAATTGAATTAAATATGAGGTTTTCCTTTGTTGTCCCATACTGAAGTCAGCCTGACAACCTCTGTTATCTCAGCCATCTTGCCCATACTTTTTAATGAACTAACAAGCAACCAGCATTCTTTAAGTTTTCTGGAATTCTCCCATGTCCACAGGTTACTGAGAAATGAACATTAGCTGCCAAAAAAGCTTCTCAGCCAGCTGCCTTAAAATTCCTCAATGCAAATTACCCAGAACTTCTGATTTAAGTATGTCTGACTACAGTAGCTGTTGATTAATATCCTCTTTAGTTACAGTAGCAATAGAAAGTATATTACCATCATCATCTAACAAATACATCACCCTTTCTCCCAACTACAGAACAGACATCTTTATTGAATTTTCTTGCATTGTTACTAAATAAAAAAGAAGTATCTGTTGTTTCTGTTTGGGAACAGACCTATTGGTCTGTTTCAAGGGGTTTTTTTTCCACTCCAGAAATATTTTGCAAAAATCGTTCCCTTATTAATGTTCTCAACTGCACATTTTTGTCTTTCTTGTCAATTACCTATCCTCTTTTACTATCACATTTTTCTTTTTTTGCCCTTATTGGTAAGACTTACTTTTATATCTGCATTCACTTCTTACTGCAGAGGTTTTTGATTTATTATGCTGAGCTTATTCTGTTGTGTTTTTACACAGATACAGCCTTCTTTCTCCTGTTAAATAAGATATTCTTAAGAAGTTCTTACAAAGCTCTCATATTTTCTGCCTTATTTTCTTCTTCTAGTTGATCTTGCTCATAATGCTTTTTGGCTTCATAAAACCAACTTTCTTAAGGCACCACTGTATTCTGTACTGGTTCAAACTTCATTTTGCTTGTGTAGGGCAATATCAGTTGAATTATTACCACTTGTATGTCAATAATGAAGCCAAGACTGGTACTTGGTGTAGGTCTTTATTCAAGATCACATCAAAGACAAGCAAAAATTACACATTAAACTGATTCATTCACTCCTGATAATGAAGTATTCCCTCCTGGTAAAGCTTCCTCATCTTTCCTACAGGAAAGACCTGGCTGTGGAGTTAAACCAGGAGGAATGCCAGCATCACCAGAGGAGTTTTATAGCTCCCTGTGGGATATGGCAACTCACTCCAGCTGGGCCCAGGCACAAATTCCCTCTCCCTCCTCCTTCCCCCATGGCAGGATTCCCTGGCAGTCCCTGAAATGAGGACAGGCAGCTGTGAAGTGTCCTCTGCCAAGGCAAAGAACATTACCTCTCTTCTTATCACCCATCTGATGGGGTCTATAGGACTTTTGAAGGAATTATTCAGATCCTATGGGTTCCACCCCAAAGTTGCCTGGCATCAAGGGGAAAGTTTCCCCAGTGAATCCTGCTCTGTGCTGGCTTCCAGCCTGTGCTACCCTTGGAGGTAAAGGGTCAGAGCTTGGTTTTTTAGAAGGCTGCATTTTGCAAGTTTCTTTGCAGCACTCTATTCACTCAGCTGCTGGCCAAGAGCATAGGTTGCTTTAAGCATTTGTGTCTATGTGGAGCAGGTTCAGGATTTCATTGTTTCAAGGCAGAGGATGAGCTGATGTTCCCCTCTGCTCCCTCTCTTCAAGGCCCAGTGTTATGCTCTCAAAAGAATAGCCCTGTTCGGTTTGGGGCCCTGGACTAAAATGTCTGCACACTGATTTCCTCACTTGCACTTTATTCAGAGCTGCTGCAATTGAAGCTGGTTAGTGTGCAGTGGCTTTGTTAGGTGGTTAACAGATCCAATTAGGGCCGAGTTCAATACCTGTTCTGCTGCTTTGCAGAGGACAAAACTGGCTGACGTCTTAACTGCAAACCTGATTAGAGAAAAAAATCTTTCAGCAGTTCTTTCCCAGTGCATCATCTCTATCCCTGGAAGTGCTGGGATTTACATGTGTATTTTCAGCAGGTGAACAGCAACATAAACACGCAGAACTGCCAGCAAAGGCAAAGTGCCCTTGTGAGGGACTGCTCTGCATGAACACAGGTTTCATGACAGTGTCCTTAAAACTGCCCCCGAGTGACAGCGTGGCCCAGCTCTGCACTCCCCTCCGTGGGAGTGTGGGATGCTGGAGCAGGGAACCAAGAGGGATCTTTGCCTGCTCACTTTGCACAGCTGGAACGGCCCATCCCACGTAAAGTCTGAAGTCAGGCTGAGCATCCGAATATGACTGATAGCGTGGTGTGTCAGATGCATTAACAAAGCTCCTGCAGAGCTGCTCTTCCCCCTCTTCAGCCAAAAAAAGGAACAAAGGATTCTTTCTATTTTGGAGCTTAGGCTGTAGGCTTAAATATTATATCTTAGGCTGTAGGCTTAAATGCATGAACTTTCAACATGTGATACCGTATTTTATAACACTGTGGCAAAGAAAATATATTGATTGCTTGCCAGATTCCTCCCCCGCAGTCCTTTTCCTGACACAAGGAGCCTGTAGAGCTAGGAATATTCCCTCCCCATAGCTGGGCTTTCACAGTAGCTTGCTTTTGTGATTGCAAGTGAGCCATAAAAAAACCCCAAAACCAACAAACCAAACAGAAAAAAAAAAAAGAGTTACAGCAAATTAATAAGTCTCTTCTGCTGAATATGTTATTTCTATTAAAATTTTAAAAGATTTTTAAGTGACAGTAAATGTGGTCTTATTTTAGAATGGTTTCCATAACACTACACAACAGTTGCCAATGGCACTTATGCCTTGTCATGCATACACACACAGTTATTTAGCTGACAACAGTGTTTAAGCCATTAAACAAGATAATATTGCAACTGTTATGCAATGGTGAAGCTTGCTCTTGAAAGAAGTATTTGGGGTTTAAAGCTGAAAGTCGACATTTGTTCCATATTCATTTATATTTGCTTTATTAGAAATGTATAATTTAATGTAATATTCAAGGCCCTTAGGGTATACACTCTGTTACCTATAAAACATTCATGCACACTGAACACTTTTTTGGTGCCAGTTCTTGGCTTTGTACATCTGCTATACAATACTGAGTATTCTAACTAACAACATGCCTTAATTGAGTTTAGGTGTTTGAGTCATTTATTTAAATTTAGTAGTGTGAATAATTTATTTCAATTTACATTTTAATTATTTTACCCACTTTTTTGGGAGTAACCTCATTTTCTAGCTTCTAAAAAAAATAATCGGCATATGTTTACTGCAGCAACATTCACACTTACTAAATTCTCTGAGAAGTTTAGTTCCAAACTGAGAAATACTAATGAATTATTCATACATCAGGCATTAGATGGAATTGAATTAGTACATCCAGATCTAAAAGAGAGCTGACCTTCTAGTACCCAAGAGTCCCTAAAGCTCCCTAAGGATTGTTTCTCTGCCATGGCAAGTTGGACTAAGCTCCATTCAAGTATGGCAAAATATGAATATTTCTGCAGTCAATGTGGGCTTATATGTTTCTTTTTTTATTATTATTATGTTATTATTTATTATCTGTAATTGAACAGTTTATTGGGACATCATACATGGCATGAAGTTCCATGTGCTCTTTGCTCAGGAATATTTATAACCCAAAGGAAAGTGATCTTTTTAATTGGTTTTCTTTGCTAAAATAGACTAATCAAGGCTACTTTTTTTCCTATGCAACAAATAGAAAGTGAAGGTCTAAGATTGGTGTTCCATTTCCAGCGGGTGCTCATTGCATTTAGGGGTCTTCCAGGTGAGGAAGTGGATACACACCCAGAGATGGAAGTTAATTTGCCACCAGTCCTCCATACAGACATGCATCTACATGTGTACCTGTGTCTCTTGAGTTGTCTTTTTTTTTTTTTTTAGTGATCTTTTCCAAATACAATGTAATAATAAGCAAAAATATATGCATTGGTTTCAACCAGGATGTCTTTATTCCTTGGATTTCTCTGTGTAGCTATATTCATATTATTCAGCACTGTCTCTTTAGAGTTATGCACACCTTTTCACACACACAAGTGTGCCCTGAGATGTTACAATCTCCTTTGCCTGCCGATCTATAGCTACATAAATGTTTCTCTAGGTAATAAATTTCACCACATTTTACTTTAAAATGTAATTTTTTTCAGATTCACTTTTACACCTAAATATAGTATATAATAGCCTGTCCATAAATGAACACCCTGAGAATGGAAAATGGTAAGCTGGAAATATTTTTAATAATAAAAATCTTTAGGTGCAACAAACTACATCCATATCTTTGTTTTGAATATCAATTGAGATGCTGTTCAAGATGATCCTTTTTATTTTTTTCAGCTGCACAAAACCCCTGCAGCTGAGCAGAAGCTGGGTGCAGAGGAGCCTGCAGAGAAGCAGTGACCCAGGGGGTTGTGATTCAGATGTGGTGACAATCACCTCAGCTGAAACCATGAACTGCAGCTTTCCAGAGCAAAACCCACAGTCTGCAGCATCAAACAATGTGGTGCCAGTGCTGCTGAGAGCTGTGTTACAGGAGGCTTTGCTGCTGACCAGGTGTCTGCCCCAGAGGGGACACAAAATTCACTTTGAACTTGGCAAGTTCTCACTTGGGAAGGTTGGATGTTATTTGTTGTGGGGTGCAATGGATGCTGTTTTCTCTGCATCACAGTCTGCAAATTCCAGCTGAAGGAACTGATTAGTTCAGCAGATGGTTAAATACCTTGTTGAACCAGAGCCATATCCGATCACTGCACACGGGGAAATGACTTGGGGAATAGTTATGACAACCACAAGGCTGGGGACTTGTGAGAAGTGAGGTGTCCCAGAGCCATGCGTGGGCAGTGAGGGGACAGTGCCAGCCTGGATGGGGAGCCCCTGGCTGGGACTGGGGGTGCAGCTGCCCCAGGCACTGCAGGGAGGAGACCCCCCGAGGGGTTTCACGTGTCAGGGGTGCGAGGCCCATCGGTGCTGGTTTGCCACCTGGAAGGAGCAGAGCAGGAGCATCCTGAGAGGCATCACAGCAGGAAATGAGCTATAGGGACCACGAGCTGCTGCTAATTCATGGTGTCACAAAATCTGCTCCACAGTCATCTTTAAATATTTATTCTTCAGTCTACACGCTCACTACCACAGACAGTTTTTTTCACTCAGACCCTCACAAACCCCTGTCCTAAAACACTCACAGGGGATTTTGTAGTAATGCTGATATGCAATATGAAGCTACTGGTGTGCTGTGGTGAATATTCACTAAACATAGCTTTTCGGTATTACAAACCTGAACACAGCCTAGAAGTAATACAGTTAAAATAATTTTTGAACAACATGACCTCTATTTTGAAGGTCATGGGCAAAAGACCTTCCTTTCTAGACAAAATATTTTACAAATGACAAGGAGTAATTTCAATAGGAAAACATTCCATCTTAGAGCAAAGAGTTTAATAAAAAATGGAAGCAAAAGGTTAAAAAACAAATTGAAATAGAAACCTCCTTTGTTTCACACAATATATTTATAATTTATTTTTAAAATGGTCCAAATCTTTAGGTATTTTGTGGACAACTCTGAGCCTACTAGTTCTTTTTCCCATTGCACTTACTATCCAATACTGCACATATGCAGTAAATGTGCAAGAGGTCAGATTGGGAGTGAGGGACATAACTGAAAACACTTTTGGCCTTTTTTGACTGCGAAAGGCTTTTCAGGTACATGTTTATTTGAGAAAGGGACTAATATGAGAAGGATGTCTTCTTATTTGATGGCTCTGAACCTACCCCCTCTCCTCACCTTTATGCCAGAGGCACAGTGAATATGCTGGGAGAAGTCTCATGCCATACTTTTTCTCTAGGCCTCCACTGCTGGAAACAGGATATTAACTGCTTGGCAATAAAGCAGGTTCTGCTTGTTGTTCAGTAACCTTGTAGCCTTCAGCTCTGCTCGAAAATCTTGCAGGAGCTGAGTACCCAAGCAGGAATCACTGATTTGTATCACGGAGGAAGGAGGATATTAAAGATACACCAGAGAAAACAAAAAAAAAAGGCCACCCTTGAAGCAGCCAAATGGGTAGAGACCCATCAGTTCAACTCCTAACCCTCATTACCTGTCCCTTCTTGTTGCCGAATTTAATCTTACACAATTCTTGCCAGCCCCTCCTCTGGTACTGCAGGCTGGCTTTTAACTTGATGAGTGGCTTTTGTGCTCAGCCTCTGCTGGGCAAGGAAGGAGATGAGGCAGTGGGGGAAATAGTGCTGCTTCTCCATCTGGGCTGGGCAGGCCTTGGTGCACGAAACCCATCAATCATGGGAAAAGGGCTCCTCAGCACTGCTAGAGCTGAGGAAAGCATATGTTCTTCCCACCTTTGTTATTAGCCCAGCCCTTTACTTCGGGTTGTGTGCTCACTGGCAGCCACCTCCTTGTGATGCCCAGGAGGAACTGCGCTGCTGATCCTGATGGGAGAGAGTGAGGGGCAGAGAGAGAGGCCAGGTGAGTGCTGAGCTGCTGAGCCACTGCTCCCCAGAGGCTGCAGGTAATGATGTCTGCAGATCTCTTGGGTGCTGCTGGAGGTGCCAGGCAGGGAGGACAGCACCACTGGGTAGGACTTGAACAGGGCTTGCTACTGTGGTTTACATATTCTTCTCTGGCTCAACTGTCAGCTATCAACCACTTCTAAGAGTCCTCCTCTGCCTTCTCTATTCCTTCCTTATCTTTTATAAAACATGTCCAGACTTTGTTAAACTTGTAATACCCAGAGAGCTGTCCCTGCAGACTGAGCTCTGTCCCTTGGCCTCTGCTCTTCACGTGATGGTCAAAGCTGCAGCACAGATGTGGCTGATGGCCAGTGAGCTCTCGTTGTACACAGCATCCCAGCAGGCTTGGAGATCAATCCTCAAGCAGACAGAACATTTCTCCTTTGCAGGGGCACAGTTTTCTGTAGATCTTCCTGAGCTGTCTGAACCTGCTTTCACAGGGACTGTCCTTTGAGCAGCCAGGCGAGGTGGGGATTTGGATACCTGGTGGGTCTGTCAGGTGTATTTGGCAAGTGAGGAAGCCTGGGTTGTGAATACAGGAATCAGAGTGCCTTTCCTGTCCCCTGTGAAGAGGAGGCAGTCAGGTTTGGGACTGCCAGGTGTGCCTGGTGCAGCTGCTCAGGCAGAGGGAGAGCAGCAGGGCTCAGGCTATGGACACTGTGATGGGCTGCTCCAGTTGTAGAACTGCAAGAAAATGAAGTATGTATGAGTTTTGTTTTCTCTCTGAAGTACACAATTAATTGGGAAGCCTTCAGAGAGTCTTACTGGGTCGGGGAAGAATTAACCTGTTTTTTGAATGCAGTGTTTCCAGTGGGTGAGAACAGTTTGGTCAGGAGGACATAAAACCCATGATGCCTTCTTGCTGGAATGACAAAAGACACCAAACTGAAAGACTGCAGCTCAAAAGTGGAAGAAGAAAAGATTCAGGACCTCATTCTGGTCTCTGAATGCTGACAGGGGACAACTGTGACAACACTGAGCCATGATGATTTGGGGACCACCATGATGCAGAAGCCTAAAGAACTGAATTTGGTCCCAGTTACTGCAGTGTAAATCCAGAACAGCCTGTTAAATCTGACCTGTGGTGAAGAACAAATGGGAACACATCAGTCCTTCATGTGTAGTCACCCTTCCAGCTCCCTGCTGAATCCACTGGGTTAAACCTTTCCATATGCCTTGCCCATGCAGAGCTGCTCCCCAGCCCTTCTGCTGTTAAAGGGCCACCAAAGGCCCCTTGCATGATGGTGACTCATTCTGCTGTTTGAAACAGAACATCTTTCACTTTCTTCTTAATATTGATCTGGAATTGCTACTCATTCTTGTGTATCACCATAAAATCCATCTGGAATGCTAGATTCATTCCAGTTAAATACCAAGCTTCCATATTAGTCCAAGTGTAATATAAGAATCATTAACTAATTCCAAGCATCCACGTTCTCCTGGCTCTAGCAGAAGGCTGAGAGAGAGGCTCAGTGTTTTTAAATCACTCCACTGTGCTCTCTTATGAAATGCCACCGTTTTCAGCCCCATATCGCATTATTGCCATTGTTGTCCTTTAGGGGTTGATGTTAATGACAACTGAAAGAGCTTAATGAGCATGTGCCTTGGATAAGCTCTTTACACACCTTATAAAATAATTACATTTTATTGAAAATTCCACAGGGCCAAGCTCACAGGAGCAGTCAGGGGTGCCAGTTTAATAGGACACAGTACAGTGCTTTACTCAAACGGGGCCGGATCCTTCAGAAGTTCACCTTCATGGCCACAAAGCACAGCAGAATCACACCTGCCCCTGCCAGTGTGGGATACCTGCTGTGCTCCATCCCGAGGCACTGAGGAAAGGCAGTTGAGCTTAAGGATCACAAAACACCCTCTAAGACTAGAAGTGGTATTATATGGCAAGAGGAACAGGATTTGTGTTCTAACAGCACAAAGACACCTGGTGATCTCTGATGAAAAGCGACTTGTCAATAGCATGTTAAACATTCTTTAAATAGGGCTCCTTTTTCCATTCAGGTTCCCATTTAGCACAGATCAAAATTGTTGACCTATTAAAAAAAAAAAGATATTCCCAAGGGAATGCCTTGCAGTGTTTTCTGGGATGCAACGTGGCCTCTGCCTTTAACAACACACAGCAGTGGCTGCTCTTAGCAGGGCTATAGAAACTTCCTAAATAGGAATGAAGGACAAACAAAGATCCTATTGAATCTGGATAGGATAACTTTCTCAAGTAAGCATTTTGTCAGAGGGAAATGGCTGCATGATTCACAGTAGGTAAACTGCTTGTAATACATTTCATTGCAAAATTAAAATTTGGAAATTTATTTTTCATCCTTAAGCCAAATTCTTCCACATCTATAATTGAGAAAATATTCTTTGAGTTGGAACAGAATAAAAGAAGGACATCCAAAAGAAATACTCTCATAATGGGCTTTGACTGTTATAAAATACATTTTCTGGACGAAATTTTAAATCCTTGTGAAAACTTTTTCAGCCAGTGTCAGGTTGTTCTTGTTGTTATTATTATTATTATGCATATATATATTATTATTATTATTATGCAAGAATGCTTAAGGATCTCATAATTACAAGACCAGATCCTTCAACAAAATGTGCTCTTTTTACCAATGGGACTATGAAAACTCCCTTCAAAATACTTGTTAAATGTGTGCAAGACCTCTGTATCAGAGTCCACAGGGACCAGTGTGTCAGGGAAGCTCCTTGCCACCCATGTCTCTCAAGGCAGGGTGTCTGCAGCCACTGACAAGATCTGAGCTGCAGCAGCCTGGACCAAAAAACAAGGGAAGGCTTCAGCATCCAGATCCCAAACTCCTTTGTTGGCAAAATTCTGAATTTTGTGTTACCACAAAGTCAACACAGAAAATCACAGGATGCTTTAGAAAAGTGAAAATCTGGTGTATTTTTTCCCTGCCTTATGGTTTCTGAGTCCTTACGGTAGATTAGTGTCATGTATTCAAGTTTTTCCTTTGCAACTGTGGAGGTTAAAAATGTATCTTTAAATGTCATATGCATGAATAATTATCAATTTCCTACTATTCCCATGACATTTCCAGGCTCCTGTCCATGACTGCTCATTCCTACCCAACCAACCACAGCTTCTGAGCCTGCAGCTAAGGAACACTCCCCATGTAATTGCTTTAGCTCTTGGCACAAGCTCAGGGTGGGAAGAAGAGCAGAGAACAGGCAGAATTTTCCAGACTGGGTCAGCTTCAAGGAGAACAGAGTGGTTTTCAGCCAGTGGAGCATGTACTTCCAGAGGTTTCACCTATCCCTCTCCTGCAGCATGTTATGGGACAATCAGGATTCCCTGCAAAGCTTCTCCCCAGCCACAGTGCTGCAGCTGACAGGGGGAATCCCCCCTCTGATGGGAGAGAAATGTCCAGCATAGTTACAGGTCTTGCTCAGGGCAAGTGCTGGTTGTGCCTACAAGGTAAAATACACAACTGCAGCAGAGAAACTGGTAAGAAGTTTAAAAGGTGAAAAAAAGAAAGGACTGAAAAAAAAAAGAAGGCTGTTTGAGCAAAGCAAGGCACAAGCAATTCCTGTGAATTACTCCTACAGTTTACAACAGGGAGCCAGAACAAACCAAGGGAGGATATTGAGGGTGTCACCTGTGTGGTCACTGTGTGTACACAGGGACATCTGTGGTGGGCAGTCACTTGTGGACCAGAGGCAGAGCTTTGTATGAGCTCAGTTAAACTCTGAACTCTGCAGCCAACTCCTCCAAATGTGGTCCCTGTGTGTGCTCAGTGCCAGGGGTTACACTCAGGTGTCTGTCTGCAGTTTATAATCAGGAGCTCTATGAAATAATTTCATTAGGCAGGTGTGAGGTAAATGTGCAGCGTAATCCTGTATAACACAATCATCATCACGATTTGATTCCCCTGCCCATCACCTTCACATTTATCTTCAGAGACCTCTTAATGAAACAGCTGCTTAGATTTAATTAAACAACAGCATTATATAAACAAGTTCTTTTGTTTTGTGGGCTGAACAGGGTATTCATCTTCAAAAGCTTTTCTGCCAGAGCTGGCCTGGCTGCCCCTTGACTTGTCTCTACTCCAATTACCACTCCAGTTTAGCTGATTAATTTGTAGCCACTGGCAAACATGCACAGTTGGCAGGACATCATTCCATTTCAGTGACAAGCACTATAAAAAGATCATTATTTTCATTAGCATAAATAACTGCATGTTGATAGAACTCTGGTTTCTGAAAATAGGTTAAAGTCTAAACTGTCTTTATTCATTACCCAGATATAATTGGAAGTAAAATTATCACAGAAGTGAACAATAAGCTATCAGTGTATAATGCTTAATGACTGCACTCAGTCCAGTAATAGTCTGGAATGATTTTTTTTCCTTAAAATGAGACTTTTTTTTGGTAAATGCCCATACAGACACACACTTATTTTTTACAAAGCCATACATATTTGATGGTATAAAAGAAAAGCCAGTGGAAGAAAGAGCCACATGGCAAATAAATATGTTTTCTACTCCATTTCCTGGGGCATACAGATATTATTTTTCCAGTTTCTGGCCCAGGTTGGAGGCTTTGAAAGCTCTTCTGGCTCCAGCCTTCTAGTCAATCATTTTCCTAATAGTTTTTCCCGTACTGGGTCTTTAAGAGTTAATATTGCATAACATGGTCCTTTGAGATTAAAGGCTTAAGTTTTCTGTCATTCTCTTTCCTCCACCATACTGACTCCACACTCTTGGTGTCAGTTTTACTGGAGCTTGGAAATGCAACACCTGAGTCAACCCTGCCTGCAAAGGAATTGTCCCCAGTGGGACTCTCTCTGTGATGACACCTCCTACATGCCAAGACATCACCAACAATAAAAGAAAGCAGCAATAATAAGAAACAGTGTTTGAAAGGTAGCTGTTTCAAGAGCTTTAGCCCCTTATTTGCAGCTTAGTAGCTCTTCAGATGAACAAGTGTATTAATACACAGGAGGTGACCATCTGGATTGTTTTAACCCACTGTCCTGAAGGGAAAGTTTGAAATGAGATTTCTGCTTTTGGCTCTTAGGGAGTATTTGGTTTTATTTCACTCAGAAAACTTTACAAAGTTTGTCTCTTTCTCTCTCTTTATATATATATATACATGGAGCTCTGTATATATATAAAGAACGCTGTCTCTGTAGCAATGGTCTAGGGTAAACTCCAGCAAATGTTGGACAAGCATGAATTTGAGTCACTCTACTGTCCACGTGGGTTAATGACTCTGAGAAGAACAGCCCTTGAAAGATACCATTGTTGCTTTTTTGCTTAATTTGCTTCTGATGCTATTAGTGGTAAAATAAATTGTCTTTTGTATTATATAGCAAAACAAACAATGGACTCTGGATGGAAGAAAAAGAGAGGCTACCTTTACTTTTTTGCCATCAAGAAGCCTTGCCATTGCTTTGAAATGTTGCCCAGAATATTTTTGCGCCCAGCTTGTCTATGTCTCTCTGTCTATGTTGGAAGATGACTTTGAAAATTAGATGGTTTATGTAACAGAGAAGAGCCAAGGGTAATAAATAGGAGAGCAGACCATTGCCTCAGTATTGAATATTTTCCAGGAAAAAATTGTAGAGGAGTGAGAGGTGAAAACAAGTTTTGGACTCCTGACATCCACTGGATCCCCACAGTTCCTCACAGTTGGCCCCAAGCTCCCAGGCAGAGCCTTGCCCATCTCCAGGGGCTGGATGGGGATGCATGGGGAAAGCTGAAGAACCTGTTATGTTGTCAAAGGACAACCAAAATGAAAATGCCCTGCAAAATGCTGTGTGGGGTTTGCTGAAATTTCACACCCAGAGTGGGATGCAGGGGAGACAGAGGAGAGGAGGGTGGAAGGTCTAACAGCACTGGTAAACATCTAGGTGGGAACGGAATATGTTTGGAGGCTAAAAAGTTTTTTTTTTCCTTTTGAAATCACTCTTGTGAAATGATTATTTTGCAATAAATAGCTCATAAAACGACAAAACATGCACACTGAAACATGTCCTCTGCATGTCCTGCAGCACCAGCACACTCCTTGGGACAATCTGGGGCTGGCAAAAGCTACCAAAGGGCAGAGATGGGGCTCCTGACAGCAGGACCAGCTCTGCCCTGGGCATTAGATGGCAGTGAGCACTGAGAGGGTGGTGGGTGGGGTCCTGCCTGTCCCCTGCTCCTGTGAATGGCTGCAAGAACCCCCATCACATTGGGTAAGTGAGAGGTGAGACACAGTCCTTGTGACTTCAGCATCCTGTTATGGTAGCAGAGTAATAAAGAGGCATCAGAAGACTCTCCTCAGAAACAAGCAGGACAATCCTCTGACTTGATCCTATGGAGCATGAACAAGTGTGGGAAATGCCTTTCGAGAACAGTGATTTAGTAAGACACAGTGTTTACCGACGGTAGCAGGAGCCAGAACTGCAGCAAACTGTGGTTGCCTTTTGGGGAGGGAAGAAGAGGTTAAGGATTGTTTGCAGAAGACAACAACTTGCTTTAAGTTACTGCAAAACATCCTCAGAGGGTCATTGTAAATAAAAAGCATTTTGGACCTAACTAACTGGGGTGTTGCTGAATTAGATACATTGTATGTTCAGGACAAAAGGCATTAACAAGTCAACAGAAGTCAGACATTAAGGTAGAATAAGAGCTTGCCTATTCCATCTGTAGAGAAGACTGGATATTTCTGATGCAACTGCTGGAAATTCGTGGCATTGTAGTTCTGAAAAACCATGAGAGGAAGTAGATACAGTATCAAGGAATGAGTTTGATTTGCTACTGAAGAGTTCAACTGGGCTGAGGTCCTATTTGGCTGGTGCTGTATGGGCAGGAGAGGAGCTTTGTGCAGAGCGAGGACTGCAGGGTGCCTGCCTGCCAGGTTAGCTCTAAATGTGCTCTACCATCATTTTGGGAAGTGCTGCTCACACAGTGGCAGCAAACTTGCAAACAACAGCTTGTCTGAACTCACTTAACAGAATAAAAAGACACTCTTTATTTTAGACTGGTAGGCACCTTTGAGTTTTGGTAAACAGGGAAATCCATTTATCTGAACTACCAGTCATGAATGGTTTTGTAATAGCAACTACCAGCTCTGAGAAAAAAAATGGAGAGAGAGACCAGAATAGTTTTTTACAAATGATAAAAATCATGGTCTTGCAGTTTAAGTGAATTCAAGACCATTTACCTGGAACAGAGGCTGCAACGTCTTCTTGACTGGCCAATGTGCCCTCAGAAGCACCTGCCTCACTCTGCAGGCACAGTGAGCAGCTGCTTTTGGTTTTGGCTGGTCTATAGCAAGTGACAGTGGGACTTTGTGCTGCGTGCTCAAACACCAGGTGAACATATGTACTACTTGTGCCCATGCTTGAGATGGATTTTATTCCTTTTAATGATTATTTCTGTTACAACCATCATTATCATACGAATTGTCCCGGAAAGCACAACAAAAGCAGTTTTCTTTCCTCGCAAGAATCAGCTCTGAGGACTCATTCCAATGTCCTAGTCCATAGCTGAGCAGAAAATGCTTGTGCTTGCATTTTCTTCAGCTGTTGCTATCCTGGCTGCCAACATGGCTCAACTCATGATGGATCAGATTCACTGCTGCAAGATGCTTGCTTGGAGCGAAAGATTCAAATGCTTTAAGAGGCATCCATGCTGTTTTCCAAGTATCACCCTATTGGCTGCCCTCCAGTAACCTTATCTGGCTAATATAATACTGCAGAAACAAAACTGAAGAGATAAAGAAAACCAATGTGTGTAGACACGGCAGAGTAAAAACACTGATCAGGGAGAACACATTTTTAATGGAATGCAGGTGACCTGGAATACCTTTAATTCCTGTGTCCATTTCCCTATATGTAATACAGCAGATTTAAAACCTTTTTAGCCTTTTGAGCGTGGATTTCTGGGCTGAAGGATCACAATGAAGTTTTATAGCCCTTTCTTATGAAGTGTGGCATTTCTGACATTATTTGATGCGCAAGAGCAACTGCATTAGTCAAAGGCTACGCTTGAATAGTTATCACTTTAAGCCCATGCCCTGGGAGTATTGTATTCAGTTCCCTCATTATTTCCAGCCCTGCAGGTTATACCAAGAGTTGCTATTAGTACATTACAATCATAAAATGAAGGTAGTCACTTTCTATAAGGGTCAAGTTTACTCATAGAAGCAGGCAAACTTCATTCCGCAGCTTGGATGGACTGGTGGTGTCCCTTTCCAAGGTTTTTGGTTGCCTGGTTGTTTTGTGTGCAGCCTTGCTCTACTTGGGTCCAAGACTGGCTTGGACAACTCTGTATCATTCAGCAAAGTCTAACAATACATACAGCATCTCTATGATGCAGCCATCAGCCTGTTCATCTTACACGACATCCGATGTTTACCAAGTATACAGTCCATGGTATCAGAGGAATGTTTGGGTCAGAGTGTTTGGGTTTTATTGCTATAAGAGAAAGGCATTCTGAGTGTATTTAGCACTTGATGATTCTAGAGCATAGCAGTTTTCAAGTGGGTTAGCATCTTGTGTTTGCTGAGGTCAGTGTGCCTTCCAAGCAGTCTTAGCCTTGGCAGCATCCTGCTGGATATCAGGGAATGAAAAAAGGCAGATGAGGTGGTTCAGTGAGTCAGTGAGCACCAGGCCCTGTGCTTGTCTCCTGTCTGCCAGTGTGGGTGAGCTGGTGAGAGGGGTGTTGGTACTCTGAGGAGTCATGGTGATCAAGTCACCAATTGTGGAGGAAGATATGCAGAAAAGAGAGAGGAACATTCATGATATACGGGCCCACTTCTCCACCTGACAGTGCTGTTCCTTTTCCCAGATCTCCTGATGCAGATTGCCTGGGAGTGGCCACATCTGCACGCTGCAGGCAGGGCAGCACACACTGCCCTGAGTGGGAGAGCAGTGCTGGAGGTGTTGGTGACTGCACCTAAGGGAACAAAACTGCTCCCAGTCTGGCTGGCAGAAAGGTGTCACTTCCCACTGCCTGGCAAAACACTCTTTGGCTGAACACAGCCCTGATGGCAGGAAGGCAGGCAGGTTGCTTGGGCACATCTGAGTGCACATCTGCTGCTGAAAAAGTCCTAATAGATTTTAGGTGTGGAAGGAAAACTGTTGAAATTGAAAAAATGTTTTCTGGGGGAAAAATTCCCTTGACCCCAATTCTCTGTGTGTTACAACGAGCAAGATAAAGATCCAGGGGACATACAAAATGAAATAGAAAAGAACAAGATGCACTGTCCTAATTTGAGCCACATTTGGTGGAGCTTTGTGGCTGTACTATAGCACAGGGCCAGGCTTCCACACCGTGCCTTTCATTTGTTAATCACTTTTTGAAAAGGCAGTGATCTCACTTTTGCTAAAGCAGTGTTTAGTAGGGGTGCCTCACATCTGATCACCATCAATCAGTGAAATGAAAGCCATCAATTTAACGGTAAGATGATAGGATAAGATCTTAATACATCTCATTCATGGTGCTTTGCCTCAGAGGCACAGGAAAGAGCCTTATGTGGCTGTGTGTTGTCTACATTCAATAGTGCTTTGAAGCCTGGGCATTAAATGTGGCACCTTCCCCTATAAATAACCACTATTCTTACCTTAATTGCAGTCCTAACCAACACTAGTAAAATTGTAACATCACAACTGCACCTAAAGTAATTGTCATCTTAAATGATAACAGAGCTTTAGCAATACATAAAAAAGATTTTAATCAGGTATTTTCTTGGAAGTTTTCTGAGGAAACATCAGGCTTCAAGGAACGTCAGTCTGTGGTATGAAATCTTAAAACTACAACAATCCTTTTTTGACCCTGCCTTTCCCAACAAAAAATGACAGCAGTATATTAAGAAGAAATAAAATATCCAAATTGCAAAATATTTCCCTGTATAAATTTTTTTTCTGAGAAAATGTTAAAAAAATATGATGTGATGGGTGTTAACCACACCACTTAAAGGACCGAAATGCTGTGGTGTTAGTCAGGTTATAAGAAGATAAATGGACGATCAGGATTACATATTTAACCTATTTATTTAGAGATGTCTTTCTAAAAGGCATATATAGACTACAAATATGTCTAGTCCACACAGAGATAGTCAGTGGAGACACCTCGGGGGTTTTCTTTGTTGTGTTTTGTGTTTGGTAAAGCTTCTTATCAAAGCATAGCCAGATTTTGAACAGTTAAGGCAAGACTCCTAACTTTGATCATTCTCTAAGCTGCTGTTGTAATGGCCAACCAGGTCAACAGGCTGTTTGCTTATCATCTGTCTGGTGCTGATGTGCTTGTCCTGTCTGGAAGGTGTGTTGTTTATGCTGAGGATATTTATCCCTGCCAGGAATCAGGTTTTAACCCCAATATCACACATGTGGGTGTAACCGTGATATGAAGTACAATCCTTTCACCACAGGCTATAAAGCCCAGGTTTCAGCAAAGCTGTTCTTCAAAGGTTGAGAATCCCAAAACTGGAGCCTGTATTGATTGGTGCTAACAGCACCAGGAGCAAGAAATGAATGGAGCATCCACAGTTTAAATATTACTTTGGTTGAACTAATTGACTTATGGTGAGAAGAGCTAAAGCAGCATGAGGCTCTGCCCCTGCTAACGTGTGCGTGGGAGAGGAGAAGCCCAGAACAGCAACACTGCATAACGACCCAGGAGCAGTAAAATGATGTATGAGCACTCTTCTCGTTTTCACAAGGCAGCAGTGGAACACTAACTTGTTTCCATGGCAACCCTGAAAAAGAATTACGGCTTTAAAACTGACTGAATGGTAGCCCCATGAAAAAGTAAAGGGCAGACCATATCTTTCTAAAATATAATTTAGTACTAAGTCACCTGAACAGTATTAGCTAAAAGGATTTCAGCTCTAGACTTGGGAAGTGACCCATTTGGGATACGGAGTGTTAGGTTTTTCTAATGGTGTGCCTGAGATCTGAAGGGCCTGGCGGACACACCATAGTGTACAGCATAAAAAGAGAGGAAAAAACCTTTATGCCTGAAATCCCTTATCAGAAAAACATGAAATTATTGAGGTGAAGGGGAGTGGAATAGTCTGATAGAAAACTGGCACTTTTTGTAAAGACACAGTAACACACATATTGAGTGCCTAGTACAAAAATATACAGGGAAAAGAAGAGGAATTCAGTGGAAATTAAACAATTCTTGGGATGAGTAAGGGGAAGCTTCTATATTTAGACTGGAAACATGTCCAGTTAGACTAGGAGGCCAGCATCTGCCTCTAGTGTGATGCATTATCCTGCCCTCAGAAGGCAATTGAAATCTAATCCTGTAGTCCCTGAACACTTCAGAAAGTTTTTTGACAGGAAAAACTCACATTAACTACTGCAAGAGTTGAGAAAAATGGTCAGGATTTGGTCCTTTATGTGAAATCTGAGGGACTGGGGAGAAGGAAATGGAGAAGTATTTTGTACATGCAAGATGACATTTTTTAAATGACAATAGTTAAAAGAAAAGATCTAATATATTATGGGTGACAAATTTTGGAAAGTGGAAATCTAAATTTGTAGTCAGAGAATTTCCTTTGGAAACAAGAAAATATTAGATCCCAGCAAAGCCCCACATGTATTAGTTACAGACTTAGCACTAACCAACATTTGGAAAGTGTGGTTGGATTAATGTAGAGAGGCAGACCTGTAGCTGTTATAAACTGGCAACTGGCAACCTCACTGCAAATTACAGAAATCAGTATTTTACCAAGAAATTTGGTCAATAAAGTACTGAGAACAGTGTAAACCCATGAAAATAGACCTCCACTCTGGAGCAGGGGCCATTCAGCTCCTCCCACAGTCAAACTTCACGCTGTGAGTTGAGCTGAAATCTGGGTGCCCCTGCTCTCTTTCAGTGGTTTACAAAAAGCAACTGAGTGTAAAACCTCATTAAAAAGTCTTGTTCAAAAAATAAGTACAAGCATTGACCTTGGTTTCTAGAAATGGCCACAAGAAGGAATTATTTCTGTGTTTGGGTAAATGAGGACTTCGATCTGCAGCCTTTTTTTTCTTTTCCCAGTAGAAACCTGCACAGATACTCTTCACAAAACCATTGCTTTTGAGCCTTAGCAAAACCAGTGTCCTGATTCTCAAGAACCATCAACACCGTTAATCCCTTAGGCTGGGATTTTCAAAAGAATCTCAAAAGAAAAACTTCAGTGAAAGAAATAAGCACCCTTGGCACCCTGGCCATCCCTCTCCGTGGGCCCCAGACCTGGCACCCAGCAGCAGAGGAGCCCAAGACTGCAGCTGAGTCCCCAGTGTATAGCATACCTTTGCCCTCTTCTGGGAACACTCACTTAAAACATCACATTAAGGTATAGGTTGAAACAAATCACAAGTGTGTTTAATAACGTATAAAACAGCTTAGTAAAATTGTCATGAAAATTTAAAAGCTTGGGCAAAAACCCTACACCTCTACCATTTATACTGATGACAATGATAATGAAAAAAATAATGATGTTTTAACTCACCCATCAAAAAAATTTATTCACCCTGAGAGAGTAGAAATGTGCAAAGCTGGTGGAAAGATATACTTACCTTGAATTTATAAACTGCTCCTCAGATAAAGAAATACAGGATGAGGAGTCGCCTCATTTACATTCACCCAGTCACCCTTGGCTGTTTTTTCAGCCAAGTGGATGCAAATTCTTTGAAGCCATTAGAGTTTGTAAGAGAGAAGCCCTAAACCACTGTCCACACACCAAGGCAATGATGATTCCCTGTGCACAACAACTACCAGAGATGACCCACAGCATTGCTGGGCACCACAGCAGCCTCCAGTCACCACCTGCAGCCCATCAAATGCTCCAAATGTGAGGAAAGGAGTCAGGACCATGAAGAAAGAAACATTTCCTGCCTTACCTAATACTGCTTAATGATCTTTCTGCTTAATATAAGATGAACAATTTTTCCTTACTTCAGTAGCTACACGGCAGATGACATAATAAAAATTATATTATAATTATTGGTCTGAAAAGGCAATTCCAATGCTCTTGTTTCTTGCTGGTTGATGTCCAGAGAAGTTCTATGTCCTGAACTAGAGCTTTGCCAGCAACTGGCCCTAAAAAGAAAACAGAAAAAAAGGGATTGTTTACTCTAGAAATCACATAGTGAAAGACCCTGAAGGAGCAAAAGGCAGCAGGGGAATTGAACAATAAGGGCTGTGGCAAGGAGATCATACGATTTCACAAGGTAGATGTTTCTATTTTGGAATTGTTTCATATCACAGGGGTGATCCAAGCTTGTCAAACTGCCTGGACATGGCAGAGCAGAAGTGATACTTGAGCAGGCCATAAAGAAGAAAGCTTGGCTGAAGAGGGCACTTCTCTTTTATAGGGCCGAGCACAAGGCATTTGCAATCAAAGCACACACATGGGCATTCAGCCTTAGATTTACTGAAGGCAGTGGTGTAACAAGAGAAAAAGGAAAGAGGACACACTGAGCTGTGTGTGGTTTTGTTCTGTGGACAGTCACAGCTTAAGGAAATGGAGATATGAGTAAGGACATTTGGAAAGGTTGGTGTGCTACAAGACATATTCCTCTGATTGTTTATGCCTGCTCCTCCCCAGCTGCAGATAAAGGAAAATGAAGCAGCTCTTCCATGACCTTGTCTGGCATTAGCCCCCTGACCTCATCTCAGTACCATAAGTATTCTTTAATGTAAACAGATACACATATTTAGAGTTTAACCACAACAGGTCTAGATTCCAGCTTTTTATTCCCGTGGAAAATGGCATGGTGAACTCAGGCAATTTGCCATTGCAAAGAATGAGAATCCCACCAGCAAATTGCTCCTTGCAGCGCCCAGCAGCAGACCTTGTAAATGACTATGATTGAATCTATTCTAAATTAATTTGGAAGCGTGTGGGATTTTAAGACAGAAGAACTGATCACTGCACAGTTAATTGGGGCTGCCCTCTTAGCCCTGTGCCCCGTCAGCCCAGCTAAGCAGCTGTCCCAGCAAAGGGACAGGGGACGTCGAGGAGGCAAGCGAAGAGCCCTGACAGGAATTTAAATGAAACAAAATAGCCAAATTCTTTGCTCCGTTGACTTCGTTGGGCTTAGGTCTGCAGAGAGCTTGAACCAAGTGCCAAACACACAATACAAACATGAGAACAAGTCTGATTCACGCGGCGTTTCCACTATGCCCATTTCTGCATCCTCCTGCTCTCGAATCCCTGGGAGGCAGCCAGCAAGTGCTCAGCTCTACACTGCAAAACGTATCTGCTGTTACCTCAGCCTGCAGTTCTCCCAACAACAGGGCTTCGGGGTCCATTTACCCCGCTAGAAATGAGGACTGAACGGGGTTAACACGGTGTGCTCAGCATCCTCCTCTCCGGCGCTCATCCTCTGACGCGCTCCGTTCCTCCTGCCCGTGCGAGCTGGGGCTGCTCCGCTCGCACAGCGCAGAGCTGGGAGAGAGGTCCCTAATTACAAATAATTACTGCAAATCCCGAATAAGTGCTGGGGTGTGACAGACGGAGTAGCGCCGAGGCGTGCACAGCAGGAAAAGCATCAGGCGTTTGGGGGCTCTGGCTGTCAAAGGGAGAGGCGCTCGCAGCCCCCGCGGCTTCTGGGAGGGGGCTCTATGTGCTTTATGTGCTCTGCGCTCCTGGATGAGGCTCCCGGTAACGACTGGCCCAGCGGAGCCTTTAAAACAAATTATGGATGATAAAGCAGGAACCCAAGGTAAATTTTCAGAGCCGATGAGTGAAAAAGAGCTCACGTCTTTATAGACCGGCTGAGCACATTTAGGGGAGAGCCGCCGGGGTGCAATAAGCGTGATTCCACATTATGTCACTTTTAGGAGTAAAACTTCATAACCCCTGGCAACTCCCGCATTCTAAGAAGCAGAGTTTGGAAAGTTACCACACACTGAAACACCTCCTATCTCCAGGAGGCCATTACTGCTCAGGTAGCTCAGCCCTGCAGTGACTTTGTGTGCACAGAGAGAGCTGTGGCAGGTCTGGGGAACGGGAAGAGGATGAGGTGGGGCTGGATCGAACTGGCAGGGCTGCCACTCC
Organism: Corapipo altera; assembly: GCF_003945725.1. Lineage (NCBI taxonomy): Eukaryota > Metazoa > Chordata > Aves > Passeriformes > Pipridae > Corapipo > Corapipo altera. The sequence continues at coordinate 3,934,250 of NW_020884914.1, forward strand.
CACCCTGGGCTCCCTGGCTTGGAGGGCACCATAAATGAGCCATGCTTGCATGGGTCTTTGCTGCTGATTCACCAGGTGTGGCACTAACAGGGACTAAGATCAATTAAATATTCCAGAATTCTTAATTTTTAGGCAGCAGCTCATCCTACACTAATTAGTGCAAATGGGAGGGTGGGGAGAGGGTGGGGAAACCAGAGTTTAAACAGTGCAGTGACAGATGAATTTTATAGGATTTAATGATTCATTCTGAGGCACAATCATCTTTTCAAATACTATTACAGCTACTGTTCAAGGACTGCATGTTTTCAGGGCTGTTCATCACAGGGCAGATCCAAACCCTATCAGAGATATTGCAAAGACTTAAATGCCTTTGATGTGGGACAGAGCTGACATGTTAAGAAATAAATCTAATTAAATTCTGTGTTACAGGGATATGTTCATGTGAATGCAGGTACCTGAAATGTTCTGTAAGGTGGATGTGATGTTGGTTCAGACACAGCTGTCTTATGTGACTGTTGATGAGGCATTGGTTTAAGTTTTTGCTTACATTTCCAAATAACCCTTCATGCTTTTGGCTACCCTGTCCACTGTGTGAGTTGTTCCAGCAGCTGGTGTGGCAGAGGGTGCTGAACAACCACCTTTTGCACACCAGGACACTGTTGTATTTCACAGAGACTTTTCAGACATGAATTTAGCTAAACGCCTTGAATTATTTTTGAATATTTTAACCAATATTGGTTAACCAAAATTGGTTAACTTCTTACCCATGCTGGTAGTGTGGTAGTGTCACATGAGCTTCTTGCAGACTCTACCAAAACACTCTTTAAGGCACAAAATCCAGATCCTTAGAAAACTGTTGCCTTGTAAAATCTGTTGATCAAACAGAGATTTCAGTGCAGGAATCCATATCTTTCTCAGTCCAGCTATCATCTTTCTTTCTCTGCCTTGCCAGGAGCCTGTAGGTGTTTTGCATGCAATACAAAACCAGTCATGATCAAGTTCTGTTTATACAAATTACTGCACAGGTTATGTCTTACCCTTTGGGCATCTCAAACACTACTAATGCTGTATATCAGAGTCCTTCAAAATCCAGAAAGATAATATAGCCAGCACTTGGCTTTAAGTGACGCAAAGTTCATCTCTTTCATTCCATTATTTATTAATGGGCATTCTTAGATGGGATCAGACCCCAAAACCTCTTAGTCCAGCTTGCTGTCTCCAAGATACCAAGAAAGAGGTGAACAGAAGAGAAAGTGAGAGCTGGAGGTCATGGGTATAATGTGTCATCACATAATTCTCCTCATAATTTCCAATAAAAAGACAAAGACTCAAGCCAGCTCTAAGGAAAGCTGCTATTCCACACCATCACACCACAAAATGAGCATCCTCCCAAGGTGGAAATTCCACATCCAGAGCCTGCCTTGTTTTCCGGGTGGCAGCTGGGCCCAAAACAACCTTTGGCAAATGGAACGTGGTGCACGTAAGCTGGTCTTTCCTCCAATTTCATCTGCAGTGATAATTAATGAATCTGACAAGCACCAGACGCTCTCTCTTTGCATCGTCTTTGAATGATTTGCCACACAGAGGGCACATCACTGCCTGAACACCTCGCCTACCACTGTGGTGAATATTTATACAGATTTGTCACCATGAGCTAGCATGATGTTGCAGTAATCATTAATCTGCTATCTAGTGTTTAATTGCTCTTATCTGCTGCTGCAGAGAAAAGGAGCAGTTCATTAGGCAGAAGCAGTTCACTGGCAACATCTCTCCTCTAACTCTGGCCTGGAGCCGGAGGGTGTCGAACCCCACTCCCTCCCTTCTGTGGCTGTAGGGATCCATGGTCTGTGGATCACTTGTGCTGGAAATCTGCCGGTTCTGGGGGTGTCTGTGTGGTATCCCCCGTGCCAGGGCTGTGGGCTGTGCTGGCAGGGCTGCCCTGTGCTGAGGTGCTGTCTCTGTGGTGGCAGCAGGGTGCAGGATTCGAGTGCAGCATTGACCATACCCCTCCCCAGCACTCTGGCCAAACATCTGGCTTAAGCCAAGCCTTGCCTTTGTCCCAGCCTGCCCAGCCTCATCCCACTCTCTCCTCTTCTCCATGAATCCCTTGGTCACTCAGCCCTCTCTGCTCCAGGACACCACCTGGATGGTTTCCCCTGATGCTTCACCCTGACACACGTGTCCCCCCCAGGGCCTGGCTTGTGCCAAAAAACAAAACATGAGAGGCTAGTTAATGCAACTGGCTGCCAGCTCCTGTTCTGTATGCTAGGAATGTGAAATATGTGCCTGCCAAAAATAACACTGCCATATACACAGATACAACTTACCCATCAGATAGGAAAAACCCAGCAGCTTCCCAGCCAGAGATGCAGATATGGCTCTTCTGTAACAGAAGGAGTAGAGAAATGTAGTACCTACACAACCAAGTTTTCTCTGCTGTGTACTCCAAATAACACCTTTTGCTCAGAGGCCCTTAGGCACAAAGAATCAGGGTGGCTGGGATGTATAAAATAATATGTTTAGTTTTTGGGGTAATAATATATCTTTGAAATGAGAATAGTCTGTTGCTGCAAGCTTCAAAGAAGCAGTCAGTGCACTTTTTAAAGCCCAAATAGGCATTTTATGATGCAAAGGATAAATCTGTCAGTAAAGATACTCGTAAGTCAAGTAAATACAGCTGTTCTCTTATGTGAAAAGCTAGACATTACTATTGTGGGGAAAATTCTGCCCTCTCTTAGTGAGCAAAGAAAGAGGGAAAACCAGAAAGGCAAAAGGTGGGGAGTTTTGTTCTACACCCTGGAGCAGCAAGCTGCAACCAGACATACAGTGACTGTGCTTGGGGTCTGGCAGCAGCACTTCAGCACCAGTGGGGTGTGTGGTGGGGGAAGAGGATCTGCAAGCTGCCACCCCCCCAAAACACAGACTGTTTGCTCCATCTGACCATCAGCTGGTCTTTCAGATCAGCTCCTTTGCAAGTTGCTAATTCCTCAGGACTGTGGCAAACAGGGAAACATGGATGCGATATGAGAGTTATCTGTAAGGGGCAATTTAACACTGGCTTAGTTAAATAATGGCTGGACAGAATGATTATCATGGCCCAACCATGATAATTTCCAAAGCTGAGAAGAAAAGAAGAAAGGGCTCTGGGGCTGGGAATAAGAAGCCAGATGGGGTTCCTGCTGACAGCAGCACAGGAGCCTATGCTGGAGCAGGTGAGTGATGGAGGAACAGGTACTCCCGTGGTGGCAGCACTTCGGGCATGGGTGTGCAGCTGCCTACAGACATAGATCAGTGCATCAGAGGCAGGCACAGGATGGGAGCTGGTGGAGCTGGTGAAAGCTGGCACACAAATACCTGTACAACAGTGTGCCCAATATTGCCTTTTTTTTTTTTTAATGAAGATATTATTTTGGAATTCAATGTCCCAAATGGGACTGTTACATTATTATGGATGAGAAATAAGAAAACTCTCAAGACTCATCTTAGACGGACTGAACTCTGAGGCTTCAAGAGGAGGGATGTACAAAAACCCACAGGAAACCTTCCTGTTCAATACCAGACTGCAAGATCAGCTATAAAATTGCAGGATCAAAGGTCTGTCTAGCTCAGCAGCCTGCTGCTAGCAGGGGCCAATATGTGATGCAGAATGCAGGCTGCAAGGGCAGGATGGTCCTGAGCAGTCTCCCTCATGTGCTATCCCCCTTCTAGACAGTGCTCCTAACTTCTGCTCCCAGTGTTTCAGCATTTTCTGTGCCAATAATTGCCTTCAGACCACAACAGTTCCTAGGCAATGATACCTGTACCCTTTATGCATGTGTTTAAATTCCATTTGAAGCTGTTTACAAACGGCAGCCCCAGGGAAGGAGTCCCAGAGTTTGGTTGTGTGTTACGCTTCATTAGATGTGTAGAAGAAATCTGAGATGCAATTTCTCCTCTAACCTGTACCAACAGCCTGGTAAGCACATGCTTTGAGTTCACAGTCAGAGGGCCAAACACAAACAATTAGTCCCCTAGCTGGGCTAGGGGGACCATTACTCCAACTGGACTCTCCCAAGAGACAGTGGGAGAACAGGGTGGTGGGCTGACCATTACTGGCTGCCAACTGCTCTTTCATCCCCTCCTTGACAGGACAGGGGAGAAAATAAGATGGAAAAGCTTGTAGGCTGAGAAAAAGAAGGGAGATCTCTTGCCAATTACTGTCATGGGAAAAACAGATTTGACAGAGAGAATGAAAGTAATTTATTGCCAGTCAAAATAGAGTTGAACAGTAAGAACCAAAGACATAAATCCTTCTTCCCAGTCTCAGCCTCGCTCATTCAGAACTGCCCACAAGGTGAGGCTGGTGAAACCCAGACCATTTGCTAATGTCCTGAGACAAGCAGCTGGAGGAGCAGAACAGGGATTGGTTTCCCTGTGTTGTGCATAATCTACTTAATCCCTGAATGTGTCCCATGTTTAATGACCTCCTGCCCTCCTCTCACTGCACTCTCCCCTCCAGCCTTTGCTGCCGCTCCCAGCGTAAACACCGGCCCTTCCACTGTGGCCAGGAGGCTTTCTCAGAACAGGCCATTTTCTCTGGCACAGCACATGGGGGATTTATGTTGGATTGCAAAGGAATGATAAAGTGTATCATTATAATTACAGAAACAGGCTTATCCTGTCGATTTTCCCCTCGTACAGCGAGCAGCCAAGGGAGCAGTGCTGTGGGGAGGAACTGCAGTGGCGGCAGCTCTGCCGTCTGGCCAGATGGAGTTCAGGCTCTCCATGCAGGGACAGACGTACCTATCCCCTCCCAATCAGCTACCTCTGTCCCCCCACCCTCCCTGCAGGAGCAGGAGGAGGAAACCAGAGCTGTATGCAGTGCTTCACTTGTAGAGGAGGTTCTCAGAAATAAGGTTTTTGCACGAGTTTATTCAGGATTAGTCTGCCTGTAATTGAATGTGCTTCGGTGCTGCAGGGTTTGTTCCTCCAGAACAACTTTAGAATAATTAAATAATAAGAGAGAGGAGACAAAAAAAAGCTGTGGAGTTAAGTGAGCTTTGGATGTGTGCTGCCCTACTGCTTTTTTGCAGTCCCAGTGCTCCCCAAGCTGGATCTACAACTGCCCAGCCTGGGGCAGCAGGTAGGACACACTCAGTCCTCACTGGAGACCAGTGCTCCCAGATGCTCTGATGTGCTGAGGCTTCAAAAGAAAAGGAGGAGATAATGACAACTCACTTCCATCAGAAGCAATTCAGTTCGTGTTGTTCTGAATTGTGTCTGCAACAAAGAAATCCTGTCACAAAGAGGCTTTAAGCACAATGAGCAACAGAGGAGCTGGAGAAATAATGAAACTCTAACTGATCTACTGCAACTCTTTCAGGCATGCTCTGTTAGAGAGAAGCCCAGGTAATAAATTATCATAACTTTGAAATTGAGGCATCTTATAAATATTTACTGGTTACGGTTCTTGCCAGCAAACAAATAGTAGTTAAAATCTCCGATTTCATCTTCTTCATTTGCTCAGTGGCCTTTCAATTGAACAAATTCCTGCTCGGTTGTACCTCCTGCCATGTAGCTTCCACCCAAAGATAATAATTTCTGAAGAGCTTCACAGAAATCAGGATATCAGCTTTTGAGTTATGTGAGGGAAGGGAAAAAAAAATGCTTTTCCCATATGCTGTGATGGAAATGTTGCATTTGCATAAGTCAAAACCAGCTGTAGCTATAAAATTTTTAACTTAGCTTGATTTTTTGCCCTTCTTGAGGAAGGAAAAACAAAAGATGTCTCAAGAACAATCCGTTCAGTGGATTCTGAGTTAGGCTATGAATGGTTATGTCTGTCATGTGTGCAACTGTGGTATTTTCTAGTGGGGTTTTCTCAAAGCTTTTTCTTCCATGGCATACACAGATCCAGGAGTCCTAGCTAAGCCTGACAGCATTAAAGGATGCTTAGCATTACTTTATGGTTAGAAATAATATTATTGCTTACCATTGTTTATCCTTACAGTAGTGTTTAAATGCTCCACAGGCATTTGCATTCAGTGGGACCCCTGGCAGGGCGAGATGGCACTGAAATGGACTCAAAGTACAGCATGACCCCTTGCACATCCTGCCCCAAAGATCTTGAGCTGTGAAAAGCAAGTACATGGAAGAACATTCCAAATAAGACAGGGAACGGAGACACATACAGGGAACACAGACACCATTTGCTGTACAAACACTGGAACTGTGTCATAATTTCTGTGAAAGGAGCATACTTTGCTCTCAGATTTTTTTGTGCTTGGTCTTGATTTTTAGTTCCCTCTACTCTTCTTGTCTTCCATTTTTCATCTTAGATGCAATAAGATAAACTGTGTTGGAACTGGTGTTCCTTTCCCCTCCTTATGTACTATCAGAGGAGTCACCCTGCACGTAAGAGATTCTATCTTGCTCCTCTCTCCCTGGCATTGCAGTGAGATAGGAAATGAAGCTTTACTGCATAGCAGCTGAAATTTGGTCCTGGTGAAGTAGGAGACAAAAATTTTCGTGCATTTTAGTGAGGTGAGCAAATCACACAGAAATATCCAAGTCATTTCATTTGTCTCTGTAGAGTGCTTTGAGTTCCATAGAAAGACTGGTTTATTAGTGCAATTTATGCAGTCATTTACCTGTGCACCAAAAGGTTTGTCTAATGTTTTTCAGCTATGCCACTTGGTCTACAGAAAGATATCATCTCTACCTACACACCCTGTCCTACCCACATCCTTAAGATCATTGGGGCTGCAGCAAGATACCAGTTTGTTACCAGTAGGAGTCAAAGGTTGACACTGGGATAATGCTGAAAGTAAGGGCTGAAGAATAAGGTCATTGTCAGCAGGAAGATTATAGAATCAACACTGGATCTTACTTGAGCAGTTTCAAAGAGGGAAGCAGCCCATCACACAGTTGTTAAAGGCAATATTAGGTTAATGCTGTACTGAATGAAACCACACTGAGCTACTGTGGCTGAAATGAGGTGCACTTGTCCTTGTGCTGTGTCAGGCTTTGACAGCCCTTTTCACCTTCTTGCCTCAAAGACTTCTGCAAATAAAATCTTGCTGAGGCTTGAAAAGCAATTGGGGTCTGCATGGGAACATTTGGCTGCCCTCGCTGCAGTGGTCAGGGGACACAAGGCACACAAGATTGGTCCTGGGACTGCAGCAGTGAGTGCAACTCTATCTATTTGGCTTTCTGTTCCCCACCTCATGCTCTGCAGGTTTTGCTTTTGCTGGCGAAAGTTGTTTTCTCAGTGTCAAAAAACGAGCCAAAGTCTACAGTGTAAAATGATTTTTTTCACCTCTCTCACCTTTCCGTGGCAATTGGCAGGATTTGCAGGTTTCACATTACGTGTCAAGCTGCTTCCAGAGGCTCCAAACTCCCAGACTCTTAAAAATCAATGAGCTAGACACAGTGAAAGCTCAGGAATTTCTTGCTTTGTCACGTACCACACAGCGTGTAACAGTTTTTAAAAGAAACAAAACAACACATGTATACACAAACCTACCCAGAATTACAGGTTCTCTACATTTTGGAGGCCTGAAATTTTGGGGAACTTGACAACATGTCTGCCTGCATTAAGGCCAGATCTCATCCACACAGAGCTTACTAGACAGGAGCTGTATATGGGGAAGAGGTAGCAAACAAACTTCTAATCTTGGAGCTTTTTTCAACATTTTGGATCTGTGGCTTGGTGGAAATGAGGGAATCTGACAGCAATAGTGTGATACCAGCATTAAGGTTGCTTTGTCAGCAAAGAGGACCCACTTGTCCTGGAGAAGAGTCTTGGGAAGCATCATGGTATCAATGGTGCCAGTGGGAACACACTGGAAGGAAAGAAAAAAAACATAATAGTATTATGATAAACTGTGAAGTAGAGTCAACTCAGCTCAAAATAATCTTAAGGTGATTCAAAACCTGAATTTCATAGAGCAAAAAATTAAATGATGTCCACTTAAATGCTTATTTGGCAGCACTGAGCCTCATGGAGCCCCAGATGTCAAGGGAGCTGGGGTGGAGGGCAGGCAGATCCTACTCTGCTTGGAGGACACCCCCACTCTGTACCCCACTGGGGAAGGAACTGGGGATTTCCTACCTACCTTTCTCTTCAGATACACAGGGAAGGGACAGAGTAATAAGTGTGCAAGTGACTTGAAAAACAACCCCAATAGCAGGCAGGGAAATGCTTATTCATTTGCCTAAAAAAGAAAATCTGAGCAACCTATTTGCCTATTTCAACAAAGTCTGTTTTCCTCTTGGTGGAGTAATGAATCACTGTTTATTTACATATGGGAAGTAGCACCTTACAGTAAATGGATGGAAATAGGGACTAACTTGGAAGTGTCATTTTGTGAAGGGCACTGGTAACATTTGTGAAGCATTCTAGTTTTTGACCATCTGGCAATGTTGAGGGCTAAGCTAATGTATAAACCTTGAGAGACCCCATTTGTAGCAGGAACTGCTTTAGACTTCAAATTTTAATGGAGTGAGATCTCAAATCAATGCCACCCTAATAACGCAGAATGGATTTGGGCCAGGACACAGAGCCGTTTATACTGGCTTTCTCTGAAAGGCCAGATTACAAATACAGAGACTAAATCTTTCTCTTCTAAATTGAAAAAGATCTGTTAATAATGACTCTAAGCCAAGAGAAAAATCTAGACTTCTCTAGAGACGAAGGAACAGGCAAATGCAACCAGGAGGTCATCAGCTTAAGCTTCGCAATTGCTGTCCAAAGGGGCTTTCTTTCAAACCTGTCAGGAAAAATTCTTTCAGCTATTCAAAAAGTGTCTGCTCAGATATTGTGAAAGTGGCAGTCACACCAAAAGAAAGGATACGGGGAAGAAGATGTGAAATTTAACAGTGAATCCAAATCCAGTGATTTAGTGACTAAGGAAGAGTTTGAGGAGGCAGCCAGCCCAGTGGGTGGTGAAGTGGTGTAAGAGATGAGGCTGGAGCTGAATCTCTCTGTTCCCTTGCCTGCCTCAGTTTCTCCGCTGCAAAACGGGAACAATGACAGTGACCTTGTGAAGTCTTTCCCTTGACTCCAGCACACGCCACAGATGGAAAGTGCTTGCAAAGGGAAAGTGCCACTATTTCGGGCTGAGGGAGGTGAGGCACCGAGCAGCTGAGCGACTTATCTGCAGGCACACAGCGAGTCAGCGGCAGCGCCAGGAATAGCACACGGGTCTCTCGGCTCAACAGGAACAGATAATGCTTAATAAAGAATTTAAACCAGCAATTAAGGGTGCACTTCTACCAACTTTACATTAAATGAGGAATCCCCCGGCCTCCTTGGGAAGTAAATACAGCTCAGAGTGATTTAGAGGCGCAGACCTGGGACCCAGAGAATGGCTTTGGATGAACAGTGTCACTTGAAGGGTTTTTAGCAAGCTAAAACTGAAGTCAGTGCTGAGGATTAAGATTTGAAAGCAAGTGCTGACATACTGAGGTCCTTGGAAATTTTGTCTGTGAGGAAATCTACTGTATAATTAAATTTGCAGTTTCCTTAGTGGGACCATCATTTCCTTCCGTGAGCAAAAAGATAAATTTCTTAGATATTCTGTCATGGAGTCTTCTAATGTAACGAGGCTTGACAGACTGAATAAGTAACTCCACAGCTTTTAAGAATAATCTTTTTGATAGCAGCGATTCCCTGAGATGATAACCTTCCTAAAGACAACTAAGGAGTCTACCAATGAGCTGAGAAGCGTGGTTTCGCCAGCCACAGAGGAATTGCAGTCATGACCTTGTCCAGACTCTCTGACAGGATTTTGGCAACGATTGCAGGAATTGGAGGCTCAGGAGGAAATGTGAACTTCCTGGTCAAAATGCCAGTTGATCAGTAATTCAGTGGGAGTCCCCGGGCCATGCTGGAGGGGGTGAGGATGCCAGCAGCACATTCAGATGAGATGAGAATAGTGGTATCCTCAGAAAAGTGTCCCACACCTCAGGCAGCCTGAGAAGAAGAGGTTGTTCAGAAAGACCTCCTCTGACATATGGCTGTGACAAAATACCTACAAAATAATTTTCTTCTCTCTGTGATGCGAATTAGCCAACAACTTTTAAAAATTAACCTATTAGTAGGTTAGAAGATATCAAAGAATTCTACATTTGCTTCCTCTGGCATCTCCCATTTGTAGCTGCTGTTTATATGGATGGGGCTGCTGCCCTGCAGGCACCAGAGCAATGGTTGCTGTCTTTATGTTTGGGAAAACCTCACTGGAGTTTTTAATTTTAATTCCAATTTATTCGGACTGAATAAGCAGCCTTAAGACTTTGAGTAAGAAGATTTAGCAGTCCAGGCTTTTCTTTTACAGGGTTTAATTAAAACAAAATTCAGACACCAGGGCACAAATCATCTTTATCAGGGGTTATGAAAATATAGGGCATAGGGCTCCTACACTGGCCTTTTATTTCAGGAGAAATTCATGGCTACAGAGAGAAATCAAACTGCCTGCTCTACCTCTCCTCTACCTCTCCTATCCCTGACTCACTTCAAGGTCACACCAAGAGGCAAAGCAAAGGGACAAGTATATCCATGTTCCTTCACGTCTAAAGAATCTGGTGGGAAGTATTTTTCTGCAAGCACAAACTAGAAGTATCTATAAAGAAATGAGCTATAAAAAGAAATCAGTTTATGCCAGATATTAAGCCAGATCATGTCCAGATTCACACATACTTTAGTTATGCTTAGAGGAGCCTCCTACTCTGAATCGACCTTTGTATCCAGAGGGGCAGTTAGTGCACTTTGGGGCATTTAAATATGTCTTTGGCAGAAAATGACCATTCAGAGCACTGGGAGAATGTAAAGATTTGTCAGGTTTGAATGTCTTCTCTGCTGTAGTTGAAAATCATGTTTTTACCTGAATTTCAGACCTACTAGACCAGGAGAGTGCCCTGCTCACTATAGACAATATTTGGGGTGCAGCCAATCTCTGGTAGTTAATTATCCCACTTCTGATGTTTGCACTTACAGTTCAGGGCACAAGGAACCATGCAGGAATGACTATTTTTTTTTTCTACTGTATTTTTATTAGTCTGCCTGTCCTAGAGTAAAGAAGACAGAGTTGCCTGCATCGTAATTTCTTTCCCCTTTAGAGCAAAACCAACCCTAAATTGGCCTGCACAGAACAATTGACTGCAGCCTGATCCATGCAACCCTGCATCAGAAATGCTCCATACTGTAGCCAGAACAGACTTTCTGGAGAGCTGATACCCAGCTCCTCAGCAGGCATTTTAGCATCTGAATCCTGCTGACATTAAAAGGATCCCATCCCCAGATACATTTTAAAAGCTGAGTCTGAAGTCTTATGGAGCTGCCTGTGTAAAGCAGTTGGATATTGAGAAAATGTGTCATTCTTTTGTGAAAGGAAGCTGGCTTGAATATCTGTCCAGTTTTTTAAACATCTGAATGGGTGCTACATGTATGACAAACACTTCCAAAGCAGGTTTTCCCCTTTTGGCATCTGTCTGGTAGCTTGTATGAAATAAACCATGGCTTTTTTCTGTTAGTTGAGTTCATGTAACAAATTTTTGTTAAAATGGAATTCCTTCAGCGAAATGAATGAATGAAGTTACCTGCATGAGCTACATGGCTGAATCCCAGGAGAAAATACTTTGTTACAATCTGAATAGCGTTTTCTGACAGCCTGCAGTGGTGCATTCTCTTGGCAGAGGTCCCTCCATAAATCACCAACTACAGAGTGTAAAAAAATGAATGTTTGGTGTGTTACCATGAGACTCCTTGGCAAATCTACACGTGAGAGAGCTACTTCCTCTGCCTTGGCAGCTACCTAGTGATAAAGAATGAAAGATAGGTTCACAACAAGGGCCCTCAGGAACTTCGGAGGGACAAATGGTCCTGTGATCACTGTGAAGCTACTTAGGGGTAAGAAAAAAAATTGTCAGCCAATTTCTGTAAGCCGAAAATACTTTCTAAGAGAATCTGAAACATTTCTGTACCCTCATCCTGCCAGAGTGTGAAGGATTCAGATTTAAGCCTGAATGCCCCAAAACAAATAAGAGTGAATTTGAACGGAAAGCAACTTCAGGGCTGTGACATTACAAAAGGAAACTGTATGATCCTTCCTGCTACCTGTCCATAGCTGGAGAGCAGGAAATGTGGTCATCAAATAGAAAGGAGAACATTTCTAGCATCTACCAGCAAACGTGGTCACTGTGAGAAAACCTTTCCTGTAGTCACTACCTTCCTGTGCCTCAGCCAGAGGGAGAAGGCGGGATTAGAAGGACCATTCAAACTATCCAAAGGGCTGCTTTTGCCCTCAGGAGGAACCTAATCCCAGTGTGTGACCTCCAGGTGCAATGCTCCCACAGCTGGCTGGTTGCAGTGACAGGGTCTCTCCAATGTCATTCCGAGCCAGCACCGTTGCTCCCACTAAGGAATTCCATCATGGTTAGGAGTGAATAATCTGCTGTTATTGTACCACGGAGTAAGTGTGTGCCACAGCACACCAGATGTTAATGGTGCTGTTGCATGGGAATATATGGGAGCACAACAGCACCTCTCTGGCTCCACCAGCAGTTGGCTGCCCATATGGTGGTGGCACACACCCCACACTGATGGATGCTCAGCAGATGCTGTTCAAGAGCTAAATAATGCAAAGAGAGGCTGGTGTGAGCAATATACAGCCCTCATAGTTCAGGCACTGCTCACAGGCAACAAATGCAGTAAATTGGAGGGGGAAGGGGGTGCAGTTTAAAAAAAAACAGGCCATTTAACCTTTCAGCATGTTAAAAAAGTAGTTCCAGGGGCTGAAGAGAGAGTTTTACTTCTGCACCTTCATTAAAAATACTTATTTTGGAGAAATTTCTGATTGAAATAAATGATTTTTTGGCCTTCACAAATCTATATTTGTCTATCTGTATCTGGGATTGTCCTCAAGACATCTGTGCATGTGTGTGCTTAAGCAGTCATAAAGTGCTTATAGTCCCCTCTGAAAACATGGGGTCCCTCAAGACCAGGAACCTCCACCTGAGTGAATATATTTTTCAGTTCATCTGCAGTGCTCACATGGTTATATGTAACTATCAGGATGTGGATCTTCCTAGGATAATACTAGACATTTTTATTGTCATAGTTATAGAAAGATAACCTCTCTGCTCATATCAATATTTTAGAGCATCTTCAGTGGTTGAAATTAGGTCAGGCACAGCAAAATTGCTGGTAGTTGAGGTGAAAAAAAAGATCAATAAGGTTACCTGATACAGAGACAGCACAGCCAGCAGCAATCACAATATTAGCACAATATGCATCAAAATCCACTTATATGTGGGAGTCTCAAAAAATGGAAACAAATACTAAAACCCACACAGAAGACATAAGCTATGATTCATGGGATGAGACAGGAATGCAATTTGCAGAAGAAACACCACTGAAAACAAAACAATCTAAAGGAAAATGCATTAGGTATCAGCCCATTTGAAGGAAAAAGGCATCAGAGCTGCCAACATTGCCCTGTACCTCCTCCATTTTGATACCACAAGCAGCCGGAGGGAAATAAAAGTTAGAACTTAATATCCAAGGTCATTAGTGCTCTCGATAACAGATTATCCCCGAAAACACGTTGAAGAAGGAAATTGTTTAAAATATAAAATTGGAATAAGCCTAAATTAGCCCATGAACTTGAAATTAAAAAAAAAAAAAGTCTTCTGTGCATTGCTAACACTTGTAAAAAAGAGTAAAAACTGTAAGGGGTTTAATGCTTAATGTGAATTAACTCAGCCATGTGTATTACACAGCCAAAGACACAGAAACGGCCATCTAAATTGATTCTGGAGCTGGTAGGCCTGCAGCAGATTCGCAAATGATAATGCATATATTAATAGATACTTTCACTAATTTCACTAATGACCAATTTTAACGAGAAATTTGGATTTGTAGATGAAGAGAAACATTCCCATTCCATCATTTGTACACGTGCAAAGAATTCCACATCCCAGGCCAGAGATTGAGCCAGCCACAACATGGACTCATCTCTCCAAACCCACATCCAGAGCAGCACGTGTTGCTCGCTCCCCTCATGAAGCTGGCCCTCTCCTTGAGCACATTCGAGACTCGTGTCTTCCAAAATGATGCTTGGCTCCAGAAAATGCATCCCTGTCAGTTTTTAGGACTAGGTAACTAATGATGTGGGCTTGTGGAGCTGCTGAGTAGAGTCACACTCTAACCTGGCTAATTCAGGCTGCCCAAAGCCCTGCAGGGAGCAGCCCCTGAGCTGCACCCAGCTTGAGAGCTGTGCAGGCACAGCAGTGTTCTGCTCCCTGCACCCCTGGGACAGTCCTGCTGCACTGGACTCTGCCTTGCCAGGGGGAAAGAACTTCCAAGTCCCGTGGTGTGGCCGAGTCTGGTTTAATAAGGTGGCAGAGTGAGAGATGAGCTGTCAGGACAAAGCTCCTCAGGCCCCGACTCCCCCAGCTGAGGTTCATCCCTTTTACATTCCAGTGGGTGAGGACATGCAGACCTCTGACAACCCACCCGATCAGGGTCCAGAGGACAGACATCAGAAACACTCTGGGGACTTCTGAAAAGAGCAGCTTGGTGCACTGGAACACAGTGATCCTGCATTCCTACAAGGCACTGTTAAGAAAAATCCCAAACCACTTTCAGTGTCCAGGACTAGTTTTCCCAGTTACCCCACAGCCAGACAAATATCCTGGCTGATGTCCTTCACCACCATTTTAGTCTGGGCTTCCACCACCACAAAGGCTTTGTGGGCCCCCAACATCTGAGTGAATGGAGAAATTATTTCAAATGCTACATTAACTCTAGGAGCTTAAAGTTTTTTTTCCCTAAATTTGATTTATCTTGCAACTAAAACAGCTTAACAGTCAACACATGCAGAGACTCATTATCTCTGCCTCTGGCTTCAAAAGGCTCTTGGACCCATTCAAAACCTCTTCCACTTTCAAGTGCCATCAAACATTCACTAACAGTAGCATGAATATCCAGACACATTCTGTGTCTGGTCTTTGTGGCCACCAAATTGTTACTTCCTTTCTCTCCCCATCCTCTATATTGTATTTTTATGTGTTGATTTTTTAGGGGTTTTTTTTGGTTCTTTTTATGTCTCTCCTTTCACATTTCCTTCTAATTAGGATGTTTTTATGTCCAGCATAATTTTGTACATGTTTGAATAACTGTGCCTTCCTGGCCATTCGATAAACCTTCCCTGATAATGTCCGGTTTTTATTACATCAGTGTCAGGAATGCTGACAACCACTGCAAGCTCTGAAGAAAAAAAAGAGCAAATAGATAGAATTTTAGAATAATTAAGGTTGGAAGGGGCAACAAGAGGTCATCTAATCTGACCTTACACCTAAAGGAGGATCAACAAGGGGTCAGCATATTCATCCCTAAGCGTGCTTTGTTCTGTGTGCACTGAGGAAAGGTTCAGATTATGAATACCCAGGTAGCAGCTACCACACTGAGTAACTCCTCTTGTCCCTCAGGAAGAAGTTCAATATTTCTGTCTCCAGTGGAAGGTTTTCTCCCAACAATACTTTCTCCCCATGCTGGAGCCCCCTGAACTTCAGAAACTAAACATGTAGCCAGGCTTGAAATGATACATGGTGAGTTTTCCTCCTCATTCTTTGCAGAAACCTACTCAAGGAGCACCAAGCAGCACGTCCTCCTTCACTAGATGAAAATTTAACCTAATCCAGCTGGTTAGACTTGAAGTGGAGGAAATCTGCTAACAGTTCATAGTGTCTCTGATACAAAATAACCTGTCATTTCCTCTTCCCCACACTGTATCCATACAAAACCCATTTTACCACATTTCTGTTTTTCACATCCAAGTCCACATACAATTCTTCGAATTATTTAGACACTAGCATTACCCTACAGATAGCCAAAGCTGAGTCTTTTACATTTCCATTTGTGTTTGAATTCATCATACCCCCAATGTTTAGTTTGTGAAACACTGGTAAAGCCAGCTACTAATCAGGCTTTCACAAAAATACAGGTCATGGTGCAAGCTTTTAGAAAGGAACCGTGTGGGAAAGACATACTTCAGAGAAATGGTGGGGTCTCCCCTCTTCATTCTTCCCACATCCATCCCAGAGATCATTCACATAACTATGAAGCATAATCCTATAAACCAGCAGAGAATTTAGTCTTGACAGCTGTGCCATCTTGTTTTATGCATTACCTTCAGACATTTTCAGCTAATTTCTCTTTTATGAAAAAAACAAAAAAAATTCTTTACAATCTTCATATATTAACTTTGTCACTTACATATATCTTTGCTTTTTTGGTAGGCTGTGGCCTTGCTTTCCTCCTTCCCTGTGAAATAGGTCAGTATCTAATTTTCTTTTAAGAGAAAATTTTACTTCATACACCCAGCACGATGTACCCAAGTGGGACACACACACACAGGTATGTGCACACACATACATGCACACATGCACACAGAGGGATGTCTTAAATCACAAGCAATCCAAACACTACAGAGTAGTTCATGTGCACAAGCAAAAGACTGAAGTTTCCCTCTAACATGATCTTCATCAATTTTGGGAGTTCTTGGGTTCCAGAGAAACCATCCTACTGCTTTCTGAGGCTGCTGCCCCCACCACAGCTGGTGATCCCCTGGGAAAGTCTTGTACCTTGTTCTTAGTTACTGGACATGAATTTAAATCTAAGCTATCTGGGACTGCACTACATTCACTTGCCTGTCAAGGCTGCAAAGGATTGGGTTCCTTCTGTTTATCTGCATGGACAGCCCATACTCCCAAACCAACCCCATGATGGAAATTTGATCACACAGTCCCTTTCAAGATTGCAAGCAATTTCTACAGAGTTGAAAAATATTTATAATAAACTGCTTAAAGAGTAAATATTGAAAATCATAAGGGATAACAAGCATGCTCTAGATGCAAGTTTACACATGAGAAAGTTCAAGCTGTACTGGCTCCTGTTGCTGTGAGGTAGAATAGAGGAGATTTAGATAAGGGTGACTTTTTATGGCCCTAGTACCAGAGTCAAATGTACGTGACATAAAAGAGAGTTTGGCTAAAAGATACCACAGAGTCTGCACTCCGATATAGTTAGAATTGTAACCTGTGGATGATGGAAGTGTACAGAAAAATAACTCTAACAAATACAATGATTGAGATCAGAAGAGATGTGCTGTGCTGGAAGATCTGACAGCATCGGACAGATGCCAAAACCCCCTCTAAAATAATCTATAACAGGAAACCAGGCAGGGTGCAGGTAGCCCTGGAGAGGCTCTAGCAGACTGCTGTTCAATGAATTCTGTTGCACAGATGTTCCTTTGTAGTTCTCAAAAACCTTTAAGGCTCCTGGTCAGTAAAGAAGTTTGGAAAAGATTCAAACTTCAGCTCTGCAGTGTCAGCACATATTCCTATCTGTGCTAACTAAAGCACAGTGCTGGCAAAAAAAGCAATTCTGTAAAACAATGGCATGAAATTCTACTTTCATTCTCTCTGTATGATTTCCAGACCAAGCACTTAATCTCGTCCCCAAAACCTACCTCTAAGTGTCCCTTACTGGTGCCGGTTGTCTGGGAGCTGTTTATAGCAACAGCAGAGACCCAAAGGTTGATTCGTGTGAAAGGAATGGAAACTTTCAAGTGAAAAATACACTTAAGAAGGGTGAAGAGGGGATAAGGACCAAAGGATTACCAACAAGGAGTCCTTAGCTCTGGAAAGACCTTAAAACCCAGACTGGCCTTTCCAGCTGTCTGACTCAATGGGATGTAACATTTGCACCAAGGTCTGACTGCTTGGCTTGGTTCATTTAAACCAGACTGGAAAGGAGAAGTGAAATCTTGCTGTTTGCTCGCTCAGGGGAGGGTGGTATTGTCTGTACAAAAAATTAAACTTGGTTTAAAAAATAAACAACCCTAAACCTGCAAACTGCTAGCAACACTGAAAGTATAACAGCACCTTGTCATTCCTGCTGCCAGTTCTTTGATTTGGGGTGTTCCTGTTGTCTCACCAAAAGCTGTCCTTGGCTACATGTACAATTTTCACTCACTTTTCTATAAGTGGTATTTGTATGTCAGAGCCACTGCTTCCCACCTGAGTATTAAATCAGAGCTAAAAAAATTGCCATCCTGAAACAGGAGCTAAAGAAACCCAAACTGCCTTGGATCCCCACTGTACCCTCCCAAATGACAGCAAGATCACATTGTTTAAGGCACCTGAAAAGAAACAGTGAATATTCAAACACAGGCAGCAAAGGCAAACGGAGAGAGGAAAAGCTCAGAGGAATGAAAATAGTGGCAACAAAAATCTTACAAAGTTTGGAGACCCAAAGCATGACCCCCTTTCTTTCCCATACAACTTCCTGTTGAAATAACTGTGCCTTACAAGCCTTTCCAACAGATACAGGAACAGTCTTCAGGATGTTCTATGGTCTTTTATAATCTTAATATATTTTTCACTTTAGACATGTCAAGTAATATATACCAACATATAGTTACCTCACCACTGCTGTACCTCATGAGTAAATTAATATAACATTTAACTGCTATTTTTTGCTTATTTTACAACTAGTAAACAGAAACTGTTTGAAAGAGGTAAAAGCATATCCAGAAATGCATACAAAACAGAGATATTCAGCAGGCATGGAAGAGGAGATCAGACATGCAGGAAAAGGAAAGGCATCTGAAGTCAGAGATTTATATTGGATCAATTATTCCCAACTCCCTTTGACTATATCAAAAGGCAGAGGAATACAGCCAAATAATGGACAAAGGTTTCTTAAAATTCAAAGTCTGTCTTGATTTGTGTCTTATTTAGAATTTCTATATCCCAGCACAATCCCTGTTACATTGCAGAACTTCACAATTAGCAGCTTGCAAATGGAGATAAGTCCTCACTCCATCAGTGCTCATGGGTGCTGGTGTTGTGGGGAGAGTAATGCAGTGTTTTAGTTGAGTTTTTCATCACTCTATGAAAATCCAAACCGTTGTGAAATAGCAAAGCAGAATTAAATGGCACTAATTTCTGGACTCTCGTTGCACACAGCAAGTACCGAAGGCCAAGAGTTTAGTATGGTTTGGAGAGCTGGGAATGCAGCAAACAGAATTTCCACTGTCTTCACGAGAAGCACTAGTCAAGTGGGGTTTAGAGTTAATTTGATTTCCACCCATTAAAATTATATGTTCCACACAGTAGAGTCATAAAACGGCCATAAAAGTGAGAGCACTTGCACATTGAATAACTTTGGCAGTGGGGTTGGCTCAGGGGTGAGAAGCAGCAGGAACAAGGGCAGCACAGAGAGTCTTCCTGACCTGTGGCATGAGGGCTGTGGGGTGTGCAAGTTCACCAGGATTCACCCTTGCTCTGCTGTTTCACATCAGCTGAGCAAAGCAACACACAGAACAGGATACAAACCATGACAAAAAGCAAGGCTGCTCGCCCTTCTTCACCGAGCATTACCTGATCTCAACAGCCCAGGGGTGGCTTTTTGGGATAAGATGTGCTGTAAATGCTATAAATGGCACAGGAACTGCCATGTTCCAAAAAAGCAGGCTGCTGCAGCACGCCAAAGACCGTGTCTTCAGATGATGTAAATCTGCTCAGCTTCATTGAGCCATGGTAATTTACACCAGCTGAGGGATGGACCAAAGGCATTTGTTAAGGCTGCAGTGTATTTAAGAACAAGCACAGATCAATAGTCCAACAAATATTCATTTCACATCACTGCTTTTCAGAAGAGAGGTCAAATGGATCCTTACACATTTTTATTTTCTAAAATTTCAAGCCGAGAGCAGTGAAAGTTGGTAATTAAATCCCCTTTGAAGGAAGCGCTGGCAATGAGGAACAGGCAAGAGCTGGTACTGCACAGAAGCTGCAGTTCTGGCTCACAGGTGGCATTAAGGGCTCTGAGAGAGCATGACTTATCCCTTGAACTGTCTTCTGGGAAGCCTGCTATCTCATCAGTGACAGGCCAGTTGGAATGAATGTAACAAATGAACAGCTCAGTATGTAGGTCCCAAAATAAACCAAACTGAACTCCTGACATGTAGAAATCAGTACCTTTGCCTGGTTATTTTTCATTTTAATGTACATGAATTCAGTGAACTTTGTGTTGGTATTGCTCTCTGCCTGGTTATAGGGAAGAAATATAAGTGGCATTACAGGGAAAAAATATTCTCATGAGATTTCCATCCTAATTATGCAAACCCAAGACAACGTTAAGATTTTAATGGAATTTCCAAAGTGTATGGACATTTTCAAATACAACATGACAAACCTGGCTTTGGAAAGGGGTGCAGTGCTTCCTGAGGAGAGAGCACACACAGCCTACAACTGAGCAATCATGCCAGACCTTGGGACAACTTTTATCAACAGTCTGCCTCATCAGAATGACACGAGGAATTGTATAATCAAAATGCCTCCCTCAGTGAAAGAAAAAGAGAAGAAAGAGCATCATATGTCGGATACTAAAAATGGTGATTTCCTGGAGCTATAGCGACCATGTGAATGGAAATTTTAGGTCAGACTGCACTGCAAAATATGGAAAATTATTTGTCTTGTAGGTTGATTTTAAATTAATCCATATCACCAGCAGACCACTCTGATTTGCTCTATGTTGGTCTGTTCTCTCCATCCTTTTCAGAGTAGAGCCCTGGCATCTCTCCTTACGACTTACAGCAGGGAAAAAAAAAGCCATAGGGCTTTAAATTTTTAAGTCTGTGTTTTGAAAATACTGCTGTATGTATTAGGCTTCTCTTGTTTTAGAGGCCCTTTCCTGGAGAGTCTTCCAACAGGAATATCATTTACATCAGCAAGGCTTTTTGGCAGTTTTTCTTTTTTTCCTTTTTATAACCATGTTGCAGTGAGACATCAGTTTAGGCAGCCAGCTCTGCAATAAAACTGACAACAGGTTTATTCTCCTTCTCCTCATGGGACCAATAGGAATTTTAGAAAAGAAAGCAGGAGGGAAGGAACAGCAACAACATGTGTGTATGATCTGCTTTGTCCCAGCACACCAATTCTGCTGCTTTCAGAGTGATTCTCATTTTAAAATCCAATGTTTTTCTTATATTTCATTAGATATTAGACCTAGAGCACATTATAGAGGACATCATATCTAGAGCAGAGGTATTAGGAGGTCCTATCAACTTCAAAACTGCCAGGATTTTACCTTTGGGGTGAAACTGTCCCTTTTCTTGTTCTTGTCGCAGCTATGCAAATCACTGTGAAACATCAGTGCCCTGGAACCCTTCTGCCAGAGGGAATCCCCACAAAAGCATGGAAAAGTTTTAAAAAAGAAAGGCAAATGAAACCAGTCTCTTTAGCTCATCTGGAAGAAACTTATCTCAAAAGGAAATTCCTTAAAGCTACCCTGGCTGCTGTGCCTGAAGTCACACGAGTTCCACCTCTACTCATTTCCCAGGAAGAAGCACTGGGAGCAAAGATAATTTTTTTTAGCACTGGATGCACAAAGGATCATTTTTTGGTCACAGAAGGATGGTCTTCTCTTCCTCACCACCAGATAAATGACTGAAACTCCTGAGCAAGCAATGGTGGTTTGGGTTTCCAGTTAACTCTGTTTTATTCTCCAACAAATACTGGTGAAAAACCCAGTGAGCACAACACCCAAGAGGCAAGAAGTTGAACCAACAGTCTGGGAAGGTCTCATGGCCTGGAGTCAGGGGGTTGTATCTCACAGATTAGCTGCCTGTGGTGCAGACCAGCATGCTTGGAATAGACATGCTGATAGATTAGAAATTCCATCCCGATTTAATGGATTTAGTCCCAACAGTATAGGACATAATTAAATCTTTTAAAAAAGATTAATCCACCTTTACTACCTACCATTTATCATCTCTAAACACTCAGAGATAGAGTGCGTGTGTTGGGGGGCTACAGACACACATATTTATTTAGAGAAAAATGCTGTTTTGTTAGTAGGAACAATTTACAGATTTGTCTGGGTTCGGAAAATTTCGTAATCTCCGGGGCAACTCCATTTATTCCAGCTGCAAACAGAGGCTGTGCCCAGATGATGGCGCCTACAAATCACGGATCCCTCTTCCATAATCATTAGGTAATTCATCCTGCCGGGTTATGCATCGTGGGCTTTAGGGTTTATTGCAGAGGAAAATAGAAGTCTCATTGTATTGCAACCCCTCAATCACCAAACCCCCAAACATTGCAACCCCTGCCTCCCTGTCCCCAGAAACCACAGACTGTGTTATGGTGCTGTGTTAAATTAGCTTTTACAGCTACCTTCCATTTAGGGAGAAACAGCACCAGAATAAGATATAAGAAAATACAAAGGGTTTAGACTAAAGGTTCTTCATCCCATGGGAAATGCATAATTCAAGGTATTTGTAAATGTGTTTGTGATGTGCTGAAAAGCTGAACTGGAACAAAATAAATAAACCCAAGCAACCAGACCTGAGAATCCCAATCCTTGATGGAAATCAGACAGGCAGGTTTAGATGTATTTTTGAGGGGATTGTGGGATTAGGGTCGACTCACTGAAAGGCTGCCCTGGTCAGCAATAGCTTCACACCAGAATGCAGCTCTGAGTGCTGGGCAGTGACTACCTTTTATACAGCATAGCTTATGTTCATTTTGGAGGGGAGAAGGAAATAAAGCTATTGAGGAAATAACAGTTTGGAGGGAGACAAGATTAATTCTAAGTGAATCACACATTTTTCAGGGATTCAGGGTCTGCACAGAGAGTAAAAATAAAAAGCTTCAGACCTAGTGAATGAAAATCAGCTCAGCAAAGCATTTGAGTTTGGATGTTTATCTGGGACTGGTGTTTTCAGAAATAGAGTTCTCTCTGCAGATTATCTCAAATAGATGGGGATACAAGAATGGAAACAAATTGGTGAGAAAGTCCTGTTACCTAATATGAAAATGTTTTATATGAATTTTGTGATCATTGCTAATAGAGGTTCAGGTTTAACACACCATTTCCTCCAAATATATGTGTTCAGATACATAAATGTTAATTCTGACCTTTGTCTACTAAGTACATCTAATGTTCCTCACATATTTCATTCATCTATAATAAATTACCCATTCCTTCCAATTCTGTATGTTCAATGTCCTTCTAAAGATACCCAGAAGAGGGGAAAAAACCCAACACCTGAGGACCAGAGATATGCCAAATTGATTTCAGATTTGGGAACAGTCCCATGTAGTCTAAAATGTTCCTTTAGGAAAAAAAACCCTCCAAACCAAAAAACAAAAATAATAACACACCCCAAAACTAAACTTGTGAGCTTTTTCTTTTTGGCATGGAGGATTTTTCCAGCAGCTTTCAGGTTTGCTATTTGCTGGCCCACAGAAGCATCACTTTTCCTAGGTCTTGTTCAGCGTTGGGAAATCAGTGAATCCCCTGAAGCTCAAATATCCCAAGCCTTCAACTAGAAACTTGGCAAAAAGTAACCAGTACCTAACCATTAATAAAACTCCTGGCAAGAGCTGAAGCTCAAAACTCCTCTCATAGTTGTGCATGGCCAAGAAAACAGGGCACTCTTGTGCTCTCCCTGTACCTCCTCATCTGCACCTTTCTGTGCTCCACAGGATGGTCAGGCTCCTGGGCTGTCTCCCTTGGGAGAACACTCCTTGCCTTCCTTTGGGACCGTGGTGGGGGCCTCATGGGCACCTTCCATGCTGGCTGCTGCAGCAGCCAAATGCTCCCAGCTCCACACTGCATCCTCACCTCCCTGCTGAGTGGGACACGCCGTGAGGGAAAGGCCATCGCACCGATCCCGCTGAGCCTGGCTTTGTGTTACAGCTCTGCAAACCCTTAGCCATGAGTTATTGCTCCTCAGAGACTGCAGGGAACACATGTCAAGTGAGGCAAATTCACACTGTCTTGTCCTCAGATGATTTCCACTCTAAATTCTAAAGAATCTGATTTCTTTCTCAGCACAGCCGGTATCTGGTGGCTGATAGGGCTTCACTCAGGCTGGCAGCAGAGAAAGTGTTTCCCAGCTTTGCTGGCTGGGTTGCAAATAGCATTCGTGCTAAATATGGTTTTGGTTTCAAGATTTGGAGAATTTTCTTCGTATGCTTAAAATCAAGAGTAGTATGAAGACAGTACCTGATTCTAAGCATTCATGACCAACAAGAGAGACAGCACAGAAGGTTTCATTAGGAATGACAAAACCAGGAGTATTTCCAGCTATCTTGTGTGATGTTTGATTAAGTATTACAGATATTTTTGGCTAAAGATTAACATATTTTTGTCCTAACAGTGACAAATGTGTACATACCTTGTCTGTGGTGCAGGGAAGTCAACACATGTGCAGTGCAGAGTGTCAGGAGTTTGGTGTTTACTGACACACCACCTACAAACCAAGCATCCAAATTACCAAGTAGGCTCTCCTGGTTCTTGGTTTTCCCAGTGCCACAAACATGATTGCTGAGGGTTTAAAGATAAAAATAAAAGGCCTCCAGGAATGCACAGTTTAAAGCCACAATCCTGCAAATGCCTTACTGTGAATTTCTTTTGCTAACACAGATGATAGATGTACTAAGTTGTTTTCTCCTGGTAAAATGCTAAGAATAGTTTAGTCCCAAAATGGCATCTTTGACTTATTTAAACA
This sequence comes from Corapipo altera, assembly GCF_003945725.1. Taxonomy (NCBI): domain Eukaryota; kingdom Metazoa; phylum Chordata; class Aves; order Passeriformes; family Pipridae; genus Corapipo; species Corapipo altera. The sequence goes on from NW_020884914.1 coordinate 3,958,816, forward strand.
TTTCTCTCTTTCTGTCTAAGTGTTGGGGATGTACTTTTACTGAAGAAAAAAAAAAAGATAAGCTATTTCAGCAACTAGAAAAATTACTATTTGGGTTTAAAATTGATTCTGAAAGAAAAAAATAACCAAAGTGACTTAAGAGGTGGAATCAGAGGCCTGTTTGAAAGACTATGATGAATGTCTGAGACTTGTGCCAAAGACTGTTTTCCATCAGCTCAGTGTGGATCCAAATCCCCTGGGCACTCCAGAAGAAAGATGATCTGGTCGATCAGCAAAAGAAATGGAGAAATCCTGCTTGTTATTTGTTGGTGTCTCTTGGATGACCTTTTAAATAAAAAAATAAAAAAACCTCAACAAAGTTACACTGAGGTTTTAACTGTCATAAAATTCATTAGGCTGGGGAGGATATGAGGGATCATTAAGTCCATGCCAAAGCAAAGTTTGGAAGTTATTAGGACAAATACTGGGAATGCTTGAACACTAGTCTCTTGCATCTGCCTATTTTCAGAAAAACATATAGAAATTTAATTATCTTTTTCTTTTAGGATTTCATTATAGACTTTCATAGATTGAGTTTAACTCTGTCGATAGGCTTAGAAATTTCTAATGGAGGAATAACACACACACACAGATGAAATAATCTATAGAAATTAAGTGATCATTCCTATAGAAAACCAGACCATAAATTTCCCAGAATTTGCCAGAAGCAGTCACACATTTTTTAGAGTCCAGCAAAAAGGTTCTTAAAAGATTTCCAAAGACTCAGTTCCCAGTACTTTGTAATAGTTGGGCTTCTTTAGTCCTTCACCACAATCACCAGTCACTGAGAACATGAATGCTGTCTGGAGAGCTGAGCACTCCCTGGAGTTAATGCATCCCTACCACTGCTGCCAGCAGTGCTGATGGCAATGCACAACCAAAACAAGACTAGAAACTCAGGTCTAAATAAAAATACTGGCATTAATAGAGGGGGATACCTTAATTCTATTCTGCCTACACAGAAAATCAGCATTACTGGACTCTACAAGCCAGTCAGACATTGCAAGGAATGTACTGTACTGCCTTGCAGCATCTAAATACCTGAAATGCTGTCACTGGGCACAAAGCCATGATATAGCTTAGCATCTCTTGGCTGGAATATTAATGAAATTAAAATAGGTGATATGAGTGAGATATTTAATTTTTTAGAAGTTCTGGCATTCCCCAAATTAATGAAACACGCTTCAGGATATGCTAAGGTAAATACAGACCCAAACATAGACATCAGGGTTAGCAAACCAGAAATGTCTCTCTAACTCCCCAAATGTGCTACAAGAGAGTATGTGTTTATTCATATCCTGTTAGAGGTTCACATAAGATATTCAGATTTTCTGGAATTGGTGACTTATTTGTGAACTGAGGATTAATATATTCTTAAGAATGAAGAAAAAAAACCCTCCAAAGTCCTCAAGGTTTTATTTGCTTTACAGTAATCCTGTTCTTGCCAATCACTGTGTTCAAACAAACTTCAAACATCCCCTAAACAAACAAACAAAAAAGCAACACTCCCCCATCCAGACCAGCAACTTTTCTCTGCTTTTTTAAATCTGACAATGAACCCATTTTCAACTGCAATGGATGGTAAGAGAGAGGTAAAGGATCAGGCATTTCCTATCCACAGCAAAAGGGAGTAGCCAGCCTAGTAGTGATCTTCCATAAGAGTAGAAACACAGAAATTCTGCTATTAGAAAGTTTCTCAGCTGTAAGAGCTAAGAGGAACAGCACATGTATTTTTGCCCCAAATGGTTCCTCTGAGGAAATATGGGAATGCAGAAACTAAGGACAAAAGAATAAAACAGAAAAAAAAAAGCCCCACAAACTAAACCAGTAAAATACAGATCGACTATCAGGAAACAGTTCCATAGGAAGAAGCTAGAAGTCTGTAGGATGTTCCATGAAGAGGAGATTTTTGGTGTGGAAAATCTCAGCGTTACGAACAATAAAGCTGGAACTGGATGAGACAATGTCCTTGAAATTCTAACTGTAAGAAAGGCTCATGCTTGCTTTTTCTCAGCTGTGCTGGTGCCACTGAGGTAGGGTGCCACACAGGCAAGGATGAGTCAGGTCTGCAAGAACAACTGAGATAATGATCCTCATATTTGAATGGCAAAAATGCTAAAAGCTTCAAGATTTCTCTTGTTCAGAAAGCTCTCATTACTGTTGGTAATGAAGCATGAGCCAGAAAAAGCACAGCTTGACAACGAGATTCCAAGCTGAGCTTGTGGATAGGCAGGGGAATCCCCTCTCCTTACACCTAAACCAGCAAAAAACTTCCCACTAAAAACTTACAGAAGAAACTAAACACTGTGGTGAAGAATGGCATTTTTTCAAAATCCCTTTCCCAAGGTGAACTGTGTTTCAGCAGTCCAACAACAGCACGAGCTCAGCAATGCTCAGGAACAGCTTCAGCTACTTGCACAGCTGGAGGGTTTGGCCTCCAGGCTTGGACTGATGGATGTGGAGGGGGCCCAGTCCTGCCACTGCTGCCCAGTGCACGGAGGGGAATTCCATGGGGTATTCCATGTGCCACTGGCAGACTGGATGGGTGCCTGCACACAGCTATTCCATGTGCAGGGCAGCCCTGCAGGCACCAATGGTGCAGGGGGACCCACTGGAGAGACTGTGCTGTGATGCCCACCCAAGGCACAGGGCAGAAACCTCCGTGGCAATGGCAGCATCCTGCTGGCAGGAGACACAGCTTTTCAGAGAGAAATGGATGGGGAAATGTGAGGGAAATTAGTTAAATTTGCAGCAATGGGCTGACTATGTGAGAGATGTTTCTTTTCTGGTAGTAAAAGTTGCTCCTACAGAATTCCACTCTTTCTTTTTTTTTTTTCCCATTACAGCTGCTGCTTCTTAATGGGGCGACAGACTATGCTGTCTGTATTAGTCAGCAGTCGAGGTAAGAGAGTAGCTTTGCCTGGTGATGCCAAGCCTCAGTGTAATTTCTGCAGACATCCTCATCTGAAAACACCTCGGGTGACAGTTTGGCAGGCACGCTGGCATTTCCAGCTGAGTCCCTGCTCCTCCTCATTGAACTTCAGCACTGCCTAAAGTCACTAAATGAGACAGAACCCCCTCTGCAGTAGGAAGGGTAAAAACTGTGTGAGAACTATTCTGCGTCTGTATGTCTAGATAAAGCAAATGAACTAAATGTGGGAGGGGAAAAGGAGATACAGAAAGTGTAGCCAGGGGTCACAACTCTGTCCATGGCAGGACACACCTTTCTGACACCCTCTGCCCAGGGCACACGTGTCCTCATGGCTGTTCCGGGGCAAACCCCACAACCCTGAGGTAACATCTGGGCTGGGACGAGCCCTTGTCTCTGCTCTGTTGTTCAGGTACCTCTCATCAGCATTGCACCTGCTGAGCTCAAAGGAGAGGAAACGCTGCTCTCACACATCCTTGTGAGTTTTGCTCTCTTGGTCCCATCAGTGTGCAGCCACTGCAGCAGGGATTTTGCTTTAGAGACCTGACAGCCCACGTCAGGCCTCTTTCTAATCTCACTATTCCCCTTGAAAAGCAAACACGTTTCTTTTGAGACCACAGAGAGCACTCACTCCAGCCTCTTGGCTTTCACTTGCTGCAGATACTTTGAAAGACTAACTCCTGTTAATTAGAAAAAGATAAACAAACTCAGACCTTGCAAGTGCAGGTCTTGCACCGGCCGGTTCCAGAGGGGAAGAGGCTTTGGAAGTTGGTTTACCAGACACGTTTCTGAACCATCACTTGAATTAAACCAGACCCCATTTATTTTCCATGCCCTCTGAATGCTACTTTCCCAGTGAAAAGAAAGTAACATATTGATAACAGCATGCTCTGCCACAGGAGAGGATCGAGAATCACCCACGCGTTGCCTTGAAAACAAACAACCCCCAAACAATTGATCAGTCACTGCTAGTACAGAGGCAGTCTATTATGGATAAAAATACAGGTGGAAAAAATTCATCAGGGATGTGCAAATACCTCCATTTAAATTCAAGCACAGTAAAGCAAGCTTTACTCCTATAAACAGGAGCAGTGGATTATGGAGGCATCTCTCTCAGGTCCTGGCAGACGGGGAATGCATTTCCAGGCGAGGGGAACCAGAAAACTGAGTGATTTCCCTGTTGAGGCTGGGATTTCTGAGGTGGCTTAACCTGACTGCCAGGAAAGGTGGAAGTGCACCACAGGCTGCTGTATAAATTGCTGGTTTGGCTCCCTGTGTGTGATCTGAACACAGCCCCAAAGCTGAGCTCTGTATCTGCACGCCCAGCAGCGCTGCAACACCTCTGCCCAAACATCAGCTCCCCTGGGGCAGCACAGTGCCAATGGCACAACTGGCTGTGGTCACCCTGGGAATCTCTCACTGGATACCTGAAAGGTTTATTTAATTAAAAATTTTAAATAAGCGACAGAGCAGTCTGTGGAAAAGGCACCAGGAAGGCTATGAAAGACCATCTATGTACACTGGGGGGGTTGTGTGCACATGTGTGCATGTGTGACAAAGAGACACTGAGAGCAAGACCACTTCAGCTCCTCACCACAGCTTGTACTGATTCCTTCCCCACCCTTTGCTGTAGCTGCCCATGTGGATGATGCACTTCTCAAAGGAAAGGCTGACACTAGTGTTGACATACTAAGCCTGACTCAATATCGTCCTAGGCTCAAGCAGAACTTGTCTCGAATGAAGAAAGATATTAGCCAGACTTTTAAATCCAGAGCTAAGGAAAATACCAGCTGAGAGTGGCCCCAACACCTTTTAATTTTAGCTTCCCTCTCCAGCTATGGGCACACAGTGCAGTGTCCAATTTTAGTTTAGTCTGTCCACTGCTCACCTTGATTTCCACAGCATTGCTTTGGAAATCTTCATGGCTTTCTCAGCAGAACTGTAAACTTCAAACAGCAAAACCAGACCACAGCTGTAGAGCTCTGCCACTTTCTTGCTGACATTTCTGCCTAGGAGAGAAAATACCACAAACTGTCTCAAACAGAAAAGGAACAATGACAAGAATTCACTCATTTCCTTGCAATAGAAAACTTGAATTTTGAAAATTCAGGTAAACAACAGTAACTAAAAGCACTAAATACGATTTCACCCTTAGCTCAGGAAAGTGAAAGAAAAATGTCAGCATTCTGAGTTTTCTTCTCCATGACCATGCAGAGTTACCCATCTGTGCTGGGTTGACCTTGGCTGGTTTCCAGGCATCCACCCAGCTGTTCTCCTACCCCCCACTCCTCAGTAGGAGATTTCGTAGTCCATCTACAGAACAAATGGTTTAGACAGCTTGTAATGCCTAGTAGTACCCAAATTATAAATTTTGTGAAAAACTGTTATAAAAATAGGGTTACCATAAAATATCATCTGTTCATATATGGTCAAACCTTCTTCCCTATACCTAGTCTAGGGATTATAACCCTAAATTCTGCATAAGAGATTCTTCTCTGGACAATATGGTGGACTTGCATTAGAGCTTGACACATGATTAGTTCATATGAGAGGGAAAGTATAATCTATTTCTCAGAGTGTGACTGATTTCAGAATATATAAATTCTATGTAGACAGAAATTATGGAATTTACATAGAGAGGGAACAAATTCAATGTGGAGAATGAGAAGAGTTACCTGAAATTTTGCTGCTCAGAAGGCCATTCACAGAGTGCAGTGGGTTCTCTTGTAACCCTAAATTATTTGGAGTTGAATTTTTTTTTAAGAACAGCAAATCAATATAAAACAAGACTATGCCTATAAATGGAACCAAAAGAAATTTATCACCTTCCATTCAATCAGGAAAAGAAACACAGTCTGCCAATTTTTTATCCTTACTATTTTTCAGTCCTAGAGATTTTTCCAGCAACATCGTCATCGAGCAATATATGGCATCAGCTGGTGACTGTTTATACTTCAGTGCAGGTAGATGATATATCTCCACTTTCCTTGCTTGAACTCCATTCCATCTACCCTCTGCAATATCAGAAACAGGAAAGTCCAAAAAGTTATTGCATTAAAAGTTAATATAAGGAAAAAGCAGGTTATTCACTTTAACTGAGAGAACTGGGTTCCTGATGAGAAATCAGAAGTCAGCAAATTCTGGGATGGCTTCCAAAGGCACAAATAGGTGCTAAGGCTCATAACCATGGAAAGTCAAAGGTAGTCAATGCCTTGATTGCACTACTCTTTAAATAGTGACAGTCCCACTGAGCTGAATTACTGCTCAAGCTGGAGAGGCTGGGAGTCATTTTCCCTTTTCAGTATCTCTACCATCATCTGCTCCTCCAAATACATGAATACTGCACAACTCCTCAGTCTTAGAGCTACACTGTGTCTTCTCCTGGTCTTGCAGAACAATTTGTTCCTTCAGTGGGGTAAACAGTTGCTGCAGGCAGCGTGGGCAGTGTGACAGCCAACCCTGAGCAGGAACACCAGGAAAGTGGGACAGGGAGACAGGGAGGTGTCAGCACCACGAGTCTGGCTGTTGAGGGTGCACAGAGACTGCAAGGATACCTTTGCTGGTATTTGCTTGCATACCTTAATCATAACATACCTGATACAGGGGCATTATTTGGTGACTTTTGTCCTTGCTGTAAAGCTTTTCGGAAAAAAACTCCAATATTAATTGTTTGAAAACAGGATTTTAAAATAACGGATGGGGAAAGCAAACAAAAACCACCATAAAAAAATAATAAAAAAGCTCCTTCTCCTGCCAAATCAGTTGTGCTTGGCTTACAGAGAGGTCATTCTTTGTTTTGGTTTGGACAAATTCTTTTCCAAAAGCTATACTTTACACAGAGAGGCTTAATTCAAATATGCAATTAAATATTGCTTTCCTGAACAGAAGTGGCCACACAGAGCATGCTGTCAACACATCCCTGCAAGATTTCTCCAAGAGTTCAGCAGAATAATTAGCTTTGGTGCCGTTGCACAGTAGTTTTTATCTATCAGAGTTTTATCTTGCCTTCTCTCAGTGGTGAGTCTGAGAGAAATTCTGAACGTTTGCCTCATGGGTCTAATCATCTTATTGATGCTCAAAGCGTTTAAATGTGATCTGCAGCCCCTTCACTCTTTGACATTCCAGTTCTTAAAAAAAGTCAGATATTTTGGCAGGTGCTTAGCTCAGACTTGTTCTTTAGGCTATAAGGCTTTTGCCTGTCTAATTAGCTGTGGCAAAAAGCTGAGAATGTTGACAATCTGGGGATGTGAGGTAATAAAAAATAGATTATTTACCAGCAGCAAATTAAGCCCTCTAAGAACCAGTGTGATGAGTTGTGCCCCTCTGACAATTCCCTGTAGCAGACAGATACCACTGTCTCCATCTGTCTATCTTGTGCACAGCGTACCTGACGGCATGTTTCTAATCTATTTTCCCATGCAAAAGAATTGATCCACCAAAGCCTTCAGAGACTATAGAAAGTAACCTTTCTAGTGACAAGAAGCAAAATCTGTCTGCTTCCAAAGATGATTTTTCCCGGTTTCCTTTGGGGCAGTGCAAATAATTGGCCAAAATGACCAAACGCTGCTTAGTACTAGAGGAGCGGCACAGTTGTGCTTCCAGTGTGGACTGGCAGATGATGGCATGGGAGAAAAGGCAAGTATGGATGATGGATGAGGTCTGGCTCTTCAGAAGCAGGGAGAGCCATTACTCAATATGCTGCCTGCTCTGCTCCATGGCAGTGTCTGCCTGGCTCTGGCTGTGAGGGAGCCGATGAGGCCGAGGGGCCGGGGGGACAAACAGCAGCCCAAACTTGAACACAGAAAAATCCACATCATGAAAAGTTAGGAACGGAGGTGACATGACTTCTTGCCTAAGCACATGATCAGCAAGGCAGAGGGGCACGCAGGTGCTACAGAACATTTTCCCCCTTTTTAAAACCAGCCTCAGAAGGCGGCCAATAAAAACAATGGCTCCTTGGAGTACTTTTATTTCCCTCTGCCAATTTACGCCAACTGTCTTGGTTTTACTCCTTTTTTAGACCACACTACTTTTCAAATTCCTCTCCCAAATTGTATTTTAAGGAATGAGGTTCTGGAAGGCTTTTTGTTTTACTCAAACCAGGGTGTATGGATGTGAGAGGACAGTATATGCAGCATATACTACTCTCTCACCCATATTTCTTTAGAAATGCATTAGCCACACTTTCCTGCATGTTTTCACCACTATCTTGTTAGCACAAGGCATTAGACAACCCTTTGGGTCCTGTAAGCCAGTGCAGTTGTCTGATGACAAAGGAACGACAGTAAAACTTCTCTAGGTTACAACACTTGCTTTTATAATCTTCCTTCCTCCACAAAATGCTGGATCCGCCTGATGTCTGGTCACGGATCTCAGATTATGTGCTGCAAGAGATCCTAAAAGTCCAATTCTTTGTCAGTGTGTTGATATTGTAAGAACATTATTCTTTTTCCTAGGGAACTTTCTAATCAGTATGGATAGAGTACATGATGTAAAGCTCATGCACTTCAGTTTTACAGGAAGCAGAGGTGACATCAGACCTTCCCTTTGGAGTGGTCACACCAAGGTTAATACAGCACCTCAGTAAAGGATATATGGATATGGATATTTTGCCTTTTGAGCAAAGACTCCTAACTGTGTAGCATTTTCAGATACACCAACTCCCTCATGTTTTGGCTTGTCTCATCATCCACAAAAGCTAAATACAATGTCAAGGTTTATTGAGAAGATCACAAAGCAGTATATGCATTTTATAACAGCGAGGGAATGTCTGAATGAGCTGAACAAACTGACACAGACAAGTTAAAACCCCTTTCACACATCTATGCTAAATTCCAACAGAATTTTCTCCAAGCTTTGGTCTAAAAGTTATACAGCTAAATCCTTACAGAGATGGACAAGAAAGCAAACTGCAGTTTTTCCCATCCATGTAAAAGGCTGGAAGTACCAGGAATCTCATGAGTGTGATTATTGCCAAGAGGTTGTCGGTTCAATTTTAGAGATCAAAGATGATACAGAAACATTCTGTAACTCTGTTTTTTTAAGCAATGGGCAGGGAACAGGTAGGTATAATTTAGCTTAGCAGGTTTCAGAAAGGGGTTGAACATTTTAGTGGAACAGAACATCTACAATAATAAATAAGACCACTTAGAAAAAGCCATGAGTGAACTGTGGGTGCAAACCCACATAAATTAATGCAAGGATTTCTGTTGACTTGACTAAGCTTTGGGCTGGGTGCTAATGGGTATCAATTAAGATGATTTCTTTATAGGTAAGTTATCCATAATTTCCTGCTATTAAAGGTTGTTGCACCTCAAATCACTTTAACCTTTTTAACAAAGGACCTCATGACCAACAAATTTTGATCCTTTGGGCTTTGAGTAGAAAATAACCAGCATTCTATCTAATAATATATGGTATTTTGTAAGATATTTGCTGAAATAAATTTCACTGAATCCACTGTCTCACTGGTGATCACAGTTGATAGTAACCATTAAAAGCACAGACAACGTGAGCACACAAATTCCTGTTTGATTTTCAGTTTTTCCTTCCTGAGAATACTAGAAAAGACTCAAAAAACTAACTTTCCAATATTACAATTAATTTGAGAGGAACTTAAGGAGCTGCCTATGTATTGCAAGGCTTTTAAAACAGATACTGATAATGAACCTGGCAGATTTTTAGGAAGCTTCAACATAGTGAAAGAAAAAATAAATTAAAAGAAGCCTGTGCAGTTTAGTAAGAGAAAGAAAGTGTATTCCATTATATCTCTTTCTCCTTCCAATATCCGACACTACGTTACACTGCACTGAAGCCAAATACTGAAGCAAATTACCTGTCAAGGGGGTTTTATCAATAAATAATTGAATTCAGTTTTCAAGGAGGGCCAAGGCTGGTACATTTCCCCCTCCAATTGCGACGGTGTCCTGTTCTGTTCACTATAACTGGTACTGCAGCACCAAACACCCATCAGGGAGGCAAAGACTTGGGTGTGGAACACATTTGGAACTAAGACAAAAAAAAAAAAAAACTAAGAGAAAAAAGTTGTATTGTTATTCTTTCTTCTTGATGTTCCACTGTGAATGCTCAGCTGTTCCTGACACCCTCTGAACCTACTAACTGATCTGATCCACACGAGAGAGGCTCAAGGCTATCAAATCAAGTCTACTCAGTGCCCAGTTTCCACTGAGGAAAGAGATCTTGCTGAGGGGAAAACTACAGCCTGACACACCATTTACTAGACACAAAGAGTTCCTGCACCAGGGGAAGGCGTAGAGGGTGGGCAGAAAGGAGAGAGAGAGCAATAAAAGCTTGAGAGGGAGCTGGCATCGTCCTGGACACCAGGGAATCCAACCAATGAGATATAAATCTATTGAAAAGCAGGCTCCATTAGTTGCACTGCTCATGGAGCTGCATGTTTACAATTTGGGAGGAAATGGTCTGAAGCTGAAGTGTCAAAGCAAAAAAATGATGGTTTAATGCAGGGTTTGTAATGGGTTCATAAAAAATAGAGCTTCTTAAAGGTCCTGGATACAATTACAGTCATCATGGATTTAATCCAGTGGGTATTCACTGATCAGGATGCACAGAGCAGCCAAACTAAAGGGTACAGTGGTTTAAATTGCACCAGGGTGATTAAGCGTACCTGTAGGGAAAAACTGTCTGGAGGGCACTGCCTCGGCTGGCTGTGAAGGTGCAACACAGATGCTTCTGAAAAGCTCAGACCAGTTTCTGGAAAGTCACAGGCAGGGCTGAGCTGCTGTTGAGGCAGGGGACCTTTGAGTCCAGCAAAAGGCAAGTGGAATAACTTCATTACATGGGCTCTTATTACATTTAGGCAAATTGTAAACAGTTTTTCCTGTCTCAAATAAGCTGCATGATCATTTCACCAGGTGCCTTTCCTACCTGCTTCACAGGAACCAATGGGGAAGAAAGTAGCTCCTGATTTATTTGTGACTCAGCAGGACCTAAAAGGTTGTCCTTATAAGAAGCTTGAACAGAAGCACAGTACCTGCCCAGACAAACCAACAGGTTATAGACTGCAGAGTACACTATATATCAAAAAGTGAAACACATTGGTGGAGGTTTTTGGGTGTGGTGCTCTGGAATCCCTTCCAATTTTGTGTTATGAGGCACATTGCTACTCTTTTTTTTTTTATCTATTTTTCTTTCTTTTTTTTTTTTTTAATCTTGGTAGCTGTTTAATCTGGCTGATGGCCCTCTTTCCATTTAGCATGAACAGTTTTGGACAGAATCTTTCCAGCTGGTGTATTTGTGAACTTGATCCATGTACCCAAAAACTGCATTCACATTCCTATTTTTGTGAAGGTGTTTTTCTGTCTCTTTGTAAAGGGTGGGCTGTGCTGGCACAGTAGGTGTGACATTTCGGATACGTGCCCTGTGGAAACAAAGACACCCTTTAAAACTAAGTGAAGATAAAATCCTTCAGACTAAGTTTTCAGCTAGTCTCAGAGATCCACTGCAGCAGAATTTATTAATTTTTAAAGCGATTGCTTTTAATATATGTAACACATCTTAAAAGAAGTTGGACACTTACATAATTAACCTTAAAATATATATAGATTTGAAAAGCTAATGGTTACACTAACAGCCAAAATCAGAAAGAAAAAGAAAAATCTCAACTAATTTAGGATGCTTCAAGGCTCAAGCTCTATAGCACAATTTCTAGTATATGCAAAATATTTTCTTTTGTGTGTAGGTTTTTCCAAAATGTTTTTTTATGGAGTCTCTTTCAGCTGTTAGTACAGGCCAGTGCCCCAAACTTAATTTCTGAGCCAAACAGGCCACTGACATCATATAGCAAGGTTACTCTGACCTACAAAAATCTGAATTTCTAATGGCATACGAGTTACCCAGTCATCTCTTACAAATCCAGTATTTGCAACAAATTCCCCATGTAGCCATCAGTTACAGTGCAGAGGACAGTTCACCATAACACACCTGTTTCCATGAGCTTGTATTGTACAGGCAGAGCAGAAAGCAAGGATCATGTGGAAAAGCAAAGCCTCGTTTCTTGCCTTGGGCCACGAGAAAGGGTAGAAAGCACCACTGCTTTAAGAGGGTCAAAAGAAGTGATACACCTTTGGCTCTGTAAGCACTGCCCCTGGTACCAAGCCAGGAGTGAGCCCTGACTGCAGCTCCCTGGGGGATCCCAGCTGGATGTCCTGGGACATCACACCTTTCCTGCCACTGAGCTCTGGCACAGAGACATCAACAGGTCCAGTGGTGCAGGAGCCCGTGTGGCACAGTGTGGCCTGAATTAGTACCCTATTTCAGGCAGGAAAGGGATCAAGAAACAGGTAGAACAGCTGATAATGACAGTAACCAAATCAGTCAGCAGGAGAGGAAGATGCCACCTTAAACCTCGGGAACTTTTTTCACTCTCCCGCGTGCTTAGAGGCAGGAGAACACCTGAAGTCAGTGTCTCATGGGGCATAGAGGATTTTTAAAGCACTTTTGAGCAGCACTGTGAGATGCTACAAACAGCAAATGCAATGCACAGCATTACCATTCTCCCACTCCTTTTCCTCTTTGCCCTTTTGGGAAACATTAAGCAGAAGCACAAAGAATTTCTATGTGACTGAAGTGAAGCACTGGTTAAAGAACAACTACAAAAACCACCAAGACATTCTGCTGAAAAGGATTTTGAAAGAAAGATCCTTAATTTGAATGGAAAATATCTCTAAATCCTTTAAGCTGCTTTGAAAATCTCAGCCTCCATGATATGGTTTAAATCTTAGATAACAGTGTTATTCTGAAATTAGACAGAACATAACCTTACTTAAAAGAAAGAGAGGTAGAAAAAGCCAAATTTCCCCTGAAGTGTGCTTGTTTGTGTATTTTTTTTATTTTTTAAAGAGTTGGTTTATTTAGAGGGTAAAGTGAAAATCTGAGCCTGTGCTTTCAGTGTGGGAACAACTTTGCAGCAGCAGCATCAGGCCACAGGCAGATAAGCACCACAACAAAGGGGCTGTTCTTGGGGAGCAAAGCTCATAGCAGAGTTTTAAGCTGGGCTCAAAGGAGTGGTTGAGATAGTTTGAAGCACCTGCAACCACATAGGAGGCTCTGGATTTGGAAAGAAACTTTATTGTCAGAAGATTATGTCGCTACCTAAAACAATTTAAGGCAAACTAAGTGCTGCAGCAGGGATTCAAAGGCTAAAAAAGAAATCACATGAGTTTATTTATACAGATGTCTGCTGCACTGGCACTGTGAGGTACAGTGTTCTCACATCATGTGCTGGAATATAGCACATCCACATATATATCTACCTACAGCTCTTTTCATTTTAAACTCTGTTTATTTATGTACCTAATTTTCCTGGTAAGAAAACTTCATCTTAAAATTCACTATTCTTTAAAAAAGGGGTTAAAATGAAAGGTGGACAAGTGTTATGCAGAGGGTGATGTTGAAGATGTGCTTAAAAATAACGTGGACTGTGAAATAACCAGGGTGGTTGGTATTAAAGTTCCTTAGAGAGGACAGAAAACAGTACAAAGAGAGATTTAAGCTTCACTTGTGTTGGAGGATTTATTAGTTCTTGAAAAGGAAGATTTCAAAGAAACTAGTAATGAATGAGGGAGTAATTACATACTGAGTTTGCAGAGAATAAACTAATTATAAAAATATGGTATGTTATAGGCCATCTGCCCCCCAAAAAAAGAACTGAATTGTCAAATTACTGAGCCAGAGATGACACATTATAATTATACTGTTACTATGGAAGATATAATACAAAAATCCAACAACATTTTGCAATAACAACCATTTCTCTTTCTTGTTTGAAAATGAGAGTCATTACATGCTATCATGAGATTTGATGTTTCTTGTCAGCATCCCAATGTGTCGGGATAACTGCATTAACCATCCTTTTGGAAGGAGGAGAAAAGCTAGTGACAAACCCAAAGGAGGTACAACTTGGGAAATTCCAGTGCTAACTGGGGAAATGAGTGAGTTTCCCCACCATTTGGAGCACCAAGAAGTCACTTAATAGTCTCAGCCAAATTATTTCATTGCTGCATAGAAGTTTAACTGAATGCATCAGGCTGGCTGAGCGTTCCAAACTTTTGCCTTGCCTTTGGACTTTCTTTTATTAATTAAAGAGTCTGTGTTTCCCTTCAATCTGTCTGTTGTTTGAGTACTTCCTTTGAGACTGCTCACTGAAAAGGCAGTTTAAAACCTAGTTTTGGTACAAACATAATAAACCTCACCATTCTGGCTGGTTTAAGACCATGAGCCCCTCCTGGCAGTAAAGATTCTTAGAATCTGGAGTCCACTTTCATTAGGAGGAAGCAGTGGAGGAGTTTCATAGGTAGGAATCAAACAGTGAAGGCTTCACTTTATATTGAACTAGATTTGGCTGTTACTTACAGGTCTTTTTTCACCTTTATGAGGCTCTGCAGAGTAATTTCATAAACTTCATAAGATCCAGTGCACAAGATCATCCTACATATAATTCAATTCTGCTGTATTCAATGGCTCTTTGGGATTTCAGTCTCAGGAGACTTTCAGTTCCTACTGATGAATTTTGTCTTCCCTGAAAAACACACAGAGGACAATCAAATAATCAGCAACAATTGCTATTGTGAAAAATGAAGGGGGAGAGTGAAAAGGTACAGAAAAGCCAAAATGCAAGTGCTCATGCTGTGACTGTAGGCATGGAACCTTCTTAAACACAAATTTATTTGGTGCCAAATACCACTGGGAGAATATTTCCATTGGTTTTATTGGTCTTCAGATAAGAACCAACTCTTGGCAAGGGCAAGTAAGAATGAGAGGTGAGGATTTTTCTTAGTGTAATTCTAACCCTAAACTACTTCCTACTACACCTGAGCAGGAACTACTACTACTACACCTGCTTCATCCTTCCCCTCTCTCTCCAGTAACTAAAAACTGTACTTTCTATTCCTATGATACATCTGTAACAACAACCAAAATTGTTTACAAAGGGAAGAAAACCCACGCATATTGAAAAGAGTTTTAGGTGATACTTTCAATTCCTGAAGTGCAAGAAAAAAAATCTCAATTCATTCATAAGATCTTGATATATTAAGAAAACCCCTCCAAGCTCACAAAACTCAGAAGAGAAAGAGGGATAAAAAGGCAGAACATTCAAAGTTTTTGATTTTTTTTGTCACAGTGCCCATCAGACCTAAGAAGTCCCTGCATGATCATGGCTTCCTCTTTGCCCAGAAGAGTCTAGATCAAGATTCAGTTCTCCAGCATCAGTGACTGTGGGCAGGGAAAGCAGCAGAAAACCTGGTCTCTCAGTCCCACACAGCTGAAACTCAGCCACTGATGCCTACAGCTTCTCATGCGCTTTTTCTATCATCTTGGAGACATTAAGCTTTGAGCTGAGTTTGCATCAATTCATACAGTTAATGCTTCTAACATTAAAAGTGGTTCAGCTTGTGATTAAAGTTTGCAGTTTAATGAGTAATTACAGTGTTCCAGCAGTCCAGTGTGCTGTACTTTTCTGCCCACAGCACTGACATGCACACAAAACCAGTGAATCTACTGCTGATGTCTTCATAGTATGCTCTGCTTTTATTTGCACACCCCCCCCCAAATTAAACATTTAAGGGACAGTTAACAAAACTAACAGTTAGATTGGACACATTAAATATAATTTCCAAAGAATGTATTAAAATTTAATATTAGGATAATTATAAACCGAGTTACATTTTCTTCCAATTATTTTGGTTCCAAAGAATTTTTACAGGACTCTAGCATTTAGCTAAATCTAAAACAATAGCTGTATTTCCAGTACAATGAATTAAATTGGCATATTCCTGGTCACATTTTCAATGACATGAAGGTGTGAAGCTTCCACTGTCTTCAAAGAGAGAAAATTCCCCAGAAGTTTAAGGCATTCAGGCTGGCTTTGCTCATTCAGCTCATCTCCCAGGTGGGAAAGCAGACCATATCTGAACAGATCAAAATAATAATAAAAAAAATACATTTATCCTGTATATCCAGTTTATTAAGTTAAATTCATACACTAATCTTTCTTCACAACTAATATATATGTAGCCCTGCACAGGCCCTAAGTGACACTCTGTTCAGTTGACCCTGTGGTCCCTGAGTTGTGCCACCATTGTTAGATGCAGTCAGAGAGTAATTCTGTTTTTAAACTGCTAAAGTTGTCCACTGAAAAGTATTTTTTTGCCATCAGGTGAACAGTCATATAAAATTAGTGTCCAATAACACAGCCACATGTATGTTTTTGGAGCTGATGCCAAGTCTAAATGGCCACTACCCAGAAAAATTCTTCCTTTGGTTTTCATCTTGCCCTCAGCACATTTTGCAGGGAGCACGTGCCACGTCTGCAATTTTGCACATGTGAAAAGCAAACCAATGTCATCAACTGAGCACAGCCCTCGCTGAGATTAATTGAAAAGCAAACAACCAACCAGAAAAACCCCGAAGAGAGATTTTCCCCATCTCAGTATATTAGAAGAGGGATTACTCCTGACAGCAACTTGAGAGAAGAAGAAATAAAGGACAGTGAAAGGGGAAGTAGTTTGCAGCATTCAATCAGTATGCAGCATCAGGCTCTTCATTTGCAAAAGCTCTGCTGTAGAGACATTCCAGCATCGCTGAGAGCCACTTTGCTTCCAATGACTGTAGCTACTGCAGATAAAGCCTAACGACTCCTGTAGTTGTGGAAAGATTTCCCCGAGTGAAAGTGCACGTTAAAACTTTGTTTCCCCGCTCGTAGGTCAGTAAGACAGAGCACACACACACACATACAGGGCAATCCATTTCTATGATTTTTCCTATGGACATGTCCTCTTGGTTAACCTACAGCTTATGTTCAGCTTGGTTCAATTAGCTTTACCTCTCTTGGTGTGAGGAAAGGCACAATAACTTCAATTGTGTTGTTACCTCCATCTCTGAGCAACTCCCCCTGAGTCACCTGTGAGGTACCATGACTCAGACACAACCCTTTCCCTCCTCATTGCTCCAGCCCCAGTAGCAGGAGTGTAATATTGTCTCCCACTGACCTGTATTAGCTGAAGCTTGGTAGGGAAGGAGTTTTGTTTGGGATCAAAGCTGCAGCCTGCACTTATCCACCTGCTTCTGATCAAAAAAGGAGGTCACCTGGCTGTATTTTATCTATCAGTATCTAGTTAGCTTGTGGTAGCCCAGGGAATATTTTAATTTCCTTTCACAGAAACAGAGTAGGTCCTGCTGACCTCCGGGAAAAAACAAAAACCAGTAACAACTGTATTAACACAATTTAAAGTAATCTTCTGAATTTCCAACAAGACAATATAAAGTAAGGTGAAAAGTTTCCCAACAAGTTTACCCAATACAGACTCAATTACAGACCTACTAAAAATGACCAAGTCCTGAAAGCATCTTGGTGGTAAAACAGGAGATGAAAACAGGCAATGAATGTCACCCACTGCAGACAGACACCAGTACAATGTTAATAATAAACAGATATAATATATATCCAGACCCCATGCTCTGTACCTTCCCTATGCATGGTGAAAGCACTGTGGCATGAACTGAACCCCAGGTCACTGGATTTCTTTCTCCTGTTCTGCCCCAATGGGTTTAACAAGTGTTTCCTTTGTTGTTAATGCCAAGCAACTGCTACCAGTATCACTTCAACCTTGAAATGTCTGCTTAAAATGCTGCTCTTCCTCTAAGTAAAATCATCTTGATCAGATTCTGTCCTCTGCGCTTCTCATCTCTCCCCTAAACTGAAATGTGAAACATTTAAAACAATAAAAATCACTGTACTGGAAAGCTGCACTGTTTATTTTTCGCACACTGCATGCAAGTGTACAGCAGACCTTTAAGAGTTCTAAATTCATCCTGACCTTCTTCATCGGTTATTTACTTTGGGCCTTGAGGAAATGCTTAGCTTAAATGGCCTTTTTCCCTTTCAGAAATCTAATCTTCCAGAAAAATTCCACTGGACAGCAGGTTTTGTAATGGAATTACTGTAGTTAATTCCTATCACAGCAGTTCCTTAATGAAAGGCTGGAAGAAAGTCAACAGGTACTGTATTCTGCAAAAGGTGCTGTAAATACAAGTGTCGTAGTTCAGAAAGGTGTGTCATCGCCCCATCAAGATAATTAATGGTCTCTCCAGTCAGACAATTAAAGGTTGCAATAATAATCTATAAGATAACTCTCTTTGTTTCCCAATTAAAACTTTTCAGACTAATTAAAACCCTGATTGTGTCATGCAGTGTGGTGGTTTCCAACCGGGGCAATAAAATAATGGGTCTCAGCCAGAGAAGATAAACGCTTGAAAAATATTACCCATTTAAGCACCATCTTATGTCAACATTGATCTATGAAGTTTTGCTTCACATAGTGGAGGAAACCATCTTCTCTTTAAGGTAATCTGCAGTCATTTTCATAAGAGCTGAGAGCCTTGGCTTTTATTAGTTCTCTTCAGGGAAACCTTTATCCATTAAAGTCCTGTAACCAGGAGCGAAGTGCTTGGGTTCCACAGAACAAATGAGCCCAATGTAATGTCAATTATATGAAAAAAAGAGAGAAAGATTAATTAAAACTCTTCAGAAATCTCTTCAATATCGTTGTCTGACATGCTTGCTATCAGCAGAGCATGTCTTCCATCTGGCAGCTTTAACAATATAACACTTTTAGACTGTTCTTAAGGTAATTATGTCAAATATACTGAACGTGATAGGAAGCAATTGGTGTTAGTTTCAGATCAATCGCTGCACATTCTGGCATTCCAGTTCAGTCTCCAAAGACTGAATTTGCTTTTACTGTGTTGCTGGACAATAGGGTTTTCCCCTTTCTGGTTGGATTTTTGTCCTGCTAGCTGGGATTACATGGGGTCTCCATGTTAGAGCACCACTGAGGTTCTGCCAGAGGAATCAAAGGGGCAGGACACAGTACTGTGACCTGGTCTCTGAGACAAGGAAAAAGGGATGGACCCCATTACCTACACCCTCAAGGACCTCCTGTAGCCTTTTCTGGCATTAGTATAATAATTTTTAGACTTAAACTCCTCTTTGCCCATCACAGAGATCTGGGGATTTATTGTTCTTGTGGAACATCGGTGGAGTACAGCAAAATCACCTCACTCAGCAGTTATATCCTGAATGACTTCTGTCTCCATTTCTATCCCTGATCTCACCACTTCATTAGTGTTAGCTAATTACTGGGAATAGCCTTGCATCTTTAACTAAATGAATGTGTGTAATTCCTCTCTGTTTTCCTATTAGAAAAAGAAAGGGGGTTGGTGGTATCACACAGATAAATACTCTGCATGGGAATATCTACCTGGAAATCACAAGGAATTTGTTCCCATCTCTGCTGTGCTCCCATTTTCTGGAGTCACAGGTCAGAAGCTCTGGGACCCTGGTGGTGCTGACCTGAGCTCGAGGATGTACAGCAAGGTAACGGGACTGGTGGCTACTGGGTGACACAGGGGGCAAGCAGAGCTTATTCCCCTCCATGTGTAATGCAGAGCACTTGGACAGTCAAACAGGAGCTCTCTGAACCCGCTGGGCAAAGCCTTTCCCTTCAAGACCACAAGCAGCCACAGGAGGATACTCCTGCATTTCCATACCTGATGAGCCACCAGCAATGAGATACTGTCATTCTGTGTGTAGATGCTCGTCATTCACTCCAACCAGCTCACATTTCACTGAAAAATTATAAACTTTACATGATTTACACAGAAAATACTCCAGCTTTGTCCCTGTTTAAGGTTTTCTTACACCTTATCCCTGTCCACTCTTCAGGTCACCCTGTCTCCTTAGCCAACAAGGGTGTTTGGGGGTGTCACTACCTGGCTGACACTGCCATCAGAGGTCCCCAGCTGCAGTACTGATGGTCTCAGCTTCTGCCACCCCTCTGCTTACAGAACTCTGCTCATAGGTCCACTTGTCAATTGTCAGGCTTCCTGAATTTTACCTTCCTAAAAAGAAGATTTCCAATATAACCCGAGATTTGCATCAGAGCTGCTATAAAAAAAAAAAAAGCTTCAAATCTGGACAGAATTTTCCTGTGTCAGATTCACCAGGAAAGTGTATTATTGATATGAATTAAAATAATTCACTGTATAAAAATGTATTTGTTCTTGCTCCAGGAATATGATCTTGATAAAGGAGTCTGACTAGAATTACACATGTGATTTTCAGTTTGGGGTTTTGTGTGTGTATGGCACCAAGTCTCTGAGCCACTCTGAGTTAAGACAAGTTTTGGTTACTTAGACTAGGATTAGTTACTGTCATCTGCAGTCAAATGGGCAAGTTCATCCTATCCTCCTTTTCTCTTCTGGCATTAGGCAAACAGCAAACTTCCTCTTGTAGAAAGAAAAAATGAAAAATGAAAAATGAAAGACTTGAGAGAAGGCATCTCAACGGTTCTTTGGAGAGGTCAGATATTTCTTTTAATTGAGAGCTATGGTAGATCAAAGAGACAAAGTTTACCCAAGTGTAAAGTCTTTCACACCGAACCATGTTTACATATAATTTTATCGCTGAATCTATGAACAAGAATGAGGTTCACTTCCAATATTTGATTCTACATGAGAAAGCTATTAGCTTACTACCTTGATCAATTATTTCTATTAGATGCTGCTTCTAACACACTGATGAGATCTTTGGCAAATCAGGAATTTCTTATTTAAAGTGCAGACAACTGAGCCTGACAACTGCACTGACATCATGAAGACTGGATCAAGCTTGAGGTCCTGAAGGATAAACAAGGCAAGTTTGTCCACTGCAGTCATTATTTACACAAACTCAGGCATACATTGCTGCAGATGTCAGTTTGGTTCCTGTTTTGAAGGTCATTTCTGTAGCCTAAAAGATCAAGTTTAACTACATGCTTAGGAAAAATCCGAGATTCTGAATGAGAAGCATCCCCTAGAGAAGTTTTCTTGCCCATGTCCCCATCTCCAGTTAACTGTCCCTAGTGCCAATCAATCACTGAAGTGAAAGCTTTGGAGAGGTCTTGAGTATCTGAATCTTTTACTTTCTATGCAGTTCTGATTCCTGTTCTGGTTGTAAAAAAGGAGATAAAGTTTTCTGTTTATACAACATAACCTCATTAAAGGAGCTGGGGGGCCAAATGTGCACACAAAATCAATGAAGACAGGGTTTCATGTCAGAGCCCTTACAAAAAGATCTACACAGCTCAAAATCATATGGAACAAATCAGTCATAAAGCTGGACAAGAGGTCAAGATGCTCTGTTATGGAGCAGTTTCACCTTTACTAGAGCCCACGTAGGAAGCTTGGGAATAGTCTGGTTTGGGAAGACATGACACAGACCTGCAACTATATGGTCAACCACAGATTTTCTAAAGCAGTGAAATAATAAGGGCACAGGACAATCTACTTTGAACACCAGAGTCTTCTGGGATTCAAGGCCATAACTTCTTTTATTTCCCTCCTAAAATGTTATTTCAAATGTGCAACTAAGTAAGTGCCAAAACAACTTGTAAAACTTTTAGTAACCCCACATTGACAGAAAACTAGTATTGCAGAATGTGCTTCATTCCCTTTGATCTATGATTTATTGATGCACAGTATGAAATATTCATTAAAACAGACTGCTGTTTCCCGTTGATTTGTCATGTTTTTAATTCATATTTTAACACATTAATAAAACTGACACTATTAATTATTTTTTGAAATACCAAATATATTTGAGATGTAAAACTGGCATGGGTTATGCTTGATATTAAAATATCAGGAGGAATTAGTTCAAGCAAAATATGATCTGCAAGTGCTTGTAATGATACTCTATATTCTATCGCCCCAAACAACTCCCTAGTTCCCTACACTACTTTGAAACAACTTTAAATTACAAATGCAAACTGCACTTAGAAGCAGTTGTAACATTAAGCTCATGCTGCTTTGGCATTTCATACAAATATGTACATTCATCAGTCTTTGCTTTGGCTCTAACATATAAATGTATTGGAGGGGCACAGGAACCTGTTTTTCTGAAGTCATTACTGATCTTGGTCTTCAGTGGTGTTTTTTTCTTAGCAACATTTTGATTTAACAATCCACAGGGCAGCTCTGTTCTGCCACTCCATCTGCTGTGTAGCAATAATAGGAAGGCTTATGCATTTTTAAGGGAAACACGGGCTGTCTTGTGAAAGGCAGGCTCATAATTACAGTTTCTGACTTGGAGGAGGACATATTGAAATGTGCCCATGAAAAATTAAAGTTCACATATTGGACAGGAAAACACTACTGAGGTACATCCATTTATGTCACCCAATTATTTGGCCCTAGGAAATGAATTGTAAAGTATTGCTCCAAATCAGAACGATCACCTTTTAGGACTGTACTGTTAAACTGGTGGCATTTGAGATCCAGTCATTTCTACTTATGAAGATCTTATTTTCTAAAACTCAAAGAGATTTATTAATTTTCTCATTTGAAGAAAATTAAAATTCCAAATAAATAAACTCTTTTAAATAGCACATCATATTAACATCGAGATATCAGTTCTAATTTCTCAGTGAATTTTTTTGAGAGCTTATAGCAAGAGAGAAAGGTAGAAAAATATTACTGACCCAAGACCACTCAAATGGCTCAAGCAGCTTCCCCCTTATTGTGCCAAAATTATGCAGTTAAAATAACTACAATCTTCTGGTTTTCACTGGAGCCAGACTTGCATGGTTTCTTTAATGTAAATTCTGAAATCTGAGAGGGACATAGCTGGGCATAAAATATTAAGGTGCACAACTAGGGTATAAAAGTTATCTTTAGCTCCATGAGACACATTACAGAATCTTAGATTTAATCAAAATGCAAAATAGACTCTAATTTCTCCCCAAACCTGAAGAGTCCCAGTAAGACAGCAGTTTTCAGGGATGGGGAATATGGCATCATGGAGCAGGAGCTGGGAGCCCAGAGGGTACAAGAGCAGGAGGTTTCTGGCTGTTTGTGTGTCTGCCCAGGAGCAAACCAGAACCCTGCTTCTGGTGCAACCTTAGAGGAGCAACACTTTGGGATGACCAGACCTCACCAACACCCCAGGCTGCTTTCTCTGGTTTGCCAGGATGTTTTAAAAAAGACAAGTCCAGCACAGATTAAGGATTTGGAAACTTGTCTAAGCATAACTGAAAGATCCATACCTGTGTCATCAGCATCTTTCTCATATGGCAGAAAACCAGCAAACAAGAGCTTGTCTGGAGATTTGAGAAAGAAAAGCCCATGTGTGCTGCTTTGGGATCCTCATCTGGAGAATTGCAAAGGCAGCTTTTGCAATTCTTTACCCAATGGTCAAAGGGACATTTGACCCTTAGGTACCAACTCAGGCCTCCTTGCAAACTGAGAGCTGGGTGGGAAGGAGTATCCTTGAGGTCTCCTTTGGTAAAGAAAGGAAGAAATTACTTCCACTCATTACACACATACATTATCTGTCAGTCTCAAATCCAAGTGTTTTCTACTGGCAATGTGGAAGTTCAAATTTTTCAACCTTTTTTCTTTTTCCCTTTTTTTTTTTTCCTGTGTATTTATTGATTTGCTTTATAGCAAATCAGCATTTTGCCTGACCTTTAAAATTGAAGTATCCATGGTTCAGCAGCTCCCAAAGCCTTTCCATCATGTAATTATGGAACTGTGATTCAGGTCTGTTTAGCAGGCAACCTCAGGTGGGAAGTTTTGCAAGTATACTGTAGTTGCTTCTTTATTAATTGTTAGCAAGTTCAGCTACTGGAGTTCAAAAGCCACCAATATTCCAAAGAAATATTAAGTACTGACTGAAAATAAGAAAGTGATTGTACAGCAAAAGGTCAGAGACCTGCAGATCATTCCACAAGGGTGTGCCCATATGATTCCTGATGTTGCACTTCCCATGTTGTGCCAACAATCTCAGGGTCCAGTCCAACAAAGAGACTGCATAAACATCACTTTCAACATGTTAATGACACTGGAAAGTACTTACTGATCCAGAATAAGCATCTCTTTTTCTATTGTGCTGTGGAGAAGGCTTGAAATGCAAGTAAGACCAGACCCTATATTGGGATGGAACAGATGCTGGTGAATTATCCTGTCAATTATCCTTGTCTCTGCACTAGAACTGAATAAAAATATAACAGAAAAACCCTCAAGATGTGTGTAAACTTTATTATTTGAAATGTCATTGCAGTTGGAAAACAATCCTTAATCTAGTAAAACTGGTTTTGCAGCTGCATGCACACATGGTGTGGTGTAAGGGCATCTGAATACATTACAGCAAACAACTGCAGCAAGAGATAGGGACAGAAATTATAAGTCAGCTGTAAGTACATATACATGTCGTTCCAGTTGTGGTGTAGCTGGTTTTTGGGGCTGTGCTTGTGTCCACACCCAGGTATTTGCACCACTAATTCTCTGGGTGAACTGGGAAGGCCCCGCCAGTCTCGGCACAGATGGGATGAGGGACGGGCTTGAGACAACAGGACAGCTGGAAAGGAGGTGATTGACTGAACCATCACAATTAAACGTTGGAATTATTGTTATAGAAGCTCTCTGGGAGGGAATTTTGGACAGTTGCAGAAGTTGCCCCAGGCACCTCCTGCTGTGTTAAGCCCAGACTGAATGTCTAAACGTGTTAGTTAACATTCTGGGTGGAGAATCTGGCCCTGCCCTCAAGAGATTCCCCTTGGTGACTTCTGCTGCTGAAGGGATCAAGCTGTGCATCACTATTTGTAAATAGTTAATAGAAACTGGTGCTGCAAAAACACTATGTGGGAAATAATTTGTATGTAGTTAAGCTATTTAAGAGATGTTTTGTCTTTAGTTAAGTTATACCAATAGCAATGAATTAAACATGCTG
The DNA here is from genome assembly GCF_003945725.1 of Corapipo altera. Taxonomy (NCBI): domain Eukaryota; kingdom Metazoa; phylum Chordata; class Aves; order Passeriformes; family Pipridae; genus Corapipo; species Corapipo altera. The sequence continues at coordinate 3,983,589 of NW_020884914.1, forward strand.
GAGCAATCCCCTAGGATCACAGGCCAGCTGACTTAGAATAATTCAGCAGCACAGCAGTTTGGAGAGTCTCACCTAAAGCAGTTGAAGACACTTCTGCAAGGACACTTACAACAGAGACTCCCATCCCTGCCCAGGAAACAACCACTCATTCTTTTTGGGAGACTGGATTCCCCATGTGATCATTACCTTATGCAAAGAAACCCCCAGATCACCTCCCTTTTAAAAACCCTCTCAGGGAGTACCTGTGCAATGCCACCCAACCACAAACAGATGGGCCCTCCAGATGTGCTCCTGCACTCTCCTGAAAGGACAGGGTGCCACAGCTATTCTGCTTTCAGGACTCATAAGACTACTCACAAAGCTTGTTTAGATAACACCAATTGCCTTAGCATGTACACATCCCATGGGAGCTGTGATGAGCACTGGCCAGATTCAGAGAGGTCTGGCTGACCCTGCAAAAATTATTGGGCTGTTTGCTTTGTATATGCCTCATTTTCCTTCTCTGTAAAAGGGGGTGATATACAGCACTTGGAATTTGTGGATGATTTAGGAGCTACACATTATTTTTACTCTTCTTGTCTAGTTTCGACAACCAGTGATGTCAGGTCAAAAGCAAAGCAAGCTTTCATTAATGAAACATGAATCCTTCCCTAATACAGTGGGACTGAGCAGTCTGTAGGATGATTTTGTTGTCTGATATCGTTACCCTTTATGATCTCATATTTTATGGTAGTTAATGCCATTGGAGGAAAACATGATTAGAGCAGAAAGCAGCTTCAAAGCAGCCATTGCTCAGTGCATTCATCACACTTGCCGCAGAGCTGGATTTTTCCTCTCTATAAATATAATCAATCAGTGCAGGTAAAGAGTTAGTTGCAAATAGAAGCACTTTATGTGAACCAGTGTGTATCCTGTTTTTATCAGTGTGCTGGGAAGTGTAGTTAGACTGGGATAAGTTATGGGGTGTGGGCTTAGGCATTAATGAATATGAGAAACTAAATTATTGAATTTTGCAATGCAAATTATTTTTTGAGCACAAATTCTTCACTTTTGAATGTTAAGGGCTCATAAAAAATGTCAATGGTTTATGAATTAGGCCATTAGCATGCAATTTGTGATTCAAACAGTACCACAGCCTCATGTAATAAGTGACTGAATAAAGAGCAGCATTCCTCTCTACACTTGCAAAATAGTTTGTCTGGAATTTCTGAAGGCAAATGCAGGGAGATGTCACACAGGGGACTCATTCCCTCCCTCTGGGAATGCACAGTTAGACTGCAGAGGGGTCCTGTGTTTATGCCTGAGTACAGAGCCTGGAAATGCTGTATTTTTGTTGTCTGTGCAATCATGGCAACAGGCAGAGCATCTGCACACATCAAACAAGCCCAGTGCTCTCCAGTCACCTGCTCATGGAGGTGTGGGCAACAGCTGGGCCTTTTGCCAGAGGTACCAACAAGTTTAACGGTGAAATCTCTTGACACTTCAATAAAAATAAGATCTACTCATGGTAGGATGAACACTGAACACTTTTGAATGCATACATACATCTTGATTGAAAAGAAAATCTGTGCTAAGGAAGTGTGTCACAGAGGTGGGGTGCCCTGCATGGGACTGGGCAGCACAAGGTAATCTGAAGGTGTCCCAAAGACAAACATGTGCTCAAACTGCAGAGACAGAACTGTTGTCTTGGTGGGCAATTCCCAACTTGAACAGTACTACTCTTCTGTTCCCAGGCTAGTGCTTACAAAGGTAACAAAAAATGCACAACTATTACAGATATAAAAATTTACACTTGCCCAGGATGAGAGCAATTTTGGAAAGAAAACACTAAACATGAGAAATCTGTGTGGCAGGTTGAATATTGCTGTTCTCTAAAAGATCTCTGCAGCTGCTCAGTGTTTCAGAATCTGTGGTGGGGTAGAAAAATTAACCAGAAAGAAGAAGAGGCAGAGGAACAGATTATATATCTAAATGCTTCAGATATATAACATACACTCTCAAAATAGTATTGTATGCATTATACATTATACTATGGCATATGAAACCCCTGAAGGGAAGGGCACTACCAATTTGAAAATGGAGTTCTCTAATTTGTGCCCATGGCATCAATGATCCTCCCTTTCTCTGCGTGCAAATCGGTGGCATGAAGGCTGGAGCTGATTCCATTTCAGAGGCTGACCTTTGCTATGGTCTCTAATGAGGCAGAAGGTATCAATTCCAGGGACCTCAGTAGGGGATGTGCACTTCCTACAGCTCCTCACAATAGAGCAGCATTCATCACAGAGCTTGTAGCAAAAATGGAGAGGGGCTGAGCAGCTGGTGGCAAAATAGAGGAATGGAAAGAAACCTTTGATTCAGAATCAGAAACTACAAGGATTTTTGGCTGCCCCTGCTGCTGGCTGTGGTTAGCACTTAAGGCAGTGCATCGTTTCTGTCTGCCTATCTTAGCTGTGTAACAGAACTTGCCATGGGCCATATCCCAGAGTCTCTGACCTGCTTTTCAAGGCTAGAGCAACTCACGTCCCGGATTTTTTTCTCTCTCCCTTCTTGCAACTGAATACACACTCATACTCTGCATGTATATGTGTGTGCACTGAACGGGCAATTAAGAGATTGATGTGATGGATGTGTTTGAAAGACTGATAGATCAGGCCAGTTTCAAAATTCAGAAAACCATTAGATTACCATTCACTAAAAATATAGGTTGCCAATGGTTAATTACTGGTCTTAATGAATAATTAGCATTACATATGCAAATCACTTAAGAATCTTATTCTAAATTAGCTGTGAGTCTGCAGCAACCATGAAGTTGGTGCAGGCAGTTAATGCTGATACAGGGTGGCCCAGCTTACGAGCTCTTCCCTATCTGTCTTTTCTTACCATTTCTTTTGTTCTGCTCATAGCTCGCCTCTCCTAAAGCAGCTCCAATCTGCTTCTGACCATTTATTTTTTCTGTGGGGACCAGGACTTGTTCTGGTTTCACCAGACATCTTGTTTTCTTATTCTGTCTGTTGTATACACACACACAAATATGTACAGAAAACATATATGTTTCTTTTTGTTTCACTACCCAACATTCCCACCTGTTCTATACCCTCTTTTCCTGCAGATTTTACCGCGTACACACTTTTCCCAGCACCCCCATTTGCGCAAGTTTACAATTCCCCATTCACCACTTTGCTGCTACACATTATTTCTGTATTTCTGCTTAGATTTGCATGTTTGCTGCTTACTTTATTTGTGGTGTTACAACACCAGGGCGCACTTACACACTGTCACCAGTTGTGCTGTATTAGCATGCTTATATTCAGGTTAATAATATTGTGCTTAATATGCTTACACTCCATAGGTGCAGCAGCCCTTGCTTTGGCTACACTCTCTCATGTTCTGTGGAATTATTTTGTGTTTTTTTCTAACCAAAATCTTGCTACTGATTAAACTGTAAGAAAAGATAATGCTTTTCCCTCTGCTTGTTTCGCCCACCTGATGGAACATTTGCTGTCTGGAGACTACTCACTAATGTCCTGCCCTCCATAGTTATGATGTAACTGTCTGTGAGTGGTCACTGTCCCTTTTAATGTAAGATTTAAACAAGTGTCCTTCAGCCCTCATGCTTTATTGGGCTGGTTGTCATCATCACAAGCAGAGAGCCTGAGCCAGTGATTAGCAGCCGAAATCAGTGACGTACAAAATGTGTTAAAAAAAAAAAAAGAATGCTGATTTATGGCTGTTTTCTGTTACCCCCCCACAACCACATGATCCAGTATTACAAAAGGCCATGTACCTGCCAGCACCTGTCAACTCCTATGACCAATGTCAGCATCAGAGCACTTCAAGGTCTTGCTTTTACAGCTCACCACAATACCAGATGCTAATACAGACCATATCCCTCGCTCATGGCAGGAAGCAAGGGACCGAGGAGACCGGGGGCTCTCAAGTGTGAAACGTTAACACTTAGTACCTCAAAGTGCTGTCAGACTGCTCATGCCCTGGGGGCAGGCACCTCTCTTCTGGCCAGCTGTTGATGCTCAAGTATTGCAAAGGTTAGAAATCATAAAAGAAAACCTTAGAGGGGATGTTTAGTGATTTTGAATTATCAAAAACAAAAAAAAAAAACACCCCATTTTTAAATTATCCCCGTGGCTCTGGATTTTAGTGTCGTGGCCAGGTTTGCATAGCAGTGCTGTGTTCAGAGCACAGCAGGGCCCCTCTCCCCTGAGCTGGGGGGAGAGGGAATCCTGCCAAACAAGAGTTTTATTGCTCTATATCAGACTGGGGTGGTCCCCTCAGGGTGGGGGTCCCAGCAGATGGGCTGGTGAGGGGATCTGAGACAGAGCCCAAAGCATGAGACTGACACTCTGAAAAATGAGAACTTGGAGCTGTTTGTGCTGTAACTAACCACAGAGGCACAGAGTTATATTCTACCAATATTATCTCAAATTTAGGTCAATACCAGGTTTTAAACTAATAAATTGTGGGGGAAAGGTTGCTTTTTCAATAAAAGACAAAGAAATAAAACCCCAACCTATGGCCCTTCCCATGATTAATCCTGGTCGGCGGGCTGTGCTCGTGCTCCAGTTGACCAGAACACGTTTGATTCAGTGCAGCTGAGTGGGTTTACATAACTCATGGAGATGTGGCAGTCATTTTTAAATTATCCTTGGGGCTTTGGATTTTAGTGTCATGACCAGGTTTGCATATCATGCCAGTCATCTCCTAATATGGCAGGTAAGCATTTTATTTCTTATTGTATTATCCCACAGTAATATACAATATGTTCCAGTCAAATTCCTGTTTATGGGTAAAGAGGACACACTGTTTTGCATGGCTTTTTACTGACCACTAGTGAATTGTTTACAGCTGCTGTGTCTCCAATGTCAAGCCTGCACCTCATCTCTTATATTCCATGTCTACACTCCTCCCTGCTGCATCCTGCACCTCCTTCTCATTGTCCCCGTTGTTCCTACCAAGCCTGTATTTCTCCTGCATCATTATGCTGGAGACATAAATATCACATTCTATCCACAACACCTGCTTGTTACTGCTGTCTATATAAAAGTGCAGATCCCCATTGCAGACAAACGAAAGTAAACCAGAGACAGACCCCTGATCAATTATAGAAATTGCCATCCCAGCTAAACCAAGTAAAACAAAGGCAGACCAAGAAGAGTTCAGAGAAGGTGGACCTGACATCCTTCTATCCTGAGGTCTGGGAAACTCAGGACAAAGCTTATGGTCTATTACCCGCAAAGGCAGTGCTGTATTACTTCACTGCTACAGAGAAGGAACTATTTGCTGTTTTGTCCCACTGTGTTTATTTATTACTGGCTGGGAAGAACTTGTTTGCAAAGCCCTGTGGAGCTGTGCTGTCCTGCTTTGCTCTGGGTGGGTGGCTGCAGTCACAGTGAACCATGTGGAAAACTTGTACCTGACCTTGAAAACTTTTATTTCCAACTAGATCGGCTTTTAATTTATGAGAATGAATTTGTAATCATAAGAAAAAGAAAAGAAACTAAAAAAAAAAGGAAAAATATCACAGCCAGGGTGCGCACACAGAAAGGGAATCTGAAAAAGTGGTCCAAAGAGCAGGAGTGCTCTCTCTGGAAGCCCATGTATGAAAGTGTAGTTTGGGTGATTAGTCACTGAGTACAGTGCAAGAACTCCTTTCTTCCAATACCCACCACCCCAGCACCCTGGCCTTTCAAAACTGCAGTCACATACTCCTTCCTAGAAATGAATGATGGTTGCCTTGTGTAATAAAATATTCAACTTCACAACAACGCTTTATAAAGAAGGAGGTTCATGAATTTTTAAAATTATTTTGTAAATCACTGAAAGCTGACAAGGAAGGCTAGCACCTCTGCTGGTGTACAAGTGCCAAGTTATCCTCACATTCAGCCTGACACTGGGATTTTTGGGAATCTTCCCCACTGATATGTCAGAAACTCTCTCCTTTACCTGCTGCAAGCATTACCCCACACTCAGTGCAGTAACCCAACCCACGCACTGAGAGTTGCTCAGGCACTCGAGGGCAATTCTGTCAGGAGAAGATGATTTGAGAGTTACCTGATGGGATGTGCCTCCCTATGCATCAGGGAAGCACGGGTAGCAAAGCTCATCATCTACTTCTTGGCATTTTCCAGACAAGAAACAGGAAGTTTGAAGTGTATTTGTTTTGCAGTACTCATGACTGCCTCTCTTCTTGAAAAGAAACTGATGGCTGGCTTAGTTTTTTTCTGTAACCATTACCAGCAGTGTCCAGATCACTTTTTGTGGAATCATGGAAATCCCCAGCACCAATGACTAGAGGAAACTTCCCTCTGTAAGATGACAATCTCTGCAAAGCACTACAGACAGGACTGCACCGTGTAGGAGGAAGGGCAATGCTTTTCACACTCCCCTTCTCACTCCATACTTTCCGTGCAGCTGCCCATTCTTAGGCAGCCTGGTGATGGCTGTTCAGCAGTGCAGCCAGAGAGGAAGAGGAACCTATCAGCAGAGCTAAAAACAGTCATGAAGGTGAGCAACAGCACCTGCAGGAAGGTGGGAAACATTCACACATCATCAACACTTTCAGAAAAAAATTAGTTACTACGGTTGCACCTGTGAAAGGAAAAAAAACCCATTCCAGCTAAATGTCAGGAAAGGGTTGTCTGGAGAGATGTTTTGCTGTGACTGCACTAGACAACAAACAGGCCAAATTTTTATTGCATGGTGCTACTTAAGTGAGAAACTCCTCCTTCCCCAACACCAGCAGGGAAGCAGCACAAGCGAGACTGGGTTTATTGTGATGGTTCTCCCCGGGCTGCTGCAGAAAGGGCTGACAGCCCCCCGGTGCTTGCAGCAGGGCACGCTCTGGGTTCAAACCCTGCTGGTGACCCAGATGGAGGAGTTGTTACACAATGTTCTTTAATTGGCAATTTTCTGCTCTGTTCTCTTCTGCATCTGTTATTTATGTATCACAGCTTTTCTGCATGCTGGTAGACAACAAGGAGCTACAGCAGTGGTATCCCCTCATATTTAAAACATTTAGACAGGCAAACCCCCAAAATTCGCATAACAGAATGGTTCATTACACTCAAAGGAAATTTTGTTGCCTTACAAAACATTTCTCTGAGATGATAAAGCCCACATGGCTGCTGCACAACAACTACTGAGCAACAGAGGAAGAACAAAGAATAAACCAAACAGCAAGATGCTTCAGCAAAGATGCTGACCCAATATAGCAGCTTCCAGCGTGCAGAGCTGCAACCACAGCACTGCCTTGGAGTTAAGTGCCGATGAGCTTGGTGTTATGCCAACAAAATCATCAAGAAGCTGGATCTCTCCTTGTTATTAAATTGGGCGAGCAAACAAATGAAAGGAATCAAAGCAATAACAAAGGGCAGATAACCCCTGGGCTGTCTCGTAAGCAGTGGCTGACAGATGTGGATTACTGAAAAAGTAAAGAGCTTGCCACTTGTATGTAATAAAGCCACAGGGATTTCAGCAATACCCTTTTTGTTTTAAAGAAGAGCAAAGGCATATATTGTCAAAACCATAAAGCTTGCCACAGTGCACTGCTGCACTATATAAAGACATCACAGGCTTACGGTTTTGAAAGGAGTGACAGCTATTACATGCTGAAATTTTTCAGTGAGGCACTGCATGGAGTAACTAAGGATCATGCAGGGAAGCATCATCTATTTGTTCCTTGACAAGAACACCTGGATGACCCCTCTGAATTGGTCAGTTGGACTTACTGGCCTGGACATTTATCACTGCTGTGTTTTTTTTTTCCTTTATTTTTTTCCCCAAACAAACTCTAGCAAAGCACTATTTTAGTTTCATAAAGAACCTAGAGGTAGAAAAAAAGGTTGTCATGCTTGTTTTCAGTTCTTGTGCTGACCAGGTATAATTTGTCATCTGAGGATGCAAGCTGCCATTTGAACTAGAAGTTGCCTGAATTTTGGCACAATTTCTAGTAGAGCTGTAAAAGCCCCACCTGTCACCGTTTTCATTGCCTAATCACCTTACAATGTTAAGGAAGTGTTAAAGGTGCCTGTACTGGTCTTGGAAGTGCTGGGGGAATGGCTGGGCTGGATGATCTTAGAGGTCTTTTCCAACCTGAACAGTTCTATGATTCTGTGATGACCTCCTGCCTTTGTTGTTGTTGTAACAGTCGTTAAGACCTTCCCTTTCAAACTCAAACATACACTGTATTTTTTTTAAGACTGAGATACTCCTGTCTTATTTAATGCCTCATTTCAGTTTGTAATTGCTATTTTTCTGTGGAAAACTGGCTGTGATGGGCATTGTATAGCAGTATAACAGGTAACTTTTTTTCATACAACATATATGCAGTCATTTGATACACACACACAACTCGATACAACACAGACAAAACCTACCTGAGGAACAATATGCTCCTCTGTTCATCTATTTCCATTACAGCTCCCTCTAAAAGCTTCAATGAAAAACAAGGGAATATCATCTTTAACAACCTGACACATCTTAAAACTTCCCATATGGCACAGAGTAGATTTCTCTCTGTTCCTTCAAAGTATTGTTGTTCAGTCTTTCATTTCATAACCCCTCGGTGTCACCACTGGGAATTTTCAACAGGGCTGATTCCCAGCAATGGGATGCATGAAACTTGATTCTAACCTGGAAAAGTCCCATGATGTCCAACTTAACATCTCCCCGTGGATAGTTATGGATCTTCTGCTGGGATGATTTGCAGGACATATTAAATTCAGCAATGCAACTTGTGGCTCCAAATGTCCCTAAGGTTTGCTTTTACATGATATAAATCATCATCCCATAGCTCCATATAAGGTCCTACTGCATCACAGTGAAGAACATGGAAAATAGAAATATAATATGAATTTAACAGTTTAATTATTTAAAAAATACATTTCTATTATGCTAGTGTACTTACGGCCCAAGGAATTTCTCGGTACTTATTTAGGATGACAGCCTTTAAAGACTTGCCAGAATGGGTCAGTCTGTCCAAGCTGACCTGGTGACTTCATTAGTGGTGACTGTGGAAGGTGTTCAGAGAAAAGGAGCAAAGCAGGTTTTCACTTATGGGTATTCTCTCTCTAAGTATTATCAGTATCCAACCATTCAAAATCCACACTAGCACAACCTTAAAGCAAACTGTAATGATATGTATACTATTTCTACATGTATTATTTGAACTCTCTTACATTTTGTCATCCTCTTTTTCTTGTATGCCGTGCCTAAATGGCATGAGATGCCATTTCTGCACTGGAACATGAACAAATAGCAATTCAGTTCTAATAAATCAAGCAGATCAGGTTCTGCTAATAAGAAGCTAAAGGTTTAGAATTAAAACATTATTAAGCAGAAATCAAAGAACGATTTTCCCATATATATATATATATATATATATATATATATGAGAGCAAAAAGCCAATCAAACAAAAAAAAGAGATAAGAAAATAGAAAACCATGGAATAATTTTAATACATGAAGAAAAAAGGTACACCATAATTTATAGAACATCTGAATATGTGAATAGTGAAACAGGTAGTCAGAAACCCAGCCATTTTTATTAATTTTAAAATAAATTTACAGCAACTATTTATAAAAATTGGCTCTTGGGGAAAGAGTGACTATACTTGAAAATATTGACATTAACTAACTTCAAAATATCTGAAATTATCAAATAAAACAAGTATTACAGCCACTTTAATAGGCAAAGTCTCCTGGTCCTCCAGCCATCACATGATAAATCTCAGCCCACACATCAATTTGTTAGAAGGCAAGTCAGAACAATAACAAAGACAAACAGCCATTAGTGGACAAGACAGTTTCATCAAGCAAGATCTTGCAAATAATATATTGTTGTTTGTCATCAAGACACTTTTAATACACCAGAGTCCTTTCCAAAAGCACCTATAATCAATTCCTTCTAATTTACAAACTCAGACTACGAGAGTGATAGTAATTTCATATTTTACACACCCACAGAGGTTACGACAATTGATTCAGTTCAGCAAAGTACCGTAATGACTTTGAATGCACTTGAAAGATTTTTGCATTTGTTTTCTGGAGCTGTAAAAAAAGTAATTCAAACTCTGCCACATGGGCACAATTTGTAAAGGTTGTACATGAAAAGTATGGATTCGGTTCTGACAAAGACAGCTCTCATCTTATTATAACCCATCTGCAAGGCATGCTGGTCGCTGCACTAAAACACTTGGCTTCCCTTTGTTTGTGCTTTATGCGATCTGAATGGATTTCAGAATTTCTACAGGAAAAAAAGAGGGGGAATGAAAAATGGGTGATACTTAAAACCGCTTCAGAACAACTGGTTTTTAGTCAATTCTTTTCATCAATGCATAAGGTAAGGATATGCAACCTCTGCCCTTAGATTAACAACCCCCATAAAGATGAAAGCAATCAGAACCCTCCGTAGCTCAATGCAAGATTTCCACCCATAAAACAAGACGAATGGCTACGTGGCCTGCCTTTCACTGCCTCTCACCAGCCAAATGGAACTAGCAATGAAACAGCAGCCCTGCTATTTCTGCCCTCAGAATAATATGAAACAGCTCAATTTACAAGATCATCAGATAAGTGAGTTGTTTTTTTTTCTTTTGGGCGCTTTTTGAAAAGGTTTAGTGACCAAAGTCGTAGCTTCTGAGGGGTTATGGCCTCAGAGAAAAAAAGATGTCAGTGTCTCCAGGCTGCAAGAGGAACCAAGAGCTGAATAGAAAGAGATTTTTATTGTTTTTTTCAGCCCTTTAGATGAGCCTTGCCAGATCCCAGCTAAGCAGACAAGACCAGAGAAACCCCATCTGGTCTTAGTGACAAAGAAAGGACTGAGGCCATCAGTGCTTGTTAGAGAAGAAAGGAAAGAGAAAGGTACTCAGACATCATAACACCGCAATGTGAGACTTTAAATAGCACTTTTAACATGTGGGGGAGTCTCCTGGGTGCTTAGTCCTACTTTAGGAACCATCTCTGTTTCTTCTCCCAATCACAAAGATCAGTAGATCACTGCAAATGTGGGCTGCTCCCATACCTGGTGCTTCATGCAGCAGAAGCCTTCACAGGGTCCTCTTGCCATCAAAAGAGGTTTGTTGTCTGTGTGTGTGTGTGTGTGTGTGCATTCCTCCTCCTGTGGTAGTTGCAAGCTTACTTGCAACAGATATGCTTACTTTTATTTCCAGCACTTGATATGAGAACACTGGATGCACATTTGAGCAAGCCCTGCTTTGTGGGCAGCCTTCCTTTTGATGTGCACCATCCTCTCCAAGGCCAGGGGCAAGGTCATTCCCTGCAGTGCCCCACACACCTGCTAAGGAAGGGATACCCCATAGCACCTGAGCTGTTCCACTGTGAAATGAAAAGATGTGCAGGTCGTATTATATTCAGCCAAAGTAATTCTTTGTTAGTCCATGGGTATCAAAGGAACTGTGCCCAGTATGCTGAAGAACTGACTCAAAGCTTCAAATGAAACTTTTTCATTCATACTTAGACAGTTTTGACTTCAAGATTAAGTCACTGGAGAACTCTGTGCTGTTGAGAAGACAGCAGCAGGAACTTGAAAACAGTAACACAGCACTACTTTTCTAATGCTCCTTGTCAGTCTGTCCTGCCCATCTGAAAGGTCTTTCAGGTAGGTCCTATTTTCATACTGAGAGATGGTGCAGCTTCTGCCAGTGTGGATAGGGATCTCATTGGAGGCTTTTATGCTAAAATTGGATGCTACAAGAAAGCTGTAAGAACAAAAAAACCCCAATCCTATTTAGATTAATGCTTTAAAATATGAAATCTTTGGTTCAGGGAAGGCTATGACAATTCTACTTTGTGTTCAGCAGATCCAGAATTTCAAGTACAGTGTTTGGGGGTTTAAAAGCTAGCCTGGTTAGATAGCTGATGAAGTGAGAAGCAGAAATTGCTGCTTTCCTCCAGACCAAGGGAATCAGTGTCATGGAAGACAGTGTAGTAGCAAAGAGATGGTGCTGGTACGGTAACACACTTGAATGATTTTGTGATTTATATTCTCCTCCTTATCTGTGACAATATCCATTCTCTGAAGATGAAACAGGAAACATACAGCTGCTGCATATATATTTATTTTCATTGTGTTCTAGCTTTCAGAACAGTGCCGAGGTCCATGGAAATAATAACCTAAGGCAGCAAGAAGAAAAAGATGTGGCTGCACTCGACCTGCCAGGTGTTCTCCTTGCAGCTCTGTCAGAACACACACTGCTGAGCAGGGAGTGCCTCGTTGCTGCCAGCTACCTGTGCATCTCCAGAGCAAGTACAGGTTCACTTGTGCAATAAAATCTGCCATTATTTGTTCTTTGACCTTATTAAAATGACTTGCATCTTTACATTTTATCCCTTACAAAGTTTGCTAAGAGCAGGTGATGAAAAGGCAAAATTGCCTGCCTGGAGTCTTAACAAAAAAGAGGATAAAGAATCATAGTAAATCTAACAAAAACCAGGAAACAAATTTAGAAGCCTGACTTCCTTTCTGAAGGCATGGCTTGAAACCCTATGCAGGTTAAGTACTTTGATACAGATGCAACCAGGTCCAAGGAATAAAGTCACCATGATGGTTAGTTCAAAACATGGGCCCCCATTTTTAACACATAAACCTCAAAAAATCCAAGGTGGTTGATGGAAAATTTAGTTTACAATACAAATCCAAACCCATTATTATTCTTTTTCTGTGTGGCTGGGTTGAATATTAAAATAATTACAGTCTATGATTAGATACAAAAAAATATGAACTTGCTTTGAAACGAGGCTAAACTACTCATTTTCCCCCCAAACTCCTACAAACAAGTACATTAGTGCAAAGTTGGCCTATGTGGGTCCCAATACAGAATCCCAAGTCTTAAAAAACATACTGAGAATAATGAAAATTTTCTTCCTTCTTTCCCCAAGATACGTGTGATACAAGTCTGTTTTAAACCTTTCTATCTTGGAACCCTTCAGAAATACTCTGATAAATGAAGAACTCTGGATATTTCTTGAAGATCATGATATACTCACTGAGTGAGTTCCAAGTCTAGTTTTAGTTCCAAAGATATTGCAGTGGCTGGAAAGTGGTGAATGATTTTTTATTAGCCATAGACAAAAATCAAATTTGTGCCTCAATCTCCATCAATCTTAGTAAGACTCTGATGCAGTGATAGTGTTTTATCGGCTGGACTGATGAACACTGGAGTCAGTTCCTTTGTCCTCAGTTGGTTAAAAAAGTTATTCAGGTCCCGCTGTCAGTATTTCGGAGCTAATGATCTGATTTCTGCCACCACATTGATTCCTGAGACAATTCCACTAATACTTTCTTTTTCTTTAGTAACAGATATTCCTTTACACAGAACACAAATGACTGAATTGCTAAAGTTTCCCTGTGGCAGCATCACTGAGCCTGTTTTTGCTAAAGCTGAGTGTGCATCATTTGACTGTCTTGCCATTCTGTCTTCTGGACTCAGCTGGGGCTGGACTTGTAAGAAGCAGTAACAGCCAAGAGAAGAAAATTGCTGTCCTCAGCCTCCTCAAACACAACATAAGCCACTGAGGGTGATCTACCTGAAACTACTTTATTTCTTATTAAAAGAGCAGGTGCTGGTGCATCATTAGTCACTAAAATTCTTTGGAAGAGCAGTAACTTATAGCAAAGGTGATGGTGACTTCTTAGTGGCTGGGACTCAAACCCTTTGCTTAAAGGTCATTTGTTATTTACAAAATTAAGCCCTTTCCACAAAGGCTCTGTTCATAGTCCCATATCTCAGACTGGATGGATATCATCTTCTTTTCAGGGTATTTCAGAACAGGAGTATAAATGATGACATGTTAATTCTCCCTCTGGGCTTTCAACCAAAGATACTGCTACACAGAATACTCAAAATAATGAATGTAGAGGCTGAAAAATGTCATATAGAGTAAAAAAAAAATCTCCTAAGCATTATACTCACCACTTCCTCCAGTAACAGATATTATGTGACTATTAGTTTACCAAGAGATCACAACTTTCACAAATTAATTACTGTATTTTTGATTATTTGAGGAATAATTTTTCAAAACTATTATGGTGTGAAATCACAACTGATTTGTAAGCATCGGTTTTAGATATTTAAATCTGAGCTGTCAAGTTTTGCAAAGCTCATATGTTCTGCTCAGAGGCTGTTAGACACAACTTTTAGAGACTTGTATAGGGGAATGATTATAAACTATAGGATGCTGTCTGCACATAAGAATAAGGGTGATAATTAATAATGCTTTTGTGATGTTAACCATGCACAAGGGGTTTATATTAAAAAACCAAGCCTAAAATATGTACTCAAAAAAATCAACCTAGGATAGTAACCTTCCCTACTTTCCCCCTTGCTTTTGAATGGTGACATTTAGGGCTCAATTCCTTGCACTGAGAAAGTGAAGCCTGAGGAAAATTTTAAACAACACCCAGACTGTCTATTGTTCTCTTTTTAATAAAAAAAATTAATTCAATGAATGAAAATATTCTTCCCTCCACATAGGCTCAGTGTAACAAATCCCACTTTTAGCCATAGCTTAAAATAAGTTTCCTAAAAATACCTGGAAGTGTTAGATTTGCTTCCAGTGGAGATTCTGATGGCCATTTCTTAATACCTGCTCATTTCATTATCTCTCTCCATCCCAACTCAGCATGCTTTGAATGTCCAAAACTAATGTTCTTTAACAACTTATTATGAAAGAGCATATGCATGTATTCAATTGCTCTCTGTAGACAAGTGCAGGTTGCCTTACTTTGGGAACACTACTTCAGCCTTCCAGTACCTAACAGAGGCCTCCAGGAAAGCTGGAGAGGGACTTTTGGCAAGGACATGTAGTGATAAGACAGGGGGCAATGGCTTTAAGCCGGCAGAGGGTGGGTTTAGATTGGATATCAGGGAGAAATTCTGCCCTGTAAGTGTTCAAGGCCAGGTTGGACGGGGCTTGGAGCAACCTGGGCTAGTGGAAGGTGTCCCTGTCCATGGCAGGGAGTTGCAACCAGATTGTCTTTAAGGTCCCTTCCAACCCAAACCATTCTATAATTCTACAAACTTTACTTCCTTGCAGAGCAATGTGTTGCCTCCCTTTCACACAGTACCAGGACCTTTGCAGCAGAGCAAGGTAGTCACCAGAAATGGTTTTCAACAAAAATATCTCAGCTTACCCACAGACTAAGAAGGTTTTCCTCGGTCTCTGACTAAGACTCCTTTTTAAACATTTTATATTCCAATAAGACCAATGTTTCTGAATGCTTGAGGAGGGAAAATTTGCCTCGGTTGCAAGATATTAAAGGCTTCTCACCGATCTTAATTCACAACAATAAAACTCGAATAACCTGGCTGAAGTACAGGCAGCCTGGTCACTGTTGCACAGACAGCAAAAAAAAATTGAAGTAAAACTGGGGTAATACATTGTTTGTGTGTGATAAATTCACAACTGGACTATTGGCTGTTTGTCCCAGAAGCTGCCCCTGGGAATCCTGACCAACAAGAGTTCATACAGCTTTGGGGTTTTTGTAGCCTGCTGCATTTCCAGCATCAGACAGCTCCTTTGCTCTGCTCAGAGTGGTGCCCAACAAAACTCCTGGTCCTGCATTGTTATTTCCAATCACTTTAAAGATAGACCTTCCATCCTTCTTTGCAGTAATTTATGTGCCAATTCTTTACCAGCACTTAAATCACTACTAACTACTTCTAACCAACCATTTTTTTGCCTTGAGATGTTTAATTATTACAGGATAAATGGTACTAGTGAGGGATTCATGGGGAAACAGTAATTAGCAGTTCCATCTATCTCAATAAAAGAAAATATTATTATTAATTAATATCCATACAAGGAAGCAGAAGGAGTTTTTAAAAATCTACAATAGAGATATCTACAGGGGCCACATTTGCTCAGAGTGTCTCTTTGACAGGTGCCCATTTATTATTTTAACAAGCTGAGATTGTCTGCATCTTCAATCACAGGAGGTCAATCCTTCATTCCTGTCAAATCTTTGATAACTAAAGTGTCTGTATTAATAACTAAAAACTGGAGAGAACAAGCTCAGATAGCTACAGTATGGGGTCACATTGCTTGAAATTACCAAAAGGCAGCCAGTCTGGAAAAGGAAAGGGTTTATCACAGTGTACCGTGGTGGTGATTAGTTTAGACATACTTTGGCACAACTTGGCTGCCAAGCAGCCCTTGATGTCCAAGCAGCCTCTTTCCTACCACAGCAGTTTCCTTCTGCAGAGGAAGCTACAGCTACAACTGTGAAGGGAAAGGAGAGGGATTTTTAAATGCCCAAATGATACTTGACCCGTTGCAAATATTTGACATGCGGAAAATAATCATACATCAGACAGCTTAAATAATGGAATGTAACAACCAAAAGTCACAGGCTCTCCTAGAGGAACAGGTGAATATTTTAAACAGATTGTTAAGATATTAGATTGTATCACAAGGGGACAGTTTGAAACTTCCCCAGAAGGACTAAAAGAGTGGTAAATACATGAATTTTCTATGTGAAATTTTCTTACTTTCAAGAAAATGGTGTGTGAGTTTCCTATTCCCTGACTGGTTTGGGAGTTAATAGCTTTGAAAGAAAATTTCTGAATGTATATGGGAGGGCAGGGGTTTGTCATGAACAGAGCTCAGGACCAAACTTGAGGCTATGAGCACTTGGAGAACTTTGTGTACTCACAGGTTCTCCAGACTGACTTGTCACACCCACCACCCCCATGGTAACATAATTGGTGTGTCTAAAAAATTTAAAATAATATACCAGAAAAAGAGACCTGGTACTTTCAATTTATAGAACACAGCCTGAACATCTCGCTCACACAGACGCCCTCTTCTCCTCATGACACAAACTCATGGTGTCAAAAATGATGTCAAAAAAATTACAGCATCCTCTCTAAAACTTACAAATTAATTTGATTCTCCAACTTGACTTCCAGGGCTTTTTCTAAACCTTGAAAATTATCTACTGTTCTCCATCTTTACAAGCACCACATTTTTCTCATCCATCTAAACAAAATATGAAAGATTTGGGGTTTTTAGAACTCCCCCTCAGTGGCTGCCCTTGGTGATGGGGTGTACAAACGCAGCTCATTAACCTCAGCCCTGGCACAGCTACAGCTGCTGGGGGACTGCAAGGTCCCCAAACTCACTGCTCTCTCAGATGCTCAGCAGTACCAGAAGATATAGAATAAAATAAATAAACCAGCAGTTTCTGAAGAGATAGAATAAAAAATAATCTAATGCCTGTAACAGTATAAGAATAGGAGGAAGCTAGGTGCCTCATATGAACTTAGTTATGAAGTCCTCTGGGCTACTTGCTCTGACCTTCTAGGAATGCAGAATTTAATAGTGGTGGAGACTTCTTTATTGCCCCATTAGTCATCAGCTGGATGGAGTTTAGCAGTGGGTATGTTGACTGAGTTGATATTGGCAGTACAAAGATGTAAGGCAGAAGACAGACACACAGTACAATAAACTGTATAGATACAAATGTGGTGAAAATTAGAAGTGAACTTGAAAAATCTTGGATATGTCTACACAGGTAAAGCCTTAGGTTTTGTTCCTGACTTGTCTGGTGGGCAGCCAAGCTTCTGTGTCTGACTTGATTTCCTCCTTTGCTCTGTACAGCAGCAGTAACAGTGCTGAGCTCTTTTGCCAGGCATTACATGACAATTAGTTATTTGCTCTGTAGGATACTGTTTGTATCACAACTACAGATTTCTTTTAAATGGTACTGAAATGTGGTAAATATTGTACAAACACATAAAGAGATACAGTCCTAAACCTGAATTAATAAAGTGGCAATCTGATACAGAGGCAAAGTTTATTCCTAAACATGCCTCAGCCTTAAATTAGAAGAGGAGAAGGATGAGTCTGTGCTCAAAGTGTGTGGATAACTTCATGTAATCACTCCTATTTCTTTATCTTACAGATTTGATTTGGAAACCTCCTGAAATAAAATCTGGAGTGTTTGACAAGATTTCCAGATTTTTGGATATACACAAGTTTTAATTAAAAAATAAATTGGTCTTCAGTGAGGTTATTTAAATGAGTGCAACCCAACAAGGAATGTCAACTGTTCTATTGCAGGGGAAAGAACAGAAAGAAAATGCCCTTGCTTTTACACTGCTCAGGAGGGTTTTGTCCTTCTCACATCTCTCACTTTACCTACTCTTCTCATTTCCATATTTTTGTTTTCTCCTTTGCTTTGCTCCATGGCAGAAAATAATGCTGAATATTGCTGTAGTTGTATTCATTCATTCATTTACAGATCATTTCTCTGAGCATCACACACAAGCACTCAGCTTTTCCAAACACAAATCAAAGCTGGTTACCTTAATTACTCATGGATTTCTGTGGTGCACAGGTGAGATGGGCTTTCATTACCCTCCCTATGTTAAAGGAAGTAGCTAAATCTACATACTCTTTCAATGACTGCTCAGTGCACAGTAGAAGCACAGATGAATCCTTGTCAGAAATAATTCAGTTTGCCTGAACAAGGAGTTTCAGGGGCTGACATTACTTTTAAGTCAGCAGATGAATAATAATCCAACTGATTGCTTTGGGAGGAACACAATAAAAGGAAATCCAGTGACTTTTTCGCCCAATTTACTGTTTCTGGGAGTATCAAAACAAAATTTAGACATGTTATCATAAAAAAAATTTAGACATGTTATCTGTAAAAAGAGACTCTGGCTTCTCTTTCAAGTAAATTGGTAGCACACTATTAACAAAAAAAATTCTCCAAGCAAAATGGAAATGCTAGCAATGCAGCAGTGCTTAAATTTTATGGGAGTTAGATTATCACTAGGTACATAAAAATGAGCGGGAAATCTGCAGTCGACAAGAGCTTGGTGCATAATTACTTTTCCTCTCTCACCAAATGGCTCCAGGTCGGAACACTTCATTTAAACAGAAAGACAGTGACAAAAATGCTGACTTGAGGTAAATGTGTGCAACACAAGCAGATTTAACACTGCTAAAGAAGTTAAAAGAGATGTGAGACTGTAGGGGTGCTTTTTACAAAAAAACCCCAAAAAACGTTTCAACACATAATAAGTTTTGTCAGAAAGGATTGCTGGAGATCACTCCTACTCCCTGCTCAGGTGAGGCAGGTGCAGGTAGAGCAGGTAGTCTGGGGTACCCCCAAGGATGGAGAGACCATGGCCTCCCTGGACTCCTCACTCATCAGCTACATGGGGAAAAAAGTCCTACATATATCTGGATATTGTTTCCCAAGTCCACCCTGTGATTGTTGCCTCTTGACCTCCCCCTGTGCTCCTCTAAGAGGAGCCTGATCCCATCCTGTTAGGCAGCTGTAACCCTCTCCCTGGCTTTCCTCTCCTCTGGGCTGAACAGCAGCCTCAGCCTCTCCCCCGACCCCCTCGATAACTCCCTGCTGGGCTTGCTCCAGTTTGTGAATGTCTGTTTGTAGGACCACAGCTCACACAGCTCCAGATGTCCTGTCACCAGTGCCAAAGGGAGGGGAAGGATCACTTCCCTCACCTGCTGGCTCCACTCCTGCAAACACAGAGCCCAGGAAGCTGCTGGCCCTGTCTACTGCAAAAGCACACCGCTGCCATGTGTCCTGCTTGTCCCTCAGGTCCTCTGACAATATTGCAGCTTAATTAAAAAGAACTGCTGTTGTCAGAGAGGAAAAGCAAGTTCATGATTGTTCCAGCTCAAAAGACTGGCTCACTATTCCCTACATCCAAGATTGGTTTGCTGTTCCCTGCATCTGAGGTCTCTGAAGAGCAGCACACACTTTATAGTGTTGCGAGGTCCATTTTGATGTTTTTGTAAAATGGGCTTGTCTGAGAAACAAACTAGATTCTCCTCCACACTTCCTTTTCAGACAGAAAGGAAATACTGTTGTTTCCATTAGTCTGAACAGAACAGTATTTTAAATTCCAGATAAACAACTCCCTTCAGTGCACATCTCATTGTAAGCAAATGCTTAAGTCCAGCCTGATTCAGCAAAGCTTTAAAGTTTGTATCTAAGTGTCATTGCCTTCAGAATGAAAGTTAAGTGTGTGCTGCTATGCTTTGCTGAATTTTGGCCACATGCTATAAGAAAAGGATAATTTGGCTCATTATATTTTGTGAATGACACAATGCCCCTGAACATTAAAGTTTATATCTATTTGCATATATATGTGCAGCATTAGGTTTGGCTCTCAACTCTGTAGAGATCAAAGTACACATAGATCCTTAGAGACTATCAGACAGCAATTACACTGCAAAATAAATTATAGGCAGTCTCCCTCTCTGTGTCCAGCTGCACATTTCCTTGGGTTCCTCTACTGCCCTTGAATGTGTCTTAGTTTCATTTATTGCATAAGACACTCTTAGATGAGGGCTTATGAAACAACCATTTCACTCCTGGTGGTGAAACAAAGCTCACTTTTAACAAGAATATTTTCTGGAAGTTGGGGAAAAAAAAAAAAAAAGAAAATTATTTTCTCATGGGTTATGCCCAGCTGTTTCCAAAGGTCTTGTTAGGGATTTTAAATAACTTTCTGCAGAGGTCAAACAGAGGCTGGGGTGGGGGGTGATGGTGGTCTCTGAACAAAGCATTTCTTCGCATTTCTGGGCAGATTTGATGCCTTTCTGCAGTTCTCAATTGCAGTGAGTGTTAACTTCTTTTGAAACTCTCTGTGTTACTGCTCAAAGCTCTCCTGTCACAGCCACAGCACGCACTGGGTGCACATTTCCACTCTCACTCACAGAAAGTGCTTGTGACTGGAAGTGCGAGAAAGTCAAGCCGGAGTTACTCCACTGCAATGCCTAATTGAGGAACGTCTCTGCATAAGGACTCTTGCCTGGCACGCTGATGGGCTCTGACATTCTTTTTCTCTATCAATGTCAAATGGTTATTTGTGACTTTAATGATAAATTACCAGTATTGGCATCATGATTATATCTGACTGCGCTTGGGATGGAAATTTAAGAACAGATTGAGGAACCGAGATATTCGGCTCCTTTCATCCATCTTTATGAGGTGAAACCCAGCATTTGAAAACTCTGGGCTCGGCTGCTCGTGATATTTAGCTGATTTTTTTAAAGTGAATTGTTAGTCTGTGATAGTGATCCCAGAAAATTGAAACTATCTTTTCATCTGCTAAAAAATATTGATCAGGAAAGAAATGGCCCCCTTCCCCAATCCCACATGCACATAGCAGATCCAGAATAACAGGTGATGGCAGCTGAGAACAGCAAAGTTTTTGACCCACCTGGAAAGACACTCCACAAATATACTGTTTTTCCCATTGTTTTGAACATTTTCCTCCACCCACCAAGCTCACACCACACAGGCACTGAAGATGCCAGACCTGCACTGTGATTCCTGACCTCAGAAGCTTCCAGCTGGCAGGTCAGTTGTTGTAGGCAGAGCAGCCAGTTGTGGACAGAGTAGAATGATGAGGTGGCAAAATAGGTATGGTTAACTTGCTTATTTTGCCTAGCTAAGAACCCTGGAAACTCTGAGTCCTCAACAGGGAAGTCCAGTGCAGTACACGCTGTGACAGGGATTAGGAGCTCTGGTTTGCAGCAGAGCACTCATTGACCCCGTTCTTCTCATGCTGCAGTGGCAGCAGGAGCAGCAAACCCCACTATCCATCTCAGTTCCATCCCAAATACATTCCTGGTACAAGACACCCAAAGCAAGGGCCAGTCCTGCACACTGCTTAGGTACTTAGGACACTCAGTCTCTGAAATCTAACCTCTTATTAAACCATGTAATCCTCTACAACTGAGTAAAGGTATTGGAAATTTGGCCAAACTAGGTCAGCTCTGGATTAACATTATTCTGTCCAACAAAGTCTGGAAAGGTGTCATTGGGGATGCTAGTTGCTGTCTCCAATATCTAATCTGTTATTTCTTAACATGACAGCTCCTACTCAAGAAAATTTAGCACCGCTTCTGTTTCCTTCCAATCACTCACCAAGTTACGTCTTGAATATATTTCCAAATATCCCTTAGAACCAAAAACAAACACACAAACAAAACAAATCCCACTGTATTCTGCTGGTGTCCTGATACCACTGTATCTCTCTTGTTGCTTAGATTTTTCTCTTGCTCTCCTCTATTTCTCCCTTGAGATGCAAATTTGAAGTTCTTTGAGAACAGGAACATTTTTTTCCCCCTTTAATGTACAATGCTTTGCCAAATGGTGTGCTGGTGTTTGATTAGGGCTTTAAGCTCTTCAACAATAGAAATAAATGAGACTAAAAATATGCAGTTCAGTATTTTACAGCAATGGTGGTTTTTGAATTCTGCAATCAAAGTTTAACCCAATATCTGTCTAGAGAGAACCTCTGTGAGCTGTGGGATCTAGAGGTACCTGAAAGCTCATGTGATTTGAGATCCTTTACTGTAGTTTTCTGAGTTTTTCAAACTTGAACAGTGTGAATTCTTTCTAAGGACAAATATCAAAAGATGAACAGGAACAGGGTGATTTGTGATGAATAAATCTCAAAAAGTTCAGAAGCTATGCTCTAATGGGATATGCACCAGAGATTTTGAAAAGCTATCTGAAACTGAAGCAAATTTCCTATTTTGCAAAGCAGAGTTTAGGGGACCACAGTCTTTCTTGCCCAAGATGAATTTGGTTGTGTCATTCCATAGAAAGCATATCATAATTTAGATTAATGTTCATGACTGAGAGAGAAACATTAGGTAATAGTAGGAAAATGAGGAAAGTGAATCTTGCAATCCAAAATAAGATTTCAATTTTCAGTAAAAGCTACAGATAATAGAAAGAATACTCATGTGTTTTATTATTTTATTCAGAATTTCCCATCTATCCCTAAGAAGGATTTTTCTTAATTTAAGAGAAAAAGTAAAAGAGGTTTGGATTGAACTGCATAATCAGTGAACCAGACAATCCCAAACTGCTCAAGCATATCCGACATCTGCTTGAAGAACTCGATTGCAAATAGCAGGAGAGAGTTTCCATTACAGTACACACAGAGCTGGGCTGGGAAAAGCAGCATTAGAAAGTGTGATTCCCATTTAGTAATTATGCCTTGATTGTTGTTTATATGTTTGCTCTACTGTAACTTGCTTGCCTTATGGTGGCACTACTGCTAGAGAAAACACAAAAGTAATTTAGTTTTAAAGGGGAAATGAAAGTTTTAAAGCAGTTTAACATTTCTGTGGAACTGTAATGATTGGAGATGACTGGATTGAGTCGATAAAGAGTACTAATTTCAATAGTAACTCATGCCTTAATTCTCCTCACAGCAAACAAGCTCCCTCCCTCCTTTCTGGTGCACAATATAAATACTCTTTACACCCCAATCAATAGAATCTGGGAGAGAAAAAATATTCATTTTTATTCCTCAGAGGCTTCATAAAGACCAAATTTCCCCAAGGCTCTTATTTACTCCTATGTTAATGGCATTGGCTTTGTAATGAGGTGTAATCACCAGCACATCATTCATGTTCTCTTCCTCTCTTCTAGATTTACCACCCACTGGCGTCTGTGATCTCAGAAGAGTTAGGAAATGGTGATAATTCTGTTGTAGGCAATGCCCTGATACCAGTGATTACACTAAAAAAGTCAGTATTACCAAGACACAACCCTGCAGAGGACAGTCAGGGACACCTGAGGGGAACGTGCCACGACATCTCCCTAGAGGAATGCAGGGCTGAGTGGAAACTTCCTCAAGGTCTCCCCACTCCAAGAGTTTTTCCCCTCTATCTCTACCAAACCCTTGAGCACATGTGCTGTGGTGGGTGTACCAGTGACCATTCCTGCTGGGGAGCTGCCACCCCTCCCTCTGTTTTGGTCCAGCTAATGGGCATTTGCTCATTCCACGTGTTCCAGTGCTCAGCATTTGGCCCCAGAGAATATCGTGTGATTAATGCATCAAAAGACTTGTCTCCAAATCCTCCTCCCCTTGCTTTCCAGCTTTTTATTCTCTCAGTTACATTTTCTCTTTGTTCCTTTCTGCAAACCCTAGTGTAAATGTTTTTTGAGTAATTAATGTGTCAAATACCAGACCTGAATTTTCATGGGCAATTAGTGGGCTGAGTAAAGCCAGCAAAATGCATTTCAGTTTTAATAGTGAATTGTGGCTCATTTGCTGTTTTGCAGAAATATATCCTGGAATACTGAGAGCTTCATACGCCTGTACTCTTTTTATTTCTGTTTCATCTACCAAAGCTCCCTCTCCTTTTCCATTTTTCACCACATACAAGATGCTGCTTGTAGTCTATTACAATTTGCATATTGTCCTTCTGCCTCATCGATAATTGATCAGGTTAACATCTGCTTTCTGCTGGTGCCAGGAGAAATATGTTTGTTTCTGCAGGACTCTGTGATTCCTCAGGGCCACGCACAATTGCACTCCCCGAAAGAGAGATGCCTTGTGCCCATAGTAGAGGTACAAGGCACAGAAAAAACACTCCACGTGCCCCTGTGTGCTGTGTTTCAGTGTGGTACCTCTCTGAGGAGGCTCAGGAGGGGTTACCAGCTTTCTTACACAATTACACATTGTGGTACAGCAAAGTGGTAAGTCTGTTGTAGGTAGTGCAAGAACATATTAAGCAGTCTAGGTATTAGGTAGGAACCCCATACTCCTGAAGTCCTGCTGAGAGCAGGAGACATTAATTGTGAGGAGAGAAGGTGAAGGCTTGAAAAACTGCGTTAGAGAGAAGTGCTAGTGTGCAGTTTGATCAACGGGACACATGTTTAGAACAAAATTTAGAGGTGTGGAAACTATTTTGCTTTGATATTACAGGACTATTAGAAAGATTCCACTCTTTCTGGGGATTTAGCTGTCTGATTAAAAAAAAATAAATACCAGAATCTGAATCAGTTCAGCTTAGAGACAAGCAATCAAAATGATTAGCAAGGCAAGGAGATGGTTCAGTCTCAAGGACACAACATACTAGTCTGACTGGCACAATCCATCACAGGTTGGATGTATCATAATTGTACACCACAGATTTGTAAATAATCTCTTTCTTGGTGTCTAGGTTGACAAGGAATAATATATGTGAGAGCTCCCTTGTTAGGTTACCTTCTGTCTAAACAGACCATCCTGACACTTAAGTGTACCCAGGGCATCTTTAGGAGGTTCCTAAGGAGCATCGGAGGAGGATGAGATTGAACCAGGCAGTGCAGCAGAGGCATGGCATGACCTGAAGGGCAGTGTGACCTTCCCATCCAGAAGAACTGCCTTTCTTGGGTACAGATAAAAGAGTTAAGGTTAGCATAGAAAGTATGCAACTAGGTTTGCAGTGTGCTGCTCTATTTTCATAAATACAGTGTGCCTCTGAAGGAATAGATTTTCCACCATTAAAAAGACTGCAATTCTCATTGGAATCTACGATTTTAAGTACATCTGGATAGATTCCTATTAGCACAAAAATACAGATTATCGCTGCAGCACAGAAATCAATGTAATATCCCATCAATGCCATTGGACCCAAAGTGCTTTCACCCACAGGTAGAGTAAGGGAGGACTGTCACACAAAGAGTACACAGGAGGGATAAATGTGCAGATCTTGTTCTGGTCATTTGTAACAAAGAATGAATATTAAAAGCAGAGAGTGCAATGATGGCTATAATTTCAGAAAGAGAGATAATTTGCCAACAATCAGTACACAACGTCACATGGGATGACAATTTCTAAATGAAATTAGTAGCTCTAGGTGAGCAGTTTGAGAAAAAATGCAACTACCATATTGCTTTGGAGGGTACTGAGCACCCACCTCAGAGAGTAAAGCCCTTTGCAGGTGCCTTAACTTCGACTTGCCTGAGCACCATCCCAGGGTCCTCCTGGGCAGGACAATAAAACTGGACCATTTGCTCACCTGGATGTATCTGTTTCTGTCTGGTACCTGGTGTTGCACCGTTATAAAACTCCTGCATTTTATATACACAGGGATACCAAGGTTGCTTTTCCACATTTCAGCTGCTCCATGCATGGCAGTAAAGGTGTTTCTACAGACACCCATATTAAAACCCCAGAAATACATTCTGGAAAGGAGATGATCTTCCTTCTCACTTCAGATACATGATTCACAAACCCTCTCCTTCCTCCTCAAGACTAATACTGTAGGCAACAGCACTTCTAATAAGCTTAAGGGAAAATAAAATACATCAAGGAGGATCAAGCAGAGTTGCAGCAGGCAAACCCCACACCAGACAGGCAGGCAGGTCCCTGCTACAAAGCCAAGAAACAGACAAAGAAAAATGAGTTGTCAAGGAGATGATTCTACTGAAGAGACTCCTCCCGGAGCTGGACATCTGGGTGCTTCACATGCCAACTTTAAATCATCAGTCAGCTGGTTGGGGGGGTTGAGGGGGGACAAAACAGGAGTAAATATTCTTTGCCAGGGCTGGGCTGGGTGGTGTCTGCAGCACAGACCCCGGGCTGCAGCTGCTGGATCTCCATGTTCAACCCAAGGGGATGGGGCCAGAGCAGCACCCTTGTAGTTCACTTCATCTAAAAGGCTTCCCAGCTGCTCTTTTGCAGATCCAAGTTTTGTTTTAAGGCCATAACTCTCCAGTGTTTACCCGTCATGATGGCAGGTCTCTTTTTTCTCTTTTAATTGCACAAACCCAAATTAAAGCTCATTTGTATGGATTACAGGAAAATAGTAATGGAAGTGGTCATTGCTCCAGACAAATACAAACCCACATCCTGAGATAGGGCAGGCCTCCTAAAGGAGAGCTCCAGGCCAGTTACTCAGCCCTATGTCCTCCCATTTTTTAAACTGAGTTTTAGTGTATTTTCAATGCAGTCCTCTTTAATGACTGCATATTTCTAGACAATTGAGACAGTCAACTGTATATACAAACTTTCTGCAGAGAAACTGTCTCATAAGCCCACTTTTTTTACCTACAATATAAATTTTCAACACTTGGATGCATGTAATACTGTATGAAAGAAGCTTCTGATCATTACATGGATATCAGCAATGCATGTATTTCTGTGGAACTATGCTGGAGTTCCAGCTTTAAGCTCTCAAATCCAGCCTTTGAACAAACCAGAAAACACAGAAAAAATGTAAAATTAAAACATTAAGGACATGGTACTTTCTGTTTACAAGGATCAGCAAGTCCATGCAAGA
Source organism: Corapipo altera (assembly GCF_003945725.1). Lineage (NCBI taxonomy): Eukaryota > Metazoa > Chordata > Aves > Passeriformes > Pipridae > Corapipo > Corapipo altera. The sequence continues at coordinate 4,010,682 of NW_020884914.1, forward strand.
GTTTAAATATCCTGATAACTGCAACTGAGGAAAAAAAATCTATAGGAGGGGGAAAATATCATAAAATTTCAGCTTTAAGTGAAGTTTAAAGTTCTTTCTAAGATGGCAGGGTAAGGATGTCATTCATCTTAAGTTTCAGCAATAAGCCTGAATTTGCTCTCTTTTCAAGCCTTGTTCATCATATGCATCATACTCAGAGTTTGTGTTTTTCCTTAGTTTACTGATGGTCTTATTATATCCTTATTCATGAGAGAAACACTTTATTCCCCTAGTATTAAAATATTCTTCTGTGAAAGGGGAGAGGTTGTGAAGTGTGGTATAATTTACAGTTTCAGAATACTGGAATAACTTTGGTTATAAATCAGTAGTATTCATAAGTTTTCCACCTAAAGACAGGGAGACTTAAAACCAGCAAGGTCCTTGTTAAGCCATTCACTTACAGAGGGGAAGACTGACAAGTACACAACAGGGAGAGCACTACTGCACATGAAACATGTGTTGAAGATGAATTAATGAGAGTGGCTTGGAATGACTGTGATTGTCTGTCTCAATCCATGTCCCTCTCAAGCCCAGGAGCATGTTTCCCGCTGTGTCTATTTGTTGATCAGGTTTCAGGTCAAGACTTTGGAATATTTCTATTTCAAAGGAAGGATATCTACATAAAATAACATTTGAGTCAAATACACACTGGCTATCTTAATGTCCTTCTAACTGATGTAAGAACAAATATGAAGCTTTTAAGGTGACCCTTCAAGCCAAGAAATCACCCCTGGCTTCCTTAACGCCATTACAATATCTGGCATGGAGTCCTTAGCCAACATTTCCAGTGAAATCAATGGGATGTTTCCTTTGCTCCAATCCAAGACCAGCAGATCCTCTGACCCTGTTGCTGAAATCCATATTACAAGGATTCTGAAATCCATTAAATTTGTCTGCCAAAAAGGAGCCAGTTCCCACTGGCAGGACAGGACACTGAAACCATCACTTTCTGCTCATGGGGTTATCAGCTCTTTTCCATGGACTTTGCTTTATATGTTTTTATAGACTTTAAGTTTCATTTTTGTTTGAACTCAGAACTATCAGGCTTCTGGTCAGCTCTGGAACCCTTTTAGTTATCAGGACTTCATCCTACTGACAAAAGTCACCCAGAAATTGCAACAATATGTGAGGAAAAAAAATACCAAAATTGCAGCCCACTGAAAAATATTTCCTGTACCTGCGCAGAAACACAAAAACACCAGGCTCAGATAAAAAAGTTCAAAGACATAAATCAGACTTAACCCTCACTTGCACCTTCTATTAAGGCTTAAACCTAAAACTATGTGCTATTAGCTTGGGTTTTGGTTTAAAAATGAGCTGGCAATGGCACCAGTAACCAAGCAACAGTAATTGCTTCTCTGAGATTAAACCACAACATGACATTAAAGCACTGCTACTGAACTTCCCTACAAAGGTGCAAAATTTTTGCAGGCAGAAGTTAATTATGTAGAAGGGCAATTTCAATTTAAGTTGCAAGCATCTCTGAGCTGTACAGAGCAAGGAAACAATGAGGTCAAGAGTTCAGCCTACCTGAGTTTTAAATCTAGAGCAGGATTATTGTAGCTTCCAATTTATGATTGATGCATCCAGCCTCTCACAATAATTTTAACTAAATCAAAATCAATGACCTTTAAATAACTGCTATCCAATAATACTATTGGACTCCACAGATTTTACCATAGCTGTACTTGTCAGAATTTCACTTCTAAAGTGACAATACTACCAGGAATAAGAACTAGAGGGCATTGTGTATCTTATAACCAAACTGGAAAGTTCGAGCTACTCTTTATGAACATTCAAACCTATTTTAAGACAACTAGCATGGCCCTTTGTGTTTACAGGTATGAAGTTACTCCTTCGGGCTAATTATCTCAAGTTGAGAGCACCATCACTTTACAAAAGATATGCATCTTTCCCATTAACACATTTAGATTATTTCCCTTTCTTAAAAATATAAATTAATTAAGAATTAAGGGTCAAGCAGCTTTCTTACTTGAGAGTTATGCAGGTCATGTGATTTTAAAGTACAAAAAATTTAAAGCCAGATCTATGTTCTAAGATAGTTTTCTGAGATTAGCTGGGAAAAGGAAAGTGACATTTTAAAATCCACAATATCTTTAGATTTGATAAAGATGGGTGGAAGAGAGCAAATATCATCTGGAACATCAACTGAGTGTAAAGGAAGTGAGAAGAGGAAGGTGAATGGAAACACTGAAGACAATCAGAATTCTGGAACAGCTAAAAACTTGTGAAGCTTGGGCCCACTTTGCCATGGTTTTCCTCCATGAGCTCTGACAAGACTATTGGGTCTTTTTATGCTTCTGTTCTCCATCTGAAAAATGAGAATATCGCTTCTCCTTTCTCTCCCTTAGAGGACAGGGTGAAGATAAACCTACAGAAATCACAGAATATGCCATGGCTATGAAATCTAAAGTTCCTGAGGCAAACAAGTTGGACAGAAAGATAAGACAAATCTCAAGAGAGCTTGAGGAACAGACACGTCTCGGAAATGGAGCAGTGGCTGATGGTTTCAACACTGCAATGCAAACTGACACCACTTTAACACTTGCAAACCAGTGACACGTCAGATGCCACACGAGGTGTGGGGTTGTGCTGTCTGTGTCTGTTTTAGCTGGAGTCCACACCTCTGAAACAGGTTGAGGTCACTTTGCTCCCTGCTGAGGACAGCAAGGAGTTCCACCCCAGGTGGCAGATATTTCCCTCTCCCCAGCCACCTCCATCGCTGCCGAGTGCAGGAGTGGCTCCGGCAGCACACGGAGCCAAGCCAAGAGTCTGTTGCTTAAACAGTTTCCTCACACCAGAAGGCACAGAGGCATTTTTGTCACTTGCACAGCAGTTGCCATTAGGAAGTCAATGTTTGCCAACTTATCAACCCAGTAGGCCGCAATTGTTCCATATGCTTAGAATATGGCATTTCTGTGGTAACCGTCAAATATCCAAATGCTGGCAGTGACTGTTCTCCAAATATTGTTATTTCAGCTCCTTTCCCGGAGCCAAGAAGGAAATGGACTTCTCACCCAACTCCTCAGCCCCTCACTGATTCTCAGTAAAACTCTCTAATATTTTCTTTTACAAGGTTAAAGATAGAGCAATTCTATCTTTCACTGTTGTCACAGTTCCTTTTCACCTCCACTTTTAACAAGACAATAAACACTTTGCTTCTGGAACATGGGGAAAGAAACCAGTGTGTACTCTGCCTGATACTCGAGTGATAGTATATGATGAACAGATGAGACCTAAAACACTTTGCTTTGCCAGGAAAGAGCTCATTATGTCAAATGTAAAGCAAGTACCCAATATTTCCCAGCTGAATGTAGAAGATTACAGGGTTTAGCCTCAGAGAGATGAAACATCTCAAATAGGTATCCAATTCACAGCTCCAGATCACACATATTAAGCTTTGACATTTTTATTCCAGTATCGCAGCTAATTTGAAGATCACTGTTCTGAGAGTTTGACATAGAAAGAAATAAAACCAGCAACACAAATATGTAGTTAAATGCAGTGCAGCCTCATGGCCTTGCAGGGCAGAGTGAAGGAAGCCAGTCTCTCAAAGGTGTGTGTATGCTCACAGATATTTGCATTTTAAGAGCTGGGAAGTGCAGTGATATTTGAATGTGTACCATTTTGCTGCACAGATGTGAACTGGTCCCTCAGAGCCAGGACACACAAAGCTGTGGCCAGAAGCTGAACTTACAACTTTTGCATTCCTACAAAATGACCAGAACCTTCTTACTTATATTAAACTAACGGGTTTTAATTCTGTTACCTTGGATATTGCCTCTATTATCTGTAACACTTGGTTTGTTGAGTTTTGTGTTCGAACTCCTTCTTCCCAGAGGTAAGCTGTTCAACTTAAATTTCGAGCACAGATTGCAAAAACACTCCCACTGGACTTACGGACAAGTAATGCTCTTAATTAGAGACAAGCAAACTCATTAAAACTAAATAACAACCAGCCCAGACTTGAGACCAAAGTTTGAAGGGAACTTCTTTATTATCAAAGCAAATCAATTTCTGCCCAAACTCTCTCTTTTTACTTGACATCTCTGACCTCTCACTTCTTTTTAGAACCCTTTTTCTGTCTGATAAACTGTGGACAGAACACCCAGCTACTTTTTTAAGTAATGCCTTAAAAATGCAATAATTGTGATACAAGATTAGATGTTTCCTGGGTCCCTGGTTAGCAGTCAATGTCAAGAGCATCCTGGACATTTAAATTCCTCTGAAGTTATGTTTACTCCATACGTTCTTGATATTTATCTAAATGTCCAATTTTGTGTTGACTCATGCTCCTGGCACTGGTGACACCCTATTGCAAAGGATTTAAGTGATAATAATGAGTAAACCAATTCCCTTCTGTTAAGGTGTTTGTTTGTGTTTTTTTTTTAGCATCACATCACCTGATGAAAAACCTCCTGACATTGACTCTCACTTCCCTGAAGCTTGAGGTCTGCAAGAGAAGATGTGGGATTTAAATACAGGAACTAATATATACCCAAAACATGGCAGGCTTTTTAAGAATGGGATGACTGCACAAAGCCCTGTTAATAAACATATAGAGACCGAAGGAATAAAGCATATTTGAAATGGGTTTCTCTGGTTCTGGTCAGGTGAAATAATATTTAATGGCTTGGGACAGGGGGCAGAGAAAGCTGGAAGTGTGAGAACAGCACAATGGATGCCAAAACCCTCATGCAGTTTCTACCCTCTGCTTTGACCTTGAGAGCCTCCCTGCCTCCTCACCCTGGCAGAAAGTCTTCCACTGTATTTTCTAAGCCACTTCAAGCTCTGCATAGGAAAATTGTTATTATGTAATTCCCATTCATCGAAATATAAGCAAAATCAAAATAACCATCAATGTCAGATTATAGTTTTATAGCATGACAACACAAATAATATTTGCACTCTCCGTAACACAAACCCATAAATCCTTAGTGGATTAACCTTTCAGAAACCCTTGCCAACTGTTCCTGCCACTACAGCACAATTCAAAATCTCAAGCTGCCAAAGAGCTCTGTTGCTGTTTTGAGAACACTGCAATCAATCATGTTAAGGAAGGGAAGATGAGAGAGCAGATTAAGCAGAGACAGAAATGTTAACTTTAGAAGTAAGCATCAAACTTCAGTTTTTATTGGAAAGAACGAAATGTAACTCAGAAAACTGAGAAGATTCCTCAGTTTCCCCTGCTTGTGTTGGGGATCATTTCAGCTTCATCAGACTCTTAGCTGATCACACAAATGTGTCTGTCCTACAGCACAACTTGTGCTTTAAAGATGTGCAACCAGTGCAAAAAACAAGTGCTACAGATGATAGCACCCCCTGCAAAAGCTTCAGCTCCTGGAAAGACCACGAGTATAAATTCTCCTGGAAGAGCTCACATTCAAAAGTGTTCTGATCCATGGCTGTTGATGCTACATCTGAACTATCCACCTGTGGTTGCATTTAAATTAGTCACCTGGCAGTGGACTTGTGCCCCAACAATGTGAGCAGCAGTACCTGCCCAAGAGCTGGATAAATCCTTTAGCTTTAGGGGGAAATATCCTGGAGGAGTTTCCTGCAAGACCAATCTTGTTATGCTTTATTTTTATAAATCTCTTTTCCTTTGTATTCCATGACTCTACAAATAAAGAAGGATTACAGCCCAAATCACTGTGTATATAAATGCTTTATATTATTTATGCTGTGTAAGAAATCCGTGCAATGGATGCACACATAACAATACTAGAGTTTGGCTTCCTATTTCTTTTATATACAGAAAATGTGCATATGTATGTAAATATATACACACAGGCCTGTTAGTCAGTCATGGCTCTACAAATATCAATGTAAGTAAATTACTCTCAGGCAATGACATTCCTTTAACTGAAGGTGCTTTCTTTCTGAGATATAAATACAGTATTTTCTTGTTTAAAGCATACACGGGCTCTCCTTAGTTTCATCAAAATTTTATTTTCCTTTTTCCTCTAGGGGAGAATGCATGAATGCCACTGTCATAAAAATTAATGGAAAGGAAAAGGAAAACAAACCAAACCTAATTCCAGCCTGGTCAGAGTAATGATGTGGGCAATATTAAATGAAACCAGAGGAGTAAACGTGTAAAGGTGACCAGCACTAAGATGAAATCCCAGCTCCCAAACCCCTGGTATAAGGCTTTCACTAGAGATTTGCTGCAGATCCACTCCCAAAGTGGGATGAGGGATTACACAACAATACAGCCTGAGAGCCACTGATATCAGCTCTTCTTGTACTTCTCAATATCTAACTTTCAGGCTGTGTGCAAAGGCAAAATTGCTTATTTACTTGTCTCGTGGACAGATCACACTGCTAATTTCATTAAAGCTCACCAAAGGCTTCAAAATTAGGAACAAACACTGTATAAAAAATAACTATTAAGCCTAATACTGTAGTCATGGGAGTATGATGAAAGGAAGACAAGGTAAAAGACTGAAAGTGCCTTGTGAATTTCTAGATGTGCTCAGATCACTTGTTCTGACTATAAACGAGCTCCCTATTACATCCTTTGTGGGAAAAAAAACCCCAAACAAACCAACACCACAACAATTACAATCTCTGAATTAGGGATGGGAAAACTACAGCATGCATAATAAACTTTTCACCTAAAGGTGTCCAAAGACTGTAGGCTGTTATTTGCTCCATTTTAAGACCAAGACTATTCCATGGACTTCAAAGAACTCACTGGTTCTGTAGGTCCTGCTTCAGCAAACCATTTACAGTCATAACTGATCCCAGGGTACTCATTCCTGCTGGGATCTGCACTGATATCCAAGCTGCCTGGAGCCAAGGGTAATGCATACATCTAGAGGGCCTAGTGGATCTGCTCAAGTGTTTCAGCAGAACCACGTCCCTGTGCATTCCCTGGAGAGTAGAGTCCCCTCCCACATCAGATCTAATGGATGTTATTCATCCCTGTTATCCTGCATCACTGCAGAATATACAAGAAATAAAACCAGCTTGCTGTAACCAATACACAGCCAGATAACCCTCAAGGTTTACATAAATCATTTGTTCTGCTTTAAATTCCTCCTCAGGCCAAAGAACTAGCAGTGATACTATCTAGCAATCCTCATGTGTTTCCTGTTTTCAGTGTCCTAATGGCAACCCCTGCATCTGTGGATGCAAGACTTCCCACCAATTTTAGTTTCCCTGTATTGTCAATGCATGTTTTAGCCTCTGCCTGTGTTTCCTGTCTGCTGGGGGAGGATTTGAATGCTGTGGATGGACCTTGGGAGCTGCTCTGCCTTGTCAGGATGCAGACAGCAGGTTCAAATGCATTTCACTGCTGCATGTTTCATACTGAGGAGAGCTGTGGCAGATAGATCTTGATGCATTAGCAGTCAAGATGAGTAACCTTTTCATTCCAGTGTGTAGCACTTATTGTTGCTGTCAGGCACCTCTGTACTGATTTACAGTCACTTGGCTTTGATGGGAGTGGAGGAGTTTGTTTTTCTCCAAATCAGACCAACAGTGTAAGTGTGAGCTTACAAACAGCGATCCAGAACACACACACTCACAAAAGGCACAGAAGGACAAACTACTGATTCCAGTTACATCCCTTGCTAGGAAATAGTTTTGAAGGCTTAAAAGAAAACAAATCCTCACAGTCTTATCAAAAACTGCAGGAAAAAACTGTTCTCTCACATACAACTCTCTCACATACATGGAGTCCCAGTTGTGATACAAACAGTGGGATTTCATGTTAAACAGGGAAACTTCACTGTAATTGTACTTTTGGAAGACAAAAAAAAAAAAGGCATGTTTTATTCTCTGATGTTCATGCAGCACAAGAGAATTTGCCAGCTCAAAACAAAAAAAAAAAAGAAAAAGGCATTTCTTAGCTGGAAAACACAAAATAGGAGCTAAATCTGCTCACTGCCAAATGGGTGCTCTAGGACTGCAGTGGTTTGGACTGAAGGGTCTAAAGAACCATCTACACAAATGGGTGTTGGGAGGCTTGAGAAGGAGGAAATTAGGGAAACAACCTTGCATTTGGTAGAGATAAATCACCTGGAGCTGCTTTGAAACACCAAACCTCCCTGCAGGCTGATGTAATGGGAGTGGGGATTTCTGTGGGGAGCACAGAGCTGTCACTGACTCTTTCAGAAGCTTCAAGTGTAATTTCACCATTTCAGTGGTTTAGGAGGCAGGTAAGGAAGCCTCAGGGACAGACTCTTTATCACTCACTTCTTAGTGGTTCTCTCTGCTCTTTAAATGCTGATAAACTCATTTCCACATCTAAAGTTTAATTGGTCATATTAAATTACGTTTAAAACTGCCTTTTATGAAGACAGAAATGAGCTACAATTTCTATAAAGCTAAAATTGTTCTTAGCAAACTTGAGTATCTTTACTTCCCAACTAGTATCTTTGTTCCCCAGTTCTGTGGAACTACTGGGGAACTAATTGTGGAATTACTGCATTTCTGATCACCCTTCCAAAGAACCACTCTGATTCCCACCATCTTACTGTTCACAGTGTAATCACTAGCACTGATTCTTTACTTGCCTTATCTTACAGTATCACCTATTCCTGTGCATTCCTAATATCTAGTAAATGTGAACATGATTTAGATCCATATGGATTTATATTAGATACACTTACTACGAAGCAGGAAAAGATGGAGCTCTTTAAATGATGACCCACCTGTGCAGTTACACAACTACAGATCCCTGTGGCAGACACAGCAGAAAGGTACCTTTGTGGCACTGCTTGCACAGCCAGAGCAGCTACACTTGCATGGATGTGAATGTTCTGCTCCCAGAGCTGCAGGTACCCAACTATTTTTTCATTATTTGCAAGGATTACAGTTTATCCCATCTATATCTTGCAGGTTATTGTTTATGCCACTTCTTTCCCATCCAAAGAGAGAAGTACAGAGGAAGGAGGATGGCTTACACACATGACTTATGTGCCAGCAAATAGTTTACGCCAAAGCCTTGCCCTGCCATTAGTTTCAAAGTCTGCTCCTAATCTGGGCCCACACTGAGTACACATACACCACCATGTCTCTCTTTTTTGTCTCTCTAATTTGTTGCACATTACCAAGAACTTATTTTCATTACCTGTACTGTTTAATCTGAAAGTTGCCCAGGGTAGTCTAAGACTGATGCCAAATATAAATCTGGTAAGTAAAATCAAAGTAAAAAGCAAAAAAAACCCCCACCCAACCAAACACTCTACCTTGGAAAAATGAGCATAAATAATAATAAAGAAAAGAACCACTGGATAAATGAATGAATGCAATTATTTTGTGGAGAAGACAACATAGCTTTTTGCCATGACTCTGAAAACTACTCCTGCTCAAAACTCCTTGCTAAGAGTTCTTTGAAGGAAACAACAAGCACAGGGGTAAGGGAGTTTGAGCTGATATAGTCTATTTGTATTTCCAAAAGATATCTGACAAGGTCCCTCATCAAAGACTTTTAAAGAAACTGTGCTGTCATGGGACACCAGGGAATGTTCTCTCAGAGATAAAGGGGTGGTTGAAAGGAGGGGACAAAAGCAGGGCAGCTTTCACAGCACCAGGACGTCACTGGGGGATTCCCCAGGTAGCCAAACCAAGCACGCCCAAAACGGAGCCAGCAAAGGGCACCAACAGTGAACTGACAAAGTTTTCTCAGGATACCAAGTTTTTCAAGGTAAAACTATTTTTTTCCAGTGAAGTTGAAAGCCAGCTGTGAAGAGATGCAGGAGGTGCTTTTGGTACCGAAAGGGAAATCGGTTTTAATACTGATACACCTAATGAAATGCATACAGGAAAAACTGTTCAGTTTTACAAACACAGAAATAGGTTCTGAACAGTTTATTATCGAGAAAGAGACTTTAAATTATGAGAAACTGCTTTTGTGAAAGTGGCAGCCCAGTTCTCAGTCAAATCCCGGAAAAGGATATGGTAAAAACAGAGAATGTGGTAAATGTTTTCAAAAGTACAGCTTCCACAAAAAGAACTGTCACACAGACTGATCCTGCAGAAAAGGTGAGTGAAGGGATTTGACAGAAGTCTATAGAAACATAACTAGCACAGAGAAAGTGCTAACGAAGGAAGCCAACAGCTGCTCCATTTCTATTCTGCTGCAAGAAGGAGGGACATCGGTAACAAAAAGCTGAGGCACGTTTTAAAAGAAGCAGAAGGAGGTATTTCTCCACAGCATATGTAAATCTTGTGGGATAGGGACTATTTATATGGGTTCAAATATCAGCTAGAGAAATTACTGAAGGAAAAAGTAACAACAAAATATAAGCACAAAGGAAAAACTGAGCCAGAAGTGAGCAGGAGAATATTCCAGGAAGTGTTTGCCTTATTTCTGACTTTTCCTCTGGGACTGAGCTTTGGTTGTTACAAGCTGCTCAACTTCCAGCCTGCCCTCCTACAGCCCATTCTATAAAGCTTCAGTGAGGTATTTTTACTGAGAACTTATACCCTAGAGAAGAACAAAGTTTTCTGACAGCATTTTCAGTTGTAGGAGGAGTGAATCTGACTCCAAGAGTGATGACAGCAAGATCTGACTCCACCCTTACCCCTCTACCTCTGCATCTGCTCAGGGTGCTGGTTGTACCACCAGGGCTGGAACGGAGCATCGAGTTCCCTCCTTGCTTAGGGAAATCAGGGGGGTTCTGTGTTTGTAACAGGAGGCTGAATTGGGTGGTCATTGCTCCTCTGAAAAATGATTTAGATAGCTGATTAGTTTTAGTAGCAGCATGATGTACAAAACCTACACAGCTCGGCTACTTAACTTTTGGAATTGTGCTGTTCTGTAATGTTGAGATCAGAACATAAAATGAACACTTAGCAGTTTAATTCACCATAAAGAAAGAACTTTATTGTCATGAAATGTTCTTGTTGGAAATGTTGTTTCTTCTTCATTTAGCAAAAATAACAATACCCCAAGGGGAATGAAGTGCTGTGAGAATATAAGCTTCAGACTTAAATAAATAATCCAGACCAAAAATAGTTCTTTAGACTGATAGTTCAACTCCACAATGTAAAGATGTTATTGTTAATACTAATTTTAAGAATAAGTCTGGATGATAATTTAGTGGCTCTTAAGAGATCACATAAATCCAGATAATTGACACCCAGAGAGTATCTGATTGGTTTTTGCCCAGTTCTTTCATTTTTCCATCTATGCAGTAGTTCCTGTTTTCACTATTTGAAGGAAGTCTGACCAAGACAAAACAGAAATACAGAACATAGAAGAGCAGATTCATACTTGTCTCAACTGTAGTTTCTTGTCAAAGATTTCCCAACACATTAATTAGGCAAGTAATTGCCTCAGCACTATCCTAAAGTTCATCTTGGAGTCAAGTCTCTCTTGTATGAAGCCATGGACACCAACAGAATCGATACTAAGCTGCAAGTACTCAAAATTAGAGTATGATCTCAGTATGCTCATGTCTGGATCTCTCTGTTCATTTGTAATGAAAAATATTTCAGTGGTGTTTTTCTGGAATGTACCTGAAAAAAAATGCAGTTGGTGCTATTGAAAGCTACATATTTCTTCATTTTTTCCTCTTGAATTAACAAATGCCTGAAAAATCAGTGCTGTGCTAGTGGTTTTTTACATCACATTTTTGCTATTGACCAACAAAAGAGTTAGTCTCCATATTAAAGTATTTCTTTTCAAAAGACAAAGGAAGATCCTGTCTGCTTCTATTATGAGCAAATTAAGAGTAATGGCAAATGCTTAGCTTCATATGCTTATAGAAATTCATTGTTCTCCTGTTATAACTGAGCCTTTTATTTTATAACAAACAAGGACAGTCATTGGTATTCCAGCACTGCACAGTTTCCTACCTTCTTAACTTCCACAGCATTCTTCTTAATTTATGTGAAGCCTTCTGATAATCCTTGAAGGCCAAAATTAATTGCTGTCTGTTTTTCCAAACTCTTTTAGGGTCCAGATTCATAGCACTGTGATAAAGATTCCTTGCCCTTCTTCTTGACTGAAATATATCTATATTAGTCTGCAGGTTGACACTTAAGTAAATCATTTATATGCAAGGCTGAATATGCTAATTGTAGAATAATTTTGAGACTACTTCTCCTCTGCAAGATAATTATTTCAGTATGTTTAAAAATATTTTAAAACAGACTTTCCTGTGGAATTCCTAGCCACCCCCAAAATTTTCTTTTAGAACAAGTATATTTTGACAGTTCTTGCGTGGATAAGGATGTGGGGGTTTTAGCACAAGATAAACAGAATTTAACACATTAAATCCAGATAAACATAATTCTAAAATACTTCTGTGGGGTAGATTTTATCTTTTGGGTCTTCCTGGTCTTTTTATAAATCAAATACAGTTCTTCAAAATCAAGAAGGTGAAAATCCCGCTTACAGATGGATTTCCTCAGTTAAAAGGAATCCTCATACAACAAATCTGCTCAGCTATAGTTCATTCTATTTAAAGATATTTGTTTGCAGTTTCCATTCCCTATATTACAGATAATCCCATGGAAGTCACAAGCATTTAGAGGAGAAGTCTGTGGATGCTCTAACAGGCAGAGGAGGATCTGCTAAGCAAAGATGAGTCCCAAGCCTAAGAGATGTTATAAACAACAGAAAGTGGGACTTGTTGCCACATTTTTGTGATAGACAGAGCCTGCAGAATGCAGGGGTTTATGGCACGGGAGCAGGACCAGATCCTCAGCTTGTGATTTAAATCAGGGAAGGAAAAAAAAGTACTACTAGCAGCTAGCTAAGAAATCCTTTGTTCCCCAAATGCTCATCACTGTAATAAGTGTTGTGAACACAACAATGTCTGGGGTCATAAAGAACTATAATTTATAAAAGAGAACAAAAAATAATTCTGACTTCTGGTCCTGGGCAGATGCCCTTTGTTGACACTGGTACTGAACTTGTTATTACATGGACGTGGTCTTTATAATTGGGTTCAGATGTCATCAGTGTTAACAGATGTGCACTATATAGAACTTAAAAAAATCTCAAGCTGTCTTCACTGCATTGCAACAAAATCAAAGAGAGATGTCTCATTCCCATTAAGCTTCACAAAGGTCTCATTTCCTGTGAGACTGAGATTTCATTGTTCTGTTTTGCAGTAGCTTAAAGTTTTCTGGTTTTCAGCAAGTGAATTGCTTAGTCATCTGTCATGACCACATTTCTTTTTAATGCATTTCTCCATGAGTTTTTTTTCCAAATGACCATGCTGGTCACATTTGTTGTCCTTCAATAGATTAAAATTATTTTGTGATCAGGAGAAAATATGCTCCCAAGGAAATTTTAGGATGCAAAGTTAATGGAGTGTCCCAAAAGCCTCCAAGTGTCCTGTAGAGTATCCATCAAGCAAACCCCAAAGGTTTTGTGCAGTTTTACTTCCAAAATGATAAACAACTCCCTTGCCTCACACCATTCTGCCTTACACTTCTAAAACTTGTGCTGATTACAGGTGCATTTTTCATCGGCTTCCCATTGTCTTTCCAAAGTTCTTCAATCATTTTTTTTCTTTCTGTGCTAAGCAATATGAATATTCATCTTGCTGCTCACAGAAAGGCCGGGTATCTTTGAAGAGCAGCACTTTCTGACTGGCAGTGACAGGTATTACAACATTAAAATGGAAACATGATCAGTTTGATCTCTGCCAGCTTTGTTCTTTTCTTTGTAAGAGTCAGCCTGGACGTGCATCACTCCATTGTACTCAACATTATCTGTTCTTGCTGCTTCTACAGTACACAATGTGTGTCCTGTCAGTGGCGTAACAATAAATTGATTATGTTCATTGTCACTCATTTAATTAACATCAGGTCTTGTTTTCATCTTGAAATTCTCTCTATGTGTTATTTTCCTTTATATCAAGTCTTGTTACAAAGAGCAGCCACCTTCTGCAAACAGTTTTCTTTCTTTCTTTCATTCTTCCTTTTTCTTTCTTCCTTTCTTTTTCTTTCTTCCTTTCTTTTTCTTTC